>NC_033795.1:4685152-4694386 GCF_001876935.1 Asparagus officinalis | reverse complement strand
TACAGGTTTGGTGTCTTTCTACATTTATTTCACTACACAAGCATGCAAGTTAAATTTTTTAACCACAAGTGGTATTAGCGTCTATCTATGTATGTATATCATACTTTTTTTTGGCTCTTTGGCTGGAGACGGAACATCAGAATCTGTTCAGTTGCAGTCTAATATCTCATACAAGGTGCTATACTCCAAAATAATAAAAATAATTAAATAAAATGGAATAGTAATTATAGCTATCTTCTATTTTGAAGAATATATTGTGAACTTGCACAAGTGGCATTTGAACCCCAGACAATTTGCACTTGCATAACGTTGCCATCTATATCTATTTCTACTTCAATTATCTTCTTGGGTTTCCCCCCCTTAAAAACCACCTTAAAAATAGGCTATGCTGAAACCACATTTCGATTTCAGTTTATACATAAACAACCTTTAAAGTGAGTTTTGTTGCAATCAACCACCTCCCAATCAAAATTTTCACTAAAAATCCAAAATTACCATTAAAAAACTCAAAGTCAAGGCGCATGACTCATTTTTTTAATGTTTAGTTCTTGTTAGGATACAACTCATGTACCTTGAACTTGAATTTATAAGCTTATTTTTTGTTTTTTTAGTGAAAATTTGACTGGAAGGTGGTTGATTGCAACAAAAACTCACTTTAAAGATGGTTTATTTATAAATTAAAAGTGAAAGATGACTTCCGTATAATTACCATATTTTAAGGTTATTTCTAGGAAAACCCCTATCTTCATCCCTATAGAGAATTACATATAGAAAGATGGGGGATGGGAGACTGGTTTCGGTCAAGCAAACAAAAGCGCATCAATCTTAAGTATGATATGTTTCACGCAAAAAAATGTTTTATGTATTCTCGAGCAATTAATACAGTAAGCGCTGTAGGCGTCTAAAAATGCCTATGGGTGCCCGCACACAGCTCAAGACAAAGAGAAGGTGATGAACGTCGTTATCCAAATCAAAGAGGATTATCCAATGCCGACAAGCGCATGAAGCGAATCGGCAAACTGTTGATGACACGACAACGAACCACCACAATGGAAAACACCAAGTGGACCGCACGCGTTAATCAACTCAAAGCGTACAAACGCACCCAACAGTCAGTTAACACGCACGCATCATTCAGCTCGTGCATGTCAATCAGTGCGCGCGTCAATCAGTTCACGATGGCGTCAATCAACGTACATTAATCAACTCGCGTAGAGCATACAAGTCAACACGACGGATGAGTAAAACGGGAGAAACTACAAGTCCTGGAAGATCGGAAAAGTCGTAAAACACAAGAAATCAGCGAAACTCAGCGCGCCGCGCAGGACGGACCAAACCGACCCGCGCCCGTGCGGGTCGGAATGATCCGACCCGCGCCCGCGCAAGCGCGGGTCAGACTTGTCCTGCGCGCACTGTTTCGTCCCGGTTCGGTTTTGGATGGTTTTTCTTGAGATTTGTTGGTTCCAGGGGTTTCTAACTGACCTGATATCATCCCCAAACGTGGTTAGGCTGTTGTTAACTGAAGATAGAGCCAAATCACTTGTTCTCATCCAAATAACCGCATTCGGGGTCTATAAATATGAGTCAAAGGCCTCCATTTTTCAGGGGCGATTGATTATCAAGACGAGGAGGTGCTGCCGGATTGTGGAGTCAAAGGAGCACGAATTTCAGCGAGGGTTGACAGATCTTGGCGAGTTCTTCGGCATAAAGAAGGAGAGTTCGAGAGATCCGACGCCCGTTCCCGTCCGTCCCTTGAGATTAGGCTTGGTCTTAATCTCGAGAAGAGCCCTGATTTCGCTTGGTCGATCTCAGCGCTTCAAATCAAATACTTCCTCGGTGAAGGCGAAGCTCTGCTGAATTTTCCATCAACCGGATCCAGATCTAAGGCGGTCCACGGATAAACCCCGGCACAGGCAAAGATCCCACGCAAGCAGAAGACCGATAAACGATCTCTGCGTTTGTTTGATGAGAATTATATTTTTCGTTTTCATTGTGTAAGAGTCTTATAAAAAAGACAATCTTTTTTTTTGTTTTCATTGTAACGATCGAAGTTGTAATGAATACCGCAATGAATACATTAATTTTCGACGCAAACAAACTGGCGACCACAGTGGGAGCCAACAGCTTCGCTGCCGGAGCTGTCGTGTCGCAACCTCGGATCTGCATCCCGGTTGAAGAAGTGGTCGAGTACGAGTTCGACCAACTGAAGTTCGAGGAATATCTGTCGTCCTCCTCCTCCAGATCCTCCGCCTCTCGCAAGCGAAGGAAGATCAACGCCCCCGTTGCTGCGATAGCTGAACCTCGTAATGCCTGTCCGGTCTCCAACGAGTCCGGATCTGCAGATCTGAATTCCTCCTCAATCAAGGAGTTGAGTACAGAAAGCACGTCCATTTTATCGAAGAGAGCTCGCCAAAGACAGCGCCAACGCCTTGCGCGCCAACTCGCTAGGGCTTTGGAGTCAATTGACGGGATCCGTTACGAAACGGATCTAAAAATTAGGCAACGTCAAACGTCCCAACAGCGGACAAATGCCCTCTCCTCCAAATCACCAACAAGTGAATGGGTACAAGTCAAAATGACCCGTTCAACTCTTGAAGAGCGGATCAAAAAGCGTCGCGTACTGCTTGCGCGCGCGCGAATTCTTGCGCAAGAGGTCAAAAGATTGCAGAGAGAAGAAGTGGAAAAGAAGCCACCAAAACTGCACAAAGTTTGGAGGCCAAAGTCCAAGACGGCGGCCGAAAAGATCGAAAAATGAGGGTCACTCAAATCCGACCCCCCAAATCGCGGGTCACTCAAATCCGACCCGCCAATCTGTAGGTCTGACGGGAAGGGTTCGCCCACTCAACATCTGATCTACTTCAAGTCCCACTTGGGTGTCCGACCCTCCAATCTGCAGGTCACTCAAATCCGACCCGCCAATCTGCAGGTCGCCCAAATCCGACCCGCCAATCTGCAGGTCACCCAAATCCGACCCGCTAATCTGCAGGTCGCCCAAATCCGACCCTCCAAATCGCGGGTCACTTGGGTCCGACCCTCCACTTTACGGGTCACCCAAATCCGACCCTCCACTTTGCGGGTCACCCAAATCCGACCCTCCAACCCGCCGGTCACTTAAATCTGACCCGCGCCAGAGTCAAGGCAGAAGATGTTCTACACCTGTTTCGTCGATCCCTATTTGTCCCAATTCAAGGTGAGGATAGTTGATTGCCTGGGTCCTTTGCACGAGGATCGAGGCAAAGTTCTGATCGAAGAATGCTTGGGTCCGGTGACTGAACCCCGAGCGATTCGTCGAGCTGGGGGTCGCACACGCCCTCGTAACAATTTCAAGCCTTCTCATAAAGGGAAAACTCCAATTTCTACCCGCCTGGGGGTGTTTATCCAAAACCAAGAGCCTGTTAAGATCCTGCGCTCCCAAAAGCGTAGTTCTAAACATGTGACTCTTAAGAATGCTAATAAAGCGGCAAATCCTCTGAAAGAAACGTATTCATCTGACGATGACAACGTTATGCCAGGGGAGTCATGTCAACACACGATAGGTTGCTCCGGTCATCTGACCGATGAGTTGTACTATCGGGCGGGAGGTATGAACGAGTCTCGAAAGAGATATGCCCGAGAAACCAAATCTCACTGCCCGTGTACCGGACTAATCAGGGCAGTATTATCAGCGTGCAGTTGCCCCAAGACCGCTCCGCAGAGGCCGCTCCGCAGAGGGTCTCGGTATCCGAGAGGATCTCCAACGAAATGACTAAGTTCAAACCAAAATGTCTCCGTAAAAAGAGATCGGTTGTTCAAGGTGACGAACTCCCGGAAGTCACAATAAATATGGCTGATAAGGGAAAGTCGATTCGACCTTCTAGTTCTGACCCTCTCGTATCGCATCGTCTGACTCGGCTACGCGTAGGGACTACTAGACGTAGGGACTACCAAAGAATGCAGAGAGGTTTATCATCGGATGATGAAGCATCAGATGCTAACTCGGCAATCGCTTCTGATAATACGGTATCCAGTCCGGGACAATCTCGTGAAGTGTTCATTATCGACACCGAGCAGATCGCCAGAATTCTCGAGGATGCTCTAACCAAGCAGAAAGAGGCATTCAAGATCGAAATGGAAATGGCTATGCTACGGATGAGGGAAGAGCACGACCGACAGATTCGGGCTCTTTCCAATCAAATGGGCGAATCCAGCCGTCGCAACGCTGCTAACCAAGTAGGTAGCGATTCAGATGTGGATGAACGCCTTAATGCTGATAACCCTCTCGTTGACCAAAACGCTGGGGGTGGCCCCACTAAAGACGACAACGCTGGGGGTGGCCCCGTTATTCCTCTTAAGAATCGTCCAAAGCCCGATACGAGCGAGGATGAGAAAATGAAAGATCTCGAGAGTAAAATCAACGCTCTAATGTCTGATCGAGAGGTAAAGAGGACTGGCATTCCATGTCCATACCCAAGAGAGTGGGACACAATAGCATACCCGGCGAAGTTCAACTTGATTAACTTCACGCCGTTTGACGGGAAGGGTTCACCCACTCAACATCTGATCTACTTCAAGTCCCACTTGGGTATGATCTCCGGCAATGAAGCCTTGATGGTTCGGTCATTCGTTGGTACCCTTCGCGGGCCCGCCTTCGATTGGTACCGCCGTCTCAAGCCCGGAAGTATTAACAACTGGGACGATATGGAGAGCTCATTCCTTGGCAGTTTCTTTGATGACGACGATGAGGTATCCATCAGGACACTTTTCGATGAGAAACAAGAAGATGACGAGACAGTCGACGACTTCGTCAAGCGCTTTCGGAATAAAGCAATAAACTGCCGAGATCCGATCACGGAGGACTTCATCCTCCAGACATGTCATAACAACCTATCTATTGAGATATTAGAAGTTATGGGAGTCGCACCATCCAACACTTGGAAAGAGTTGAAGATGCGCGGAGAGCGAGCTGAACGCTTCCTCCGAAGGAAGAAAGCCGAGAGGAGCCAACCGACGGCGAATCTTCCGAACTCAAACTTTGCCTCCCGTGGTAAAGGAAAGGCACATGCAGCGGTTGTAGACGTTAACCAGACATCGCAACAACAACCCCGAAGGCAGCAAAAGACTTCGGATCCGAGACTCCAAAAAGAGTACTCCTTCAAGGACGAAAACGTTCCAGCCATCTTCGAGTCTCTCCTTGTAAACAACAAGATCAAGCTGCCACCTGTCATAAATCAGGAGGAAGCTGACAACACTGCGGATCCGAAATACTGTGCGTACCACAGGAGTTCGTCAAGCGCTTTCGGAATAAAGCAATGAATTGCCGAGATCCGATCACGGAGGACTTCATCCTCCAGACATGTCATAACAACCTATCTATTGAGATATTGGAAGTTATGGGAGTCGCACCGTCTAACACTTGGAAAAACTTAAAGGTGCGCGGTGAACAAGCCGAACGCTTCCTCCGAAGGAAGAAGGCCGAGAGGAGCCAACCGACGGCCAATCCTCCAAACTCGAACTTTGCCTCCCATAGTAAGGGCAAGGCACCTGCAGCTGCTGTTGGTACTAATCAAACGTCACAACAGCAATCCCGAAGGCAGCAAAAGACTTCGGATCCGAGACTCCAAAAAGTGTACTCCTTCAAGGACGAAGACGTTCCAGGCATCTTCGAGTCTCTCCTTGAAAACAACAAGATCAAGCTGCCACCTGTCGTAAATCAGGAGGAAGCTGATAACATCGTGGATCCAAAATACTGTGCGTACCACAGGAGGATCCTCAATCCCACCAAGGATTGCTTTGCTCTCAAGAATAGCATTCAAACCTTGGTTGAAGCCGGCGTGATAAGCCAAATAAGAACGGCAATACTCCGAAGAGTATACGAGTATAAACTGCTTCTCAACACTCCGAAGAGTATACGAGTATAAACTGCGTCTTAACACTCCGACAAGTATAAGAGTATAAACTGCTTCTTAACACTCCGACAAGTATAAGAGTATAAACTGCTTCTTAACACTCCGACAAGTATAAGAGTATAAACTGCTTCTTAATCCTCCGACCGGTGTAAGAGGTTAAACTGCTCCCTGATACTCCAACATGTATATGAGTCTAAACTGTTTCATTCACGGGAAGTTCCTGGAGAATTTTTATATGTATGATGGGAAGTTCCTGGAGAATGTTACGTTAATATTCTTAAGGATAACCCGGTCATGTAACGGAGTACAAAGTCAGACCCAGTTCCAAGAAGGAAGCTGGGGGTGGATGATTCATGTAATGGGAAGTTCCCAGAAAAATGCTATATGTAATTTTCTTAGGGATAACCCGATAATTACGAACAAGGTGATAAACGTTAAACCCCCACTATGATTTGTACTCCCACTCTCACTGTCTACCTGGTCAAACCTTCCTATAGTTAGGACCACAACCAAAGTCCCCTCTCGATTCCTTCCATGAACGAGAGGTCCACTTTCAAATGAGCAATCAAACCTATAAAAGTTAGGATTGTCGCCAACTTTACTTAGTTAAACCTGCAGATAGTTAGGACTAAGATTGAGTTATCCTTTTCGATAAACGAAAGACTTCCATCTTTTCCTTTTTCCACCAAACCTATAAAAGTTAGGGTCGAAATTGGGCTTTCTCCTCAATAAATGAGGGACTCTTTTTGGATCGAATGACCAATCCTATAAAAGTTAGGGTCGTTTGAATCTTTCCGATTCTCGGAGTGGAGATCCCACTCTTAGTTTCATCATTTCGGATTCTGAGGGTGGAGATCCCACCTTGAGTTTCCTTTCCAACTGGAGATAGAATATAAAATTCTTCCTCTTCAGTGCCGGGAGATAGAATATAAAATTCTTCCTCTTCCATTTTCCAGTCTGTCTTTACCCTGAGAAAAGACACAATTCCCAACTTCCAATCCTTGCACTTTGTGCACGGGGAATTTTATCTCAACTCCTAAATAGAGATAAGCCTACGCCTAACACGCGTTGCCGGTTTAGTCTTTCACCGATTGAAAAAGACACCAGAATCCAGTCTGGGGCATTTTATCCCGAAGCCTAAGTAGGGATAAGTCAACGCTTAACCCGCGTTGCTGGGTGGTTCGTTCCCGTAAAAATGACCGAGTCTACGTATTCAGCATCGTAGCAACAAAAATCCATGCCTTTTATGCATGGGGAATTTTATCCCGAATCCTAAGCAGGGATAAGTCAACGCCTAACACGCGTTGCCGGTTAGTCTTTTGCCGTGAAAAGGACAAAAGCCCACATATTCGACATTATGGCAGGCCGTTATTAATAACGCGAAAATCCACGTCATACACACGTGGGGAACTTTATCTCGACTCCTAAATAGAGATAAGCCTACGCCTAACATGCGTTGCCGGTTTAGTCTTTCACCGATTGAAGAAGACACCAGAATTCCAATCTGGGGACTTTTATCCCAAAGCCTAAGTAGGGATATGTCAGCGTCTAACACACGTTGTCGGGTAGCCTATTCCCGTAACAATGGCGAAGTCTACGTATTCAATATCGTAGCATCAAGTCTAAGGGAGTTCATTCCTTTAGCACAACGTCACATGCGGAACGGACTTAAACAATCCGCATGCAAGCCCGATTCAAACGGTAATCGGTAAAGGCACATCAAACCCGTTGAAGGCTGAGGGTTTGCCAAAAACCTTAAAGTCCGACAAACAATGAATAGATTGAAGGCTGAAGAAGTTAGAATTGGGTAGTTAAAGGTAGGCTCTACCGAATAGAGGAGATGCCTATCTTATTACCAAAACATTGCAGACTCCTCTATAAAGAAAGTCTGAAATACTTTAGCGAGGGAGGTATCTGTAGGCGTTCTAAAAATCCTAGGGTGCCCGCACAACATCTCAGACAAGAGGTTTAATGGTGATATGAACGGTCTGTTAGTCCAAATCAAAGAGGATTATTCCAATGCCGCACAGCGCATGAAGCCTGAATCTCGGCAAACTGTTGCATGACACGACAACGACTACCACCACAATGGAAAACACCAAGTGCACCGCCACACGTAACAACTCAAGCGTACAAACGCACCCCAACAGTCAGTAACACGCCACGCATCATTCAGCTCGCTGCATGTCAATCAGTCAGCGCGCGTCAATCAGTTACACGATGGCGCTCAATCAACGTACTATTAATCAACTCGCGTAGAGCATACAAGTCAAACAGCGACGAGTTGATGTAAAACGGGAGAATCCCAATCCACTAATAAGTCTTCGTAAAACACAAGAAATCAGCGAAACAAAAAATCTCAGCACACCGCACGGGACGGACCAAACCGACCCGCGCCCGTGCGGGTCGGAATGATCCGACCCGCGCAAGCGCGGGTCGGAATGATCCGACCCGCGCGGGCGCGGGTTGGTTTGGTCCGTCCTGCGCGGGGCGCTGAGTTTCGATCGGGTTCGGTTTTTGATGATTTTTCTCGAGATTTGTTGGTTCCAGAGGTTCCCAACTGACTTGATATCATCTACAAACTTGGTTAGGCTGTTATTGACTGAAGATAAGGCCAAATCACTCATTCTTATTCAAATACCCCCAACCGAAGCCTACAAATACAGGCATAGGGGCTCATTTCACAGCGGTGAAATTTTATCAAGAGGGGAGGTGTTGTCGGATTGTGGAGTCAAAGGAGCACGAATTTCAGCGAGGGTTAACAGATCTTGGCGAGTTCTTCGGCATAACGAAGGAGAGTTCGAGAGATCCGACGCCCATTCCCGTCCGTCCCTTGAGATTAGGCTTGGTCTTAATCTCGAGAAGAGCCCTGATTTCGCTTGGTCGATCTCAGCGCTTCAAATCAAATACTTCCTCGACGAAGGCGAAGCTCTGCCGAATTTTCCATCAACCGGATCCAGACCTAAGGCGACAGGCAAAGATCCCACACAAGCAGAAGACCGATAAACGATCTCTGCGTTTGTTTTGACGAGAGTTGTAACTTTTGTTTTCATTGTGTAAAGATCTTATAAAAAGATTATCTTTTTTTGTTTTCATTGTAACGACCGAAGTTGTAATGAATACCACAATGAATACAACAATTTTCGACGCAAACAAGCGCATATGTTTTATAAAAATATTTAAGAAAGACACTTTGTCACCTGATTATACGACCATCTTTGTTTTGGTGTGACAAACATTATCCTACAGCGGAGTGGACGAACGTTTCGTGAAGTCATGGAGCCTCATTTCACATTCTAGAATAGTCTGTTTTGTTTTCTAATCCCTCTGCCTCCTCTTATACTTCTTT
>NC_033795.1:4670465-4685142 GCF_001876935.1 Asparagus officinalis | reverse complement strand
CTATACGTTTTCCCTCTAATTAAATAAATTTTATGAGCACCTTGCCCCGATCACTGGGAAGAAAATAACGGTTGCTTTAGTTAGGTTTATCCATTTGAAATGCTGATTTTTATAAATGTGACGTCTTTGCAGTTCCCTGCTTTATACCAGCAAGGACCGAGGAACCTATTCTTCGACTGGTTTAGGATCCTCGGTTGGATTGGCAATGGAATCTATGCATCCGTCATCAGCTACTTCATCAACATCTTAGTCTTCCAGATCCAAGCAATCAACGCCACAGGCTCCCCCCCTGACATGACTTTCTTGGGGACCTCCATATTCACTTGCGTTGTTTGGGCCGTCAATGTTCAAATTGCCCTTAGCATGAGCCACTTCACTTGGATCCAACACGCATTTGTTTGGGGGAGTATTGCCACTTGGTACTCCTTCGTTTTCGCGTACAGCTGCTTTGCTTTCTCGGGCGATAGTTATATGCTCTTTCTCAATATCTTGCTAGAAACGCCTGCATATTGGATTACCACTGGTTTGGTGGTCGTGTTCTGTAATCTTCCTTATTTGGCTCATGTATCATTTCAAAGGACGTTTTATCCCGAGGATCATCACATAATACAGGAGATTAAGTACTTTAAGAAGGATGTTGAGGATCAACATATGTGGCAGAGGGAGAAGTCGAAGGCGAGGCAGGAGACAAAGATTGGATTTTCGGCGAGAGTGGATGCTAAGATCAGGCATCTTAAGGGGAAATTGCACGGGAGACCCTCGACACAATTCAAGGATTGAGGTTATTTGTAACATGAAGTGGATTTTTTTTTTGCCCCGCAGGTTGAATAACTAGAGCATCTGGGGAGAAGTTAGGGGATTAGATTT
Source organism: Asparagus officinalis (assembly GCF_001876935.1). NCBI lineage: Eukaryota > Viridiplantae > Streptophyta > Magnoliopsida > Asparagales > Asparagaceae > Asparagus > Asparagus officinalis. The sequence goes on along the minus strand of NC_033795.1, from coordinate 4,684,275 downwards.
GCTAATGGCATGGGATGGTCGCAAGCTGTAGGCATATGCTCCTAACTAATAGAGTGGGAGAACTTAACTCTTTTTTTGTTTGGGGTAGCCGTGACTTCAGGGTTTGTCATTGTGAACATATTTTTGAAGAATATATTAAAGATTACTCATTCCATTCATATCTACTTGGGTAAATTGCATATAGACCCCCTGTAGTATTGTGCTTGTGATTCTGTGTTGCGAAGTAGTTACCCTTGCAGTTTGATTTTTGCGGATAGAGGCCCTCGGTAAATTCTTTTTGACTCATTTACCCTGGGCGAAATTTTGACAAGTATTATCCTCCAGTTGAAGTTAGTGAACCTATCGAAGGATAAAGGAGTAACAGAAGTCATCTTCAGTAATGAAAATTTGAACGGTTGCAAAGCCGCATCACGAAAGCATGACATAAAAGAGCATCTCTATGGGAAAACCGAATACCTTTGTTTGCTTTCTACAGTTACACCGATGATAAGAACCTTGAATGTTCTCACCAATTCTTACTTTCCAAGGCATAAATTCTCCCATTTGTGATTTTATTCTTACTTTTCAAGGCATAAATTCTCCCATTGTGATTTTTTCTAAACACCCATTGTGATTGCGACCAAGTACATGCGTGGTATCTATTAACTGCATTAATGATGCGTTAATGAAAGAATAATGTTTAGATCAGTATAGTATCCGGTGGATATGCATCAAAATGATGTCAATGTGCATGAATACCAAGATCCAATGGTACTGCCAAGGGTTGGCATCCCTTTAGAGCACATTTAATACCACAGACTTGGATCCTTATTAATATTTTCACATAGCATCATGAAGATGGGATGCGATCCACATGCCCCCAGATAAGATCCACGTCATGAATGATTGACACAGATTTTTAACACCCATCATGGGTGGATCGTGTGTTTTATCCTCCCCGAGAAAGTTTCTAGCTAGTAGACCTAGTTCGTGGCGCTAAACGTACACAAAAATAATGTCAAACTATCAGATCCGTGCATAAATTTTGAAGTCTAAATTCTTGAATTCGATCCTCGACCTTCTCTCTGAAAGTCTGAGTTCAGAGGTTGGGATTATGTCTAGATGTTAAAAAAATATTGAACCCGAGTATTACGGCATTTGATGAATGCTCATTTGCTCTGAATGTTAGTTAGTTTACTTTTTAATTTTGCAATAAAATGGTCAGCTATTAATAAACATGTGAGCATGAAGGCCTTTACAGTATAACAAAGGCTTAAAACTTTGTTCAAAGCAAAGAATAACTTTTACAAGTAGATGGAAAAAGTGACATTAATAAATTATAAATTTGCATTGAGTCGCCTGCTTGTATGCAACGTCAAATAACCGTGCGCCGCCTCTTCCACAAAACGTGAAGGGATCCTGCTAATGTTATCTTCAATGAGTTTTTGAGTTAAAAATAGCTCATTGTTTTCTTTCGAAAAACGCCGTTACGATCTCATTCCGAAGAAAGCCCGTTATAAACTAAAAACGGTGAAACAACATGCAAAATAATATGGTTTTTTTTTCCCTTTTATATTTTGTTTTATTTTTTCCACAATAAAATGTCCACGCTAGCTATCTGCCGATTCGAGTGAACGGTGGTTAACTACTCTTATATATTTCATTAATAAGAGTATAATGAAACATTTTAAAAGAACGAGAGGAAATTAAGCGCCACAAACAAACCGTGGTGAAAAAAAAAAAAAAATCAAGCACGCACAAAAAAAACCAAAAAAGGAAAAATACATGTAATTAAGCTAGAAGGTTGGTATAAAAATCCAAATCGGGGTTAATACCGTGCGGAGTGTAATAATCATCGTCAGTCAAAGTCAGACAAATCCTTGATTAAAAATTAAGGTTATACACTAAGAGACGATATTATGTTACATAAGCGCGCGCGCATGGGCTAACCACTGCACAGCACTCCGCGTTTTCGGGTGCTAAAAATCCTGACCCGACCCGACCCGACGTTGACCCGGACTAGACCCTGATCTAGCGGATGCAAAATTAATCATCTTTGATCCTATCTAACAGAGGTCAGATTTGTTTGATCAATTTTTCTTTAAAAATAAATAACTTTATAAAAATAAGAAAATGATTGGTTAAGTATTATACCCAATCTTGAAACTAGTTTATTCTTTTTATGATTTGAGTTAACAGAATATTTTGCGTACAAACAAGATGTTCTACGTACGTCCTTCTTAGCGGAACAAAGAGAGGCTTAACATTTTCAATATGAAGAAATTTTCACGGTAGACCCAATCCCAGATTTAATCTCTAAAACCGACCCAATTTAAATTTATTTATAAGAATCGACCCACTTTGAGTTAATTACGATACTAATTAGTCGGGGTTGCCAACCTCGACTAATTAGTAGCTTAATTATAAGCGGGGTCAAGGAGCAAGGAAGGTTTGCGGCTGCTAATTAGGCTACTAATTAGTCGGGGTTGGCAACCCTTACTAATTAGTATCGCAATTAACTCAAAGTGGGTCGATTCTCATAAATAACTTTAAAATGAGTCGGTTTTAGGGATTAAATATGGGATTGGGTCTACAGTAAAAAAAAATTTCTTTTCAATATCATTTCTGTAATTAAGGTTCAAAGCAATCTCTTTATATAATGAATGCTCCAAGATAACGTGGACTTATCATAAGGCTACCCTCACTTTTAAAGGCGGTTATGAATTAGCTTTTTTCACCACTAGAATAACCTTTTTGAAGAAATTACTTACATTTGATAAACCCATTGATAATCATATTGGATTGATCAAACATTATCAGAAAAAACTGATTTAACACTTAGCTTCTAACTGTACGAAACACTGGTGATTAAGCAAACCCTAAGGCCTCGTTTGATACGCGTGAGAGGGAGTAAGAATGGAATATCAATCATCACTTCTCATTCCTTTCTACCAAACACTACCTCTTTTTTGAAGTTGGATTAATGACTATTCTCACTTCTCATCAATTCCCACTTAGGGGCTGTTTGGTTGTTGTTGGTAAAGTTGTGTATTTATGACACAACTTGGAAAGTTGTTGTCCACCTCATCAATTTCATTTTTATACTTTTCTTTGTTTGTTTTTGATTCCATTGGAATCATAAAACACTTGTTTGATTTGCAAAATGAAACTTTAATTGTTTGTTTGGAAAGTGTAAAAAGTGGTCCCTACTCAAATGATCATATTGGTTGGAATTATTTTTTATTATTTTTTCCTAACTTCAATGTTAGTTTTCTTCTAAGAGGCTGTTTGGCTGTATGTTTTTACCATGTAAAAGGATGGAAAGTGCAAAAAAGTGGGTCCCAATGTTAGCTTTCATCACTTTCAATTGTTTGTTTGTAGTTGTGAAAATAGTGTAAAGTGATTTCATATGGTGATGTGGCATGTAAAGTGGTTTCATAAAAAAAAGACATGATTTTAGGAGAAAGTTGACATTGAAGAAAGGAAAAAATAATAAAAAATAATTCCAACCAATATGATCATTTGAGTAGGGACCACTTTTTACACTTTAATTCCAACCAATATGATCATTTGAGTAGGGACCACTTTTTACACTTTCCAAACAAACAATTAAAGTTCTATTTTGCAAACCAAACAAGTGTTTTATGATTCCAATGGAATCAAAAACAAACAAAGAAAATTATAAAAGTGAAATTGATGAGGTGGACAGCAACTTTCCAAGTTGTGTCATAAATACACAACTTTACCAACAACAACCAAACAGCCCCTAAAACCATGTCTTTTTTTCATGAAATCACTTTACAAGCCACATCAGCATATGAAACCACTTTACACTATTTTCACAACTACAAACAAACAATTGAAAGTGATGAAAGCTGATATTGGGACCCACTTACAAACAATTGAAAGTGATGAAAGCTGATATTGGGACCCACTTTTTTACACTTTACATCCTTTTACATGAGTATTCCTAATGAAATTAATGATAGGAAATGGTGAGAATTAATAAAATATAGAATTTTAAAATACGTTAATTCTTGCTCTATTTTATAAATTGCATCTCACATTAATTCCATCTCATTCCATATTCCATTCCATTTTCATTTCACTTAATTCTCACCGTACCAAAGGAGGTGCAAGCTAATTTTGATCTTAATTGTAATTTAATTAAAACCTTAGAAAAGGTCATGCGGAGCCTCAGCTCTCCAAAGATGTACCAAGCCGCCGCTGACCGGTCAGACTTCACGAGCTTTGACCGGTCAATATTTCCGCACTCCCTTCTTTCTCAGAAGATGTTCTATCTCTGCCACGTCACCCTTATTACAAAACCATTCCCCTCTCTCTCTCTCTCTCTCTCTAAAACCTGCAAAATCCATGCAAAACATATATAACGGCCACCACCTCTTTACACTCCTCTTTCCTTATTATTCTTCTTCTCTCTCAATGACTTCTTCTTCAGGGAGCTTGGAGACCTCGGCGAACTCGAGGCCGGGCTCGTTCTCCTTCACCGCGAGGCCCAATTACAATGAAGAGCCCGTGATGGATATGGCCGGCCGGGCCTTTTCGGGACGTATGGAGACTACTACCGCTTTGCTGCCAAACTTCAAGCCTCTTCCTCTTTCTTCACTACCTGTTTCTCCTCCTCCTGTGTCGCCTTCTTCGTACTTTTCGGGGTTTAATCCTGCTGAGCTCTTGGATTCTCCTGTTCTTCTCTCATCTTCTAATGTTAGTAACAAGGATTTTTCTTTGTCTTTGCATATAACAATGAGATATGCTGGAATATTTGCTCATAGCCGCCTATAAGTACTTTTTTCTCTCTCTCATGCATGCGGTTTACATCCTAATGTATACTGTAATATTTGTTTTTTAAATTTCATTACCATATTAAATGCTAGCTGAGATATTTGTTCACATTAACTTACATTAATTGAACAATCATTTTTCATTTTCTATGAATTGCTTGGGGTTGGACCAATCCTTATTTTCTAATTAAAAAGCTAATTAAAAATGAAGATGTTTAAGTTTTAAGCTATTCTCTTTTTTTTTCTAGATTCTTTTTTGCAAGAGAATATTGATTGAAACTCTTAGATTGATGGGTTTCTGATATACCTTTTTGTTTTTGTTTGCATTCAAATTATGTTTCGTGAAATATTTGAACTCTATACATATATATAGATAGAATTGATACCTTTTCTTTCTTGTACATTCTGCTACTTGTTATATAGATAAGGTCATGATTAAGGATAACCTCAATTTCCTTTTCATTATTAATTAATTTCTTGCACTTTTTTCTGTCTCTTTTACCTAATTTTCACAAGACAAGAATGAACTAGCTAAAGTGATTGCCCTGTTGTTTTCTGTTTAATAGATTTTGCCATCTCCAACAACTGGGACTCTAGCTGCTCAATCCTTCAACTGGGGAAGCAACTCTGCTCAATATCAGCAAGGGATCAAGGAGGAAGCTAGAACTTACTCTGATTTCTATTTTCAAACTCAAACAAATTCAAAGGAGGGGAATCTGAAGACATCATTTATCCACCCTTCCTCCTCATTTTTGTCGGTATATTTTCGACTTCAAAGTTTATAGTACTGATTCTGGGAAATTATACGTGATCATAGTCTCACATTTGGAAAACAAGTAGAAAGAGAAATAAGCTTAAATAAAAAGGCTAACTTATAGACGTGCCCTATGCATTGTCAAGAGTTAGCAATTTATTACTTATAAATCTATTTATTACTGATTAAACTTTCTGATATCCAAATAGAGTACTCTTTCTCTTAAATATATCTATAATATAAAGGGTATATATTCAAAACTGTATATATAAGAGAATATAGGATTTCTATGCAACACAGTAACATATATATCAGAAAAAAATCTCCTAATGTGGATACGAGTAACAAATAACAAAGAGATAACTAATTAAAGTCCAATATTGATTGAAGTTTTTTTTTCTAATTAAATTTGGTTTCGAAACCTCTACATGCATGCTAAGATTTCCTACATCTGATACCTCAATTTTTCTCTTGCAGGATCAATGGAATTATCCAGCACACAACAATTCTGCTACAATTAGGCCAGAAATCAAACCTGAGCTTGTTGCGCCAATTCAAACTAACTCTTCACAAATTCCAAGCTCACAACCCAGCATGACAATCAAAGAACAGAGGAGATCAGACGACGGATACAACTGGAGAAAATACGGGCAAAAGCAAGTAAAAGGGAGCGAGAACCCTCGAAGCTACTACAAATGCACATTTCCAGACTGTCCGATAAAGAAGAAGGTCGAGAGATCTTTAGATGGTCAGATTACAGAGATTGTGTATAAAGGAACTCATAACCATCCAAAGCCTGAGTCTAAGAGGAGGAGCTCTTGCTCTTCTTCATTCTCCGGTTCAGTTCGGTCCATGGGAGCTGCAGAAGCGTCGGCGATGGATTCTGTTACAACACCTGAGAACTCTTCAGCTTCTTTGGGTGATGGGTTTGAGGATGATGAAGCCCCCGATGCGAAAAGGTGGTAAGTAATTATTTTTAATAAAAGGTTAATTAATATACATTTTGTACATATACACATATTGGACAAGGCATCCTCTGCATATTTGGTTGAAGAGACAAAAAAAATCCGTGAACATTTGCATTCACAATGCGTTGGCTCATGTGAGAAAGAGAATCCAAATATTGTAGGCTATCTGTAGGTAGAAAAGAAAGATAAAGGTGAAGAAATTTATAAACAATTAAAGGAAAATGATATATCTAAATCACTTGTTTTACAGGAAGGAAAGTGAGAGTGAAGGAATATCAGGCTCAGGTAACAGGACAGTGAGGGAGCCTAGAGTAGTGGTTCAGACCACCAGCGATATCGACATTCTCGACGATGGGTATCGATGGAGGAAATATGGGCAGAAAGTGGTGAAGGGGAATCCCAATCCAAGGTGAGCATCGCTCCGAGCCTCCAACCGATTATACCCCTACTAATTTGTGCAATCAAACAATCGTCAAGGTCTCGGATTTTTCCGACATATATACGAAAATATTACCACTTCTTTCCAGTCAATAACTCAGAATTCATCATCTTTTCCTACAGGAGCTATTACAAATGCACAACAGCGGGCTGCACAGTTCGAAAGCACGTGGAGAGGGCGGCCAACGATCTGAGATCGGTCATCACGACCTACGAAGGGAAACACAACCACGACGTCCCCGCAGCTCGTGGACACAGCATCACCAGGCCATCATCAGCCGATAACAGCAACTTTCCAACNGCTACTAGGCCATCAGCCATGACGAACAACCACCGCGATCAAATGAGTAGTTATAACTCTTTGTTCAGCATAACGAAACCTAGTTCGTCCGCTCAAACGCTACAGGGTTCAGGGTTTGAGAACTCGATGGCTTTGTACATGAGCCACAGCCAGCAGCAAGCTCAGCCACAGCAACAGGAGAGACAGAAGAATGATTCGTTCTTGGAATCAGCATTATTTTGATAGTGTTGGGTGTAAATTTACGGTAGTATAAAAGATTTAGGCTCATTTGTTCATTTGTTTTGAGGCCGTTTTGTGCTGCAGAATGAGGCTTCTCTTACTTGTATCACACACATTATCAATAATTAAAGGGATGAATGACCTATAAACATAGAATTTTTAATGTTTTCATGTGTCATTAATTACATTTTGATCTTGATAGGAATAAGTAAGCAAGACCAAAAGCGATTGTTCTTGAGTAAACACAACAATCATAATCGCTTCGGGAAAACCTATGCTTCAGCATGAAGGAGTCAAATCTCTTGTATCACTGTCGATGAGATTGTTTCAGTCCATAGAGTGACTTACTTAAGCGACATACATGATGCTCCTTATTCTCATCCTTGTAGCCCTCAGGTTGATGCATATAGATCTCTTCATCCAAGTCTTCGTACAAGAAGGTCGTCTTTACATCGAGTTGTTCCAGCTCAAGATCACCATAAGCAACAATACTCAATAGCACCCGAATAGAAGTGTGTTTTGTTCCAGCTCAAGATCACCATAAGCAACAATACTCAATAGCACCCGAATAGAAGTGTGTTTCACCACCGAAGAAAAGATCTCATTGTAATCCGCAACAATACTCAATAGCACCCGAATAGAAGTGTGTTTCACCACCGAAGAAAAGATCTCATTGTAATCCGCACTCTCTCTTTGTGCAAACCCTTTAGCCACTAGCCTCGCATTGTACCTTGTACCACCGAGCTCTAAAGGATCTTCCTTTCTCTTATACACCCACTTACAACCAATAGCTTTTCTTCCTACAGGCAATAGGACCATCTCCCATGTTTGGTTTTTCCGAAAAGGTTACATCTCCTCCTCCATTGCAGGCAACTAACCCTCACTATCTCTATCCTGAATAGCTTCCTTAAATGAGACCGGCTCATCATCCTCCACCGAGAGTGTGTATTCTACCAAATTAACCTGTCCATAGTGCTTCAGGGGTTGATCAACCCCCAGCTTCATTACCTGCTTGTATGCTCGCCTTGGCCTAGTGGAAACCAAACTATCCTTGAGCTGTTATTGTTGTTGTAGTGCTTGTGTATTCTCCTGTTAAACCTCCTCCTACTCAAGCTCATAATCTACCTGATTTCCCACTTGAACATGACTAGAACCTGGTTGGTCTTTATGTTCTATGTCAATAACCTGAGACTTTGAAGTCCCAACAGTCCCAACGCCATTATCTTTGGGCGCCTTACCAATCATGGATTTCTTATCAAAGGTAATATCTCTGCTGATCACGAACTTTGAATCTTCTGTACACCAAAGACGATAGCCTTTTACACCATTTGCAAATCCCAAGAATATAGTCTTCTTGGCTCTCGCGTCAAACTTTTCCTTGTTGACGTGATAATAGACGGTACACCCAAAAATCCGGAGCTTTTCATAATCTACATGCTCCCCTGACCATACCTATAGGGTGTATCACCATCAAATGTAGAATGTGAAGAACGGTTCATAATATAACAAGCTGTAGCCACCGTTTCTGCCTACCATTCCTTGCCCAGTCCAACATAAGATCGCATACTCATTGCTTTCTCTCGCAATGTTCGGTTCAGCCTCTCCGTGACCCTATTTTGTTGTGGTGTAGATGTGATTGTCCAGTGTCTAGCAATACCTTTCTAATCACAGAACTTTTTGAAAGCACCATATGTATATTCTGTACCATTATCAGATCTTAGTGTCTTTGATTTCTTCCATGTCTTGCTTTCAACCATCTCTTTTCACTTCTTAAATGTCTCGAATACCTCATTCTTATGCTTAAGAAAATAAATCCAAGCATACCTCGAATGATTTATGCTTAAGAAAATAAATCCAAGCATACCTCGAATGATCATCTATGAACGAGACAAAATACCTAGAACCACCCTTGTAAATCCAAGCATACCTCGAATGATCATCTATGAACGAGACAAAATACCTAGAACCACCCTTGGAAGTTATCTGAGCCGAACCCCACACATCTGTGTGCACATAGTCTAATATACCTCTGTTCTTGTGATTGCTTTTCAAGAATTTAACCTTGTGGGCCTTCCCGTACACACAATCCTCATAAAAATCCATGCATGGTTTCTTCAGATTCTTCAGCAAACCCTCATTACCAAGCAAATCCAGACCCTTCTCTGACATGTGCCCAAGCCGCCTATGTCATAACCTTGTGTGCTCACATGGGTCTCCACCACTTCCTTCAGTTCCAACCGCTACATCTCTTGTCACCGTCGTACCTGAGAGAGTGCATAAATTACCGTGACGAACACCTTTCATCACTACTAGGGAACCCCAAACAACCTTCTTCACTCCATTCTCTGTAACAATCCTACAACCATCAGAGTTCAATCCACCAACTGAGATAAGATTCTTCCGCAAGTCGGGAACGTGTCTCACATCCGTCAAGGTTCGGACCACTCCATCATGCATCTTGATCTTGATATTACCTAGCCCTGTCGTTTTACAAGCATGGTTATTCTCCATCAATACGGTTCTACAATTAATATTTTTATAGGTAGTAAATCACTTTCTATTTGGGCACATGTGATAAGAACAACCTGAATCAAGAATCCACTTCCCGGAGATATCCTCGCCACCCGTGACGACATAGCATTCTTTCTCGCTCTCTTCCTCTGAAACATAGCTCGCTTCTTCCTTACCTTCTCTCCTCTCAGTCTTGTTATTGTTCTTCTTCCCACCTACTCTCTTACTTGGACAGTCGACCTTGAAATGCATAACTTCACTGCATTTAAAACATGGTCTTCCCTCAAGAGGTCTTGATTTAGATCTAGACTTTTCTCTCTTGCCTTTTCCTCGCTCATCGCCCCTTCCTCTAACAAACAATTCATGTGCTTGTTCCTTGTTACCACCAGTAGTTATGTCACTGATTGTAATCTTCCAAAGGTCATCCGCTAGAAGTATTGTTCTAGTCTCATCCATCGTTAAATTATCTCCCACAAGTATCAGTATTTGCACCAGGTTCTCATAAGACTTCGGTGGAGATAGAAGTAGTAGAAGAGCCTGATCCTCATCTTCTACAGTCACATCGATATCTTTCAGATCCGATATTATCCTATCGAACTTATTGATGTATTCCCGGATTGATAAGCCCTCCACCATCTTGCAAGTATACAATTTAGATTTTAAATAGATCTGGTTTGTTAGACTATTCGTCATGAAGGTGCTCTTTAACTTCGACCACACGCCCGCAGTCATTTCATCTCCATTTACGAAGAAAACTACATCCCTCTCAAGGCATAGGATAATCGACGTCCGTGCTTCCAGATCTAGCTCCTTCTAATCCTCATTAGACATATTCTTGTGCTTCTTCTCCTTTCTAGCCAAAGTCTTGTGTAATTTCTGTGAAATCAACGAGTTTTTCATCTGCATCCTCCAATAGAAAAAGTCATTCTTCATATTGAACTTTTCGATCTCGTATTTTCTAACTTTAACTGTTTTACTTGTTGATGTCATTCTCCGCTTGTATTAATAAATTTGTTTCTCTTAGAGAATTATCGAGCACCACCTCAAACCAGAAGCTACATCACTCACAATCTGAATAACAGCTCTGATATCAATTGTTAGGCGCAGAGTCACACCCTCACGCTGCAGAAGCGATATAACCCGAGAGAAAGCCCTGGTTTTTATTTTCACAAAAGCTCAAACCAACCTCTATATTCCCGTTTCACAAAGCTAACAATAATAGAAAGTGAAATATCTCAACAAAGTGAAATATACATTCTTCCTCTCATCAGTTCTAGGACTGAGCTATCGAGGGAACCTACAAACAATAGCCAACACCCAGAAAATAGTAAAGACACGATATTTACGTGCAAACTTGCCTACGTCCATGGGGAAGGGGGAGGGGAGATTCCACTATGAAGGAGAACACTAACGCTTGTACAACTCACAAGCTCGTCCTAAAGATAAAGCTATGATTTTTTACCCAAAAAATTCGACCTCTCTCTTGTAAATTCTCTCGCCAAGCTCTCTTTTTCTCTCCTCAAGATCTCTCTTTTAGATCTGAAAAACGCTCTGTTTTTTTTCTAAACAGCCGCCAAAAAACCCCTTTTTTCTCCTCATGCAGCTGACTATCCTCTGTTGTTTTTTTTTCGTGTAAAAAAATTCTAGTCGAACCACGTATTTATAGGATTGATGACTTGAGTGGGCCGCACCCGCATATGGGTTGCCTCCGCACCGGTGGATGTGGCCCTCACGTTCACAATAAAAAAATCAGTTAGGGGCTGTTTGGTTGTATGTTTTTACCATGTAAAAGGATGTAAAGTGTAAAAAAGTGGGTCCCAATGTCAGCTTTCATCACTTTCAATTGTTTGTTTGTAGTTGTGAAAATAGTGTAAAGTGATTTCATATGCTGATGTGGCTTGTAAAGTGATTTCATGAAAAAAAGACATGATTTTAGGAGAAAGCTAACATTGAAGTTAGGAAAAAATAATAAAAAATAATTCCAACCAATATGATCATTTGAGTAGGGACCACTTTTTACACTTTCCAAACAAACAATTAAAGTTTTATTTTGCAAACCAAACAAGTGTTTTATGATTCCAATGGAATCAAAAACAAACAAAGAAAAGTATAAAAGTGAAATTGATGAGGTGGACAACAACTTTCCAAGTTGTGTCATAAATACACAACTTTACCAACAACAACCAAACAGCCCCTTAGCGATCTGAAGATTGGGGGCCGGAAATAGGCATTCTTCTTGACTACCAAAACAATTCACAAAGTCAACTTTATAGCAAGAAGACTATAAAGAATAAGGGTTTAAATAGTATGAACGTAATAACTTCAGCTACTGGTTTTAGTGGTTACAAGAGATTTTTCTAGTGAAAATTTATTGTGGACAACCTTTATTGAATGCTATTAATTAAAAATATGGGAAGTATCCACCCTTTTATTTGCTCTTTCTTAATAACCAAAAAATTAAAATTAAAATCTGCTCTTGTATTAACTGCAAGCTTATCAATCTGAAGCTAAGATATTTTTTTTTTTTGAGGGAACTTCCCTACGATCCTTCAGACTATGGGTGTCAAACCCTTATGCGTGACTAAGGGGCACCCCCCAACGCACGACCTCCGGTATTGAAGGAAAGTAAATTCCTACGAGACTCTCCTAAAAAGTCTAATCTGAGACCTTAGAGCACTACTCATAGACAGTTTACCAATTCAGTTACACCTTCTTCGGTAATCTGAAGCTAAAATGATTATATGATTAACAAATTAAGTTTATTTTGTTAATCGATATGTTTTGAGTGGTCAAAGATTTTGTGCACTAGGATAGGATTTCCTTTACAGACTGCTTCTGTTTCTAAGTCTATAAAGACTTTATTCGCTAGTATCACCTTCACAAGACTTCTATTTCAAGTCATCTTTTTTCTTAATAGTTGACTGTGGATATTAGATACGTTCAGCCTCATGACATCAATCTCCAAATAAGCAAAAGTCAAGTCCTTGCCTGCTTTGTCCCCTGCAACTGTACAAGAAAACAAATATTGCTAAAGTGAAAAGAACCTTAGAGCATAAGATAATTAAGCAACTCTTTCTTACCATAGGTTTTTTCTGAGGCATGAGGCTGAGATTTTCATCAATAATATTCTTTAAAAATTTGATGCAGACATACGAGCTAACATGGTTTCAGAACAATTTTAACCTTATATTTGTCATGTCTCGGGTCCGCGATCTTGTTGGCACGATGTAAGTCTAGAACTTACTGAGTGCAGTACCTGGATTGGCTAGCTCTATCTTATTATTTAAATCATATCAATATGTTTCTCATACAATTAATATGGAACTATTAGTGGGGCCTCACAATATCCAAGAAATCAGTATCTATATCTTTAAAAGAACGTATTCATACATTAGATGATGTAGTTCTTGATCTATAAAAAGGATACTCAAACTGTAGAATCAAATTTTAAAACCCTCAACCTTTATCACAATTTCTTTTCTGTTTTCCTTTTTTTTTCTTTTTATAAGAAAACACAATTTTAGAATTTTAACATAGTAGAAATAGAGTGACCGTATACAATGTGCCTGATTATTAAGTGAGCGAGTATAAATTAAGCTTGTTGGGAAAATGAACGATTTTAGAAGGGATCTGAAATATATGAATCAATTCCAAGTTGATTATATCTATGCTTGCCTGGGCTAATTTTAGAGAAACTCTTCAACTATGAGGCATAACCCACCTTCAGCTAGCTATTTTAATTGGAGAAAACCCCTCCTCAATTTTTTAGGCGTTGTACATAACCCCTCTCAACTTTAAATTTTTGATTTAACCCCCTTGACTGCAGAGTGTCCTACAA
>NC_033795.1:4663536-4670450 GCF_001876935.1 Asparagus officinalis | reverse complement strand
TATTACATTAAAATATAAAATGATCTAAATATTCTTTTAGATAAATACTCATACCCATTTAATTTAAAAAGAAACCTCTCAACCAGAAAAGACCTTGATCAGATGGTGCTCCCCCCGCCCCTCCTTCCAACTCCCCCCACAACCAAATAACAAAAAGAAAAAAAAGAAAAAAGAAAACGCTTTAATGCCATCTCTTAGGGGGCTTTCCTCTAGTTAAATTTTTACTAAAAACACAAAAATATAAACTTTAAAATGCATGTTTAAGGTAAATGAGTTGTAACCTAATTAACTAGACCTAAACTTTAACAAAATAAATCACGTGTCTTGAATGTGAGTTTTTTGTATTTTTGGGGTTTTAGTGAAAATTTTGTTGTGAGGTAGTTGATTGGAACAAAAAAACGCTTTAAAGATAGTTTACATACAAATTGAAAAAAAAATGATTTATGTAAGGTGGTTTCTATGAAAGGAAACTTTTTTTTTTATGGTTGGTAGATATCTTAGCATTTTTAAGTCACATGATTACCATAAAGATATGTTAGACTTAATGGTGTTACTTAAGAGGGTTTAGGGGCTGTTTGGTTCGTTTTCTTGATATAGGGAAATGCAATTCCATGTAAAGAAATATAAGTTTTGAGTTTTCCAAACTTTTCCAAGAAATAGATTGTTTTGCTTTGGTTCGCACATAAAAAATGGTGAGAAACCAATGTATTTATTTTTCTTATGTTTGGTTCGAATAGAAAAAAAAAAGAAAAACTTTTGTAAACAAAGCAGAGAAGGAAAAAAATCTGACGTGGCAGAGTTTTCATCAGATCAAAAAGCGTCGCGTACTGCTTGCGCGCGCGCGAATTCTTGCGCAAGAGGTCAAAAGATTGCAGAGAGAAGAAGTGGAAAAGAAGCCACCAAAACTGTACAAAGTTTGGAGGCCAAAGTCTAAGACGGCGGCCGAAAAGATCGAAAAATGCGGGTCACTCAAATCCGAAATCTGACGTGGCAGAGTTTTCATCAATTTCACTCGGTTGGGGAAGGAAATCAGAGAGGGAAAAAAATCCGAGCTGGCGGCGATTTCAACAGAGTTTTCCCTCTTCCATCCGAGCGAACCAAAGCGGCACAAAGAAATGGACGAAAACAAAAAAACTAACGTGGAGGGCTAAAAATCTGACGTAGAGGGGTTTTCTGAGTTTTCCACCCCTTATAATAGCGAACCAAACAGCCCCTTAGTGAAAAAGGTTCAACAGAGTTAAGTCAAATGTTCAAAGTTGAGGAGGTCATATGCAACACCCTCAAACTTGCAGGGGATTACACAAATTAAAACAGTTGAGGTGGTTTCTACCAAGGGGTTGTTTGGCTGGCTGAGAAACTAGAAAAGAAAATTAAAACACACGACACACCCATGTGAAAGTGTTTGATTTTCTTTTCTTGTATTTGGTTGAGAGAGGAAAAAAATAGATGTTGTATATGTGAGACTCACCCACTAATAAGATAATAGTGTAATTGGTCCCAAATTTAAAGCAATATATTTCATCCCAAAAAGTCTTGAAATTGAACTTAAAAACATGAAATTAGGTATCACAACCTATTTTCCATGAATAATCTCCCAAACTTACATTTGTAGAAGAGGAACCAAACAGCCCCAAAGGAGGAAGTGCTCAAAACTGATTCCACGTGGTATTTCATGAAAAAGAAATGATAGAGGCACACTCTAAGGCACACCACCAACCACACTCCCTCTCTCTCTACAGTGCAGGGAGCCCCACATGTGATTTTTTTAAAAAAATCACATGTGAGGTCCCCTGCACTGTAGAGAAAGATGGAGTGTGGTTGGTGGTGTGTCTTAGAACGTGCCTGTAGCACTTCTCTTCATGAAAATACATAGGCTAGGAACTCCATATGTGTGGTTACATTGATTCGACACGAGACCTGACATAATCCACACTTGCGTTAATTATTTCTCAATTGATTCTGACCCATATATTAAGTCTTGAAGAGACAGTTGCAACGAGAAAGGGACAAGCCTCGGGAAAATTTTTTTTACGGAGGAGACCATATAGGGGTTAAAGAGGGTTGAAATCTGTGATCTAACATGAATCTTAATATATATATTATTATCGGTCATTAATTTAGATACACATCTACCACTGTTTGTTGCTATATGTATATATATAGCATATACACAATTTGATTAGTTATACTAATAGTTGATAGTTCCCTGTATGTATTCAGATTTATGTTAGATAGAGTGTGCATTAAAAAAATTTCCCGTATGTAAAACCATTGGATAAGTTAAAGATTTGGGAAAATTTGCAAAATAGACCATTTTTATGAAATATATAGCGAAATAGACCACTTTGTAAAATAATTAGCAAAATAGACCTCTTTTGAAAAAAAGATGTCGATTTTAAAAAACAAGACTCAAAAAACATACAGGACTACTAGTCCCGTATGTTTAAAGCCAACTAATCACGGATTAGTGACTCAGAAAACATACGGGACTAGTAGTCCCGTATGTTTTCTTAGTAGAAAAGTTCACTAATCCGTGATTAAAACATACGGGACTACTAGTCCCGTATGTTTTCTGAGCTGTTTTGCAAAATAGATCTCTTTTTGGCCTGTTGGCCAAAAAGAGGTCTATTTTGCTAATTATTTAGCAAAACGGTCTATTTTGCTAAATAATTAGTAAAAACGGTCTATTTTACAATTTTTCCCTAAAGAATTTTTTTCATTGTATCGAAACTTCAAAATCTTGAGTTGACGGATATAATTTTATATTCTCGTATCCCCATGTCTCGTAAGAAGCTGTTTGGACGTTTTTTTTAGGACAAATTTTGAAAAACGACCGTTTTTCAAAATTAATAAGCAAAATCGCCCGTTACACAAAAAAAATCAGCAAAATCGACCATTTTTAATGAAAATGATCGTTTTTTGCAGTTTTCAAACTGCACGGGACTAGTAGTCTCGTGCAGCTCTCCCAAACCCAACCCGATGCTTCTCCCCTCACCTTCATCACATCTCCTCCGACCCCTCCTCTCCCCCCTCATCAACTCCCTCGACCCCTGACCTTCAAACCCGCAGCCTCTCCGAGCACTTCCTCCCTGCCTCAGCATCCCTCTAGCGCAGCTGTTGGTCCCACCGGGACCGGGCCCCTCCATCTACTCTCTTCCTCGGCATCTGCAGGCAGCGGCGACAGCCGCCTCCCTCTAACTCCTCGTCCTCCTCTCCCCCTACCAGCTCCCAACCATGTCGGCGTGTCGCCGCAGAAGGCCTCCTATCTCCGGGCTGACCGTGCCACCTCAATTCCACTCCGCGTGGCTCGCTGACCTTCCCTCCTCTCCATGGACGAGCCTCCCTTCTCTCTGCCCTCGACCGTCGTCAATGGGCACGGCGCGGTGTCTGTCAACATGTTCCTCCAATCTCTCTCGCTTCACGTACGGCCCCGATGTCGCTCCTCTACCGGGGATCTAGGGTCAGGAAGGGTGTTCAGAATGCTCTAACGGCGAGCAGGTTCCCAAACCCCAGGTGGAGGAGCTCTGGCCAAGAGGGGGACCCGTAACGGCTCTGTCGGCGTGGTAACATGGGAGGCTCCTCGAGTCCAGAGGCTTGTCCGCCGTTCTGCGTCTCGTTCCGCCTCAGGCGTGATCTTCAAGGCGCATCGAGGAAGAGCATGGTGGTTGTGCTGGGGGAGGGAGAGAGGAGGAGAGAGATCCAGAGGAGGATCGAGTAGTGGATCTTGAGGGCGGAGAGGAGATGTGATGAATGGGGGATCAAGGCAGGTTGGGAGAACTGCACGGATCAAGGCAGGGAGGAGATGTGATGAAGGTGGGGGGAGAAGCATCAGGTGGTGGTGTTTGGGAGAACTGCACGGGACTACTAGTCCCGTGCAGTTTGAAAACTGCAAAAACAACCATTTTTATTGAAAATGGTCGATTTTGCTGATTTTTTTGTGTAATGGGTGATTTTGCTTATTAATTTTAAAAAACGGTCGTTTTTCAAAATTTGTCCTTTTTTTATACAAAGTTGAGTGTTTATGTAACAAGTTGGAAAAATAACGTGCATTCACCTCAACGCTTACATGACACTAACTTTCCACCTCAATTACTCCAATTTTGTAGGAATTAGATTTAAAATGCATCATATATAATGCAACAAACGCCCTCTTAAGTATATTTTTGATATGTGGATGGAGAAAAATATTATATATATATATATATATATATATAAAATAAAAATCTCATTAGCCTAATATGTGGAGAAAAATATTATATATATATATATATATATATATAAAATAAAAATCTCATTAGCCTAAAAACTAAAAACCTCATTCATCCATTGGATCTAGATGAATCCAATAGCTAGAAGTCAGTCAAACAGTCAATAGAACATGTATTAATTACATGCATTAATTACCTCAATGAACACAAATCTGGATTCACTGCAGTCTGCAGTGAATCTGGATTCACTACAGTGAAAAACGTGTTCGTTTAGGTAATGAATCTGGATTCACTGCAGTGAAAAACGTGTTCGTTGGGGTAATGAATCTGGATTCACTGCAGTGAAGGACGTGTTCGTTGAGGTAATGAATCGTTCACGGTAGTGAATCTGGATTCACTGCGTTGATGTAATTAATGCATGTGTTTAATGAGGTAATTAATGCATATGCCTGTTAACTGTTTGACTGAATCCTAGACATTGGATGAAGGAGGTTTTTAGTTTTTAGGCTAAGAATGTTTTTATTAGAACCTCTCCCTATATATATATATTATTACACATAGGTCCCTAGAGCAAAACTTTTTTGGTCTTTTATCCTCAAAAGGAGAGAAAATTGTTTTAGGACAAATAAACCTTCTCATGGTAAAATAAAAAAATCAGAAAGGTAAAAAAAGCACTTGGGGAGTTTATCTACAATGATAGAACTCAAGGAGGTTTATCAATAAGAGTTCTGCTCACCATTCTCCTCGACGTCCTCGTATTGAAAAATGTTTTTTTAGTTGGCTGTTGGCTGCTCGTTGGAATCCATCGCACTTGCTCATTCCAATTAGGGGTTGTTTGGTTGGTTTCCTAAAAACTAAAAAAAGGAAATCGGTACAAGGAAATCATTAAAATAATATTTTTATTCATTTCTATCCCTAAAACTCACCCACAACATCTAATAAAATATTATTTTTATCCTCCAACTCATCTCATTTCATCTCCTTTCTTACCTTTAAAAATAAACCAAACATAAGAAATGTGTCACATCATCCAACTCATCACATCTCTTCTTACCTTTAAAAATAAACCAAACATAAGAAATGTGTCACATCATCCAACTCATCACATCTCATTTTTAAAAATCACACACATCATCCAATAATATTGTGCCAACTCATCGCATCTCATTAAACCTTCATTTCCATCCATTTCCTCAAAAAAAAACAAGAAATTGATTTCCTTAGGGCTTGTTTGGATTGAGGGGAATGAGGGTGAATGGAAGTTAGGGGAACCATTCACCTCCATTCACCTTGTTTGGGAACACTTAGGAGGTGAAGTTAATTCACCTCCATTCACCTTGGTTCACCCCCTAATAGTATAAAAATTGTTACCCCCCAAATTGGGGTGTAACCAAGGAGAAGGGAATTCACTTTCCTTCCCTTCCCTTCCCTTCACTCAGTTTCCCTTAACTTCCCTTCACCCCCTACGAATCCAAACAGGCCCTTAAGTATGTGTCACATCATCCAATAATATACCTCCAACTCATCTCATCTCATCTATTTTCTTATTTTTAAAAATGAACCAAACACAAACAACCTCAAAACATCATCCAATAATATACCTCTAATTCATTTCCTTATTTTATTAACCAACCAAACAACCTCAAAACAAGTTTTTTTAAAAAATCACTCACATCATCCAATAATAAGGTGACAACTCATCTCATCTCATCTCCTATTCTATAATTTCCTTCTTTTTTAACCCAAACAAACAACCTCAAAACAATTATTATAGGAAATAGGTTTCCTATTCTTTAATTTCCAAGTTTTTTTTTTCGAAACGAACGGATCCTTAACGTAAACCCAGGGGTCCTTTTAACGTAATTATGTCATATTTCTATTGAGTTCAGAATTATGAGCGATAATATATTAAATATATTTGAAACTAGAGCGCTACTACAGAAACCTAAAATATGGGATCAATGGAAGGGACAGATGAGTGTTCGCGGGAAAAATCGTTGCTTTCTTCTTCATTGATTCCATTGTTTTCTTTTACAACAGTTTATCGGTTACAAAAGATCCGATCTTTTTATAAGATCCGGTTACAATGAAAGTCAAAATAAAAATAAAGAAAGATTACAACTTTGTTTCCTTATTTGACGAACGAATCGCGAGCTCCTGTTTTGCGGTCGCTCGCTTGGTGGGTTCTTTGCCTGCGCCGGGGTTGTTTGCCGTGGACCACCGCGAGATCTAGATCCGGTCGGATCTACGCAGTACGACGGGTATTATTTTACCAAGGAAATAATAGCCGGGGAGGATTGTTTCACCAAGGAAACAATCGTCCAAGTCTCGGGATCTAAGACCAAGCCTAGATCCGGAGTTCGTACGCGTAGATCTGAGATCTGATCCTCTCGAACACCTGCCTTATTTGACGTTGATGATCGCCGAGCACCAGATCTGGATGTGCAAGTCCTCGAAGTCCCAAAGTTTCAATCTTTTTTAAGTTCCGAGTCTCCAATCCAGCAGGGCTTCGCCTCTCTCCAAAATTTCCAACCCTTCAAAATGAACAACCCCCTCTCCTATTTATAGCCAAGCGTCACTGTGCCCGTGTGCACGTGTGGCCGACACCCTAGGTGGCCGGCCACCTCAAGGTGGCTCGGCTCATGCCGAGCCACCCTGAGGTGGCTCGGCCACCCCAAGGGGTGGCTCGGCCTTGGCGGAGCCACC
>NC_033795.1:4650768-4662536 GCF_001876935.1 Asparagus officinalis | reverse complement strand
TGCAAGCATAATTTCACTCACCAATTCCCTTTCAACTGAGACACGGCTCCACCGGGCCTTCTCTGATCCCACCACTGCAACCCAAACCCCAAGCCGCCCGTCGCAAACTCCACATTCGACCCCCACCGGACCGAACTATACCCGACCAACCCGTTACTATCTGCAACCCGCTTCCACTCCACCCTCCCCCCTTCTCCAACCCCAACCAAATTCACCCTCCCATCCATTCCCACACTCACACACTCCCCTCCCCCCTCCACAACGTCAATACTCGAAACCGAGCCCCGGTGTAAAGAGGTTTCGACCGTGGGGCCCGAATCGAACGACCCGTCAACGGGGTCGAGGAATGCGAAGTGGAGGGTGCCGGAGAGGGTGTAGAAGACGATGGATTTGGGGGTGGGGGATTTGAGGGAGGTGATTCTGGAAGGGGAGGGGATTGAGGAGAGCAGATGGAGGTTTGGGGCTGGGGAGTCAGGGTTTGGGGTTGAGAGGGAGTGGAGTTCGATGGAGGAGGACGAGGCGGCTGCGGCTTCGGCAGGTGGCGGTGGCCGCGACGGCGCATGAGGCGGGTGAAAGGGGAGAGATTGGGGAGAGGACAGCAGACGGCAGTCGATAGACTTTTGATTGGCGGGAAATGCGCTGGAAGTTGCGCGGTCGACATTTTTTTAGGGTTTTAGTGATTAGGAGTTCTTGGCCAGGGGTTCTATGACGAGCAAAATGGGGTTTTTGTGGAGGGGAGACTTTCCAACCGCAATGGAGTTTTAGGCCTGTCCATCCGGGCCGGGCCGGCGCCGGGCCCGGCCCTGGAAATCCGGGCCCGGGCCGGGCAAACCGGAGGCCCTGGACCGGCCGGGATACCCAGGCCGGGTCCGGGTCCGTGGCCCGGCCCGACGCGGCCGGCTCGGGCCGGCCCGGATTTTTTTTGTTTTTTATTTTTATTTTTTTTAAGAATTTTAAAAAAACAATAAAACATAAAAACATAAAATATATTTTATAATGTATATATATCATATTTATACTTTATATAAATATAAATTAATATTAGTACATATAAGTTTATGTTTATATATATGTATAGTCGTATTAGATATAATAAATATAATTCTTACTCTTCATATGTATTATACTATTATATAAATTATACTTAATATATGTACATAAGTTTTATGTGTATATATGTGTTATATATAAGTTAGTACTTATATACTAATGAGAGAGAGAAGTTATAAATATATATTATAAGAGAGAGTATACACTGTATCACATATATAAGGAGAGAGCATATTATACATATTATATAATATTATATAAGAGATATAAACATATATATAGAGAGAATATACTTATATATTTATATTACCTTATATACTAAGTAGCCCAAAGTATTTCATGTCATTCATATATGTATTATGTATTAACACAACACAGCACTGACACACTATATATTATACATAAACAAATGTTAAATACTTATAGTAATTACTAAACAATTGTATTATACATAAAACACACACACATTAAAACTTTATATATACACACAATATATTTACATATATAAGAGAGTATATTATTACATTAGTACTTTATATATAATATATATAGTAAATTATATATATATATATCATATATATATATTATATATTAATATATATAATATAATACTATATATATATATATATATATATTATATAATATATATTATTATACTATATATATCATATAATTATATAAGAATATATAAATTAAATAAGAGAGAGTATACTGATATATACTTATATAAGAGAGGTTACACTGTAATACCTTAATATATATACTTATACATATATTTATATATATCATAAGACGAGATATATCTTACTATACTTATCATATATACTTTACATATATTATATATATATAAGAGAGAATATATCTTATATATACTTACATAACTAAGAGAGAGCAGAGAGTATAATATATACTATACATATATTATACATTATAAGAGAGAGTATACATTGTATACTTATATATACTATACATATATTAAAAGAGCTAATTTATACATATATATACTTATATAGAGAGAGTATTACTTATATATAATTATATACTAAGAGAGATATAATTATATATATATTATATACACAATATATATACACATATACATATTTTTATATATAAGAAAATAATAAAAATTAAAAAAAACAAAAAAAATTAAAAAATGCGTTACTGTTCGGGCCGGCGACGACCGGGCCGGGCCCGGGCCGGACACCGGGCCGGGCCCGGGCTCCGGGCTTTTTGGACACCCCTACAATGAGTCACGCACAGGACTGGGACAAAATCCAAAGGTTTTATTTTCATATATCCCTCTAATCATAGTTTATTTCTTATCCTGCAAATTATCATAATTAATGGTTAACGAACAGTCACTTCGTTAATTTTAACTATTTTCTAACAATCTGAATCAAATCGATTAAGTTTGACTATTGTCGATTTGTTGGTTTTTTAGGTGTAGATCGGTTGGGTTAAGGAATGAGCTGCTTTCATATCGTACATCTCCTATTTTTTCAATTTTGATACTTCAGCTCAGAATTGAAGCCAAGACCGTGTGGGAGTTATATTGAAATCTTCAAACTGTCCGGATTCATATATACATCTCCTAATTAAAACACCGGATTTGTCCAATTAATTAACTAATGAGCTGATGTTTCAATCTTTATAAGTTACGAGCAATGAGAAGAGAGTTGTGGACCGATGGGGGGAGGTCGTGACATTCCTAAAAGCGAAACTAAGACGACGATATTATGACAATATTCTAAGATCGAACCTTCGTAATACCAACCCTGACTATTTAGGAGGGTGTTAAACCCTAATTAGAAGCCTTAAACCCTAAAAATTAATGTCCTAAATAGTCGGGGTTGCCAACCCCGACTGTTTAGGAAGGTAATTAGACTGCTAATCACAAAATTGGATCGGTTTTGGTAAATAAAAAAAGGGTCGGTTTAAAAAAAAAATTGAAATGGGTCTGTTTCAAAAAAAAAATTCTTATTCAGCACATTGCATTAATGGTGAGTACATGAGAATTCAACTCTTCCCTCCCTTTTTCCTCGTATACAACCTCGCACACGCAACAAAACACCCAAAATTCACCGCGCCAACTCCAGCCATCAACCAATACACCTTATCCAACCTCGACTCGTTAGCATTATCCGCCATCCACCCGTCCAAAAACCGCCTAATCATCCCAATGCCCGCCGACGTGGCATAACTCCCGACCCCCGATTGAAGCGCGCTCACCGCCATCCCGGACCCCTTGAACGACTCTGGGAACTCCTGATAGAAGAACGCGAGCTGCCCCGGAAAATGTAGTGCCTCGCCGAACCCTACCAGCATAAAACACGGCACGAGCCAAAGAACGGACATTGGTTGAGCATCGGTTTGGAGGTCGTGGAGCCGCTTTCGTTCGGTTAGGGCGCCGTAGACCATGGCGAGGGTTGTGATGAGAAATCCGAAGCCGATGCGGGCCAGGGAGGTTGGGTGTTGACCGGTGAGGAAGCGGTGGAGAGGGTAGAGGAGGTAATTGAGGAGGGGGATGGAGAGGGTGGCGGATAGGATGAGGAAGATGGAGATGGAGCCGATGGGGATAGTGAGGCTTGGGGTGAGATGGAGGTCCATGACGAGGGCTTGGAGGAAGGAGGTGGACATTTGGAGGCCGAGGTAGAAGCTGAGGATGATGCCAGTTGTGATTAGGGGGACAAGCCGGAGGAGGATGGTGAGTTCGTCTTCTTGTTTGACCTCTTGTGTCGTTGCTTCCTCTTGAGACCTGTAGAAAAATTGTGCATACAAATCACATCAGAACACTCTGCATATATTGAAAAATTAACTATTGTTAACCATAAGTGTATATATTCATGGTCTTGATTGATCATTTGAGCATATAATGGAATGAGCCAAACGCACGGGATATAATAAGTGTTAAGATATGAAAATGAATCAAAACCATCAACAAAATAATAAACTCTATGCTAAAAATTAGTGGTTTCTCCCCACTTATTGTGACAATGGAGAGAATTCAAATTTGTTGATCTCCTAGTTGCCCCCACTAACCCCTCTCCTATATGGCCTAGAACATCCTTCTCACGCACAAGATGTTCTGATATGATCAGTGCCTGTTGTACACGCACAGCTCTAACCCGCATACGCTCACACGGATACACAAACATGCATACGCGCATTCAAGCACACGCACACACCCATACACATGGACATGCATACACGTATCCGCGCACACATCCGTGCACATATACATGCGCATGATGATGCATGCACACAAACACACCCATCTACCCATACAAATCAGTTTCAAAATAAAGATTATTCTCTCCAAAAACTTTTTTTAAATACTACAAAATCCCAGCTCATAAGATCATACCTTCAAAATGAAACCATACCTTGGACACTCAATCGTGGTTTGCGGTTCAACTGCTCCATCATCAACCTTACTGCAACACAGTAGCCTTTCAGATGACTCCGACGCCGCCTTTCGCTTCCCCGCCCGTGACAATATCTGTCGAAAAATATCGACAAGTGGATTCTCCTGCGGCTTAGGATGCCGATAATAACGATTCCCAAGGAGAAAGATGACGAAACCGACTGCTGCAATTACAGAGCACACGCCAAAGCCCAGGACCCAGCCCAAATTAGCCTGAATGTACACGATCCCGACGGTGCCGATGATCGAAGAAATGTACATCGCGACGAGGTACCAGCTGAAGAAAGTGTCTCGGTCATTCTCGTCACCGAATTGGGCTGCGCCCATAGCTGCTCCGGTGAACCGGGTCCCGCCAAGGCCCACGGTCATTAGGGCTAAGGCCATGAAGAGTATTGCGAACTGCCATGTTGTTGGGCCCTGGCAGGGGCTATATGTACAGGACGGTGGCCTCAATGAGGGGAATATGGCAGTTAATGTAAATAGAAGCATGCCCTGCATTAACCACCGATGTTTAAGATTGTTTGACTATGCTCGAATCCAGAAATATGAGAAGAGTTTGACTTCACACCTACCAGAATTTTTTTTTTTTTTTGGCGTGTTGTCAGGATTCTAATCCCCTCCACTACAAAAAAAAAAGATAGTGCAGGGAATCTGATATACTATAGTAGATGGTTAATATTTTTTTATGCAAATTAGGAATGAGCGTAATTTATAAAGATACGATGAGTAATGGATTTCAAATAAATTATAATTATCTACTAAATAATTTAAATGTCTAAATGTTATATACTTAAAAAATTAACTGCGTAATGTTTTGCATCTATTTTTCTAATCAGTAAATTCTCAAAGCATCTTACTCCGGTTACTCAAAAGGTTGACTGTCAAAAAATATTTGGGTATCTGTCCAGCCATATATTTTATGAGAAATTTGTTTTCAAAGGCAAAACAAAGGCTCAATATATTCTAGAATAGAAACTAACACCGTGGGTGGTAGATTAAAATATTGAACTAAATGTTTTTTTAAGAAAAATATTGTACTAAGCGTTTACAAACGAGCACATTTTTTTTGCTCCCGTCCTTTCTCGCGTACACGTAATCCCACGTGCTTTCTTCTCTCTGCTATCTCAAAAGAAAAATGACCATTGTAAAGCTCTATGTTATTTTTTTATATTGGATAAATTACGCCCCTATATTCAGTGTTTTGCAGTAAACTCTCAATAGCTTTCAAAATCACATAGAAAGAATTTTGAAGGATAATCTCAGCGAAAAAAAAAGACAACTACGTACGGATCTATAGGGCACAAGAAAGAGGAGAATGAATGACAAAAAAATAAAAGATTTCTAATTCTAAGGTTGAAAATATAAAAAAGTCATAAACGGATTTTTTTTTTTTTTTGAAAGGTAGGAGTTGCACGAGCCACGTTAGATATAATTGTCTTACCTTTGATGGTTTCCTGCAAAAATTATTAGGGGTTTTGTGTAATTTTGAAAGTGGTTGATGGTTTAGTACAAAATGCTAAAAAAAAGTCTTGGGGTTTAGTGTAATTCTGAAGGTTATCGGGGATTTACTACAAAACGCCATTCTTAGGAGTTTGGTGTACTTTTCCCTTTTATTTTGTCATTAACAAAAGTGCAGGGTCTCTTTTGGGAACTTGTGAAGAGAAATTGTGAGTTATTACGTTTCTTACAGTATAATTATTACTATTCATCCTAATATTGATCGGTTTTTCTATAGAGTGCCCTTGGGTACTCTATAAGAGAGGAGAGAGATAGAGAGAAATGAATGAGGAGGGTACTATTCATCCTAATATTGATCCTAATATTGATCGGTCTTACAGTATAATCATTTATTTCTCTCTATCTCTCTCCTCTCTTATAGAGTGCCCAAGGGCACTCTATAGAAAAACCGAATATTGATTGCTAAAAATTGTGAGTTATTAGGTATCTTGCTCTTTTGTTCGTGGTAATATAAAATTAGTATGAACTTTTTATTATTATAATTATTACTATTGATCTTAAAATTAAGGGTACAACCCTTGAAGTTGGACATTTTGCACATAAGCCCCTTGCATTTTTTTTAGGTCACAAGCCCCCTTTAATATTGGGTTTCTCTTCTTAAAAGAAGATGATAAATAGATTTTACTTAAAAGAAAAAATATCTTCAATTGATTTTTTTTTCATCTAAAGAGTATTTTGTGACATTTTGAATGTTAAGGAGGTCATCTCCTGAAACTCGATCAATAAAATAATTTAAAAACAAAAAACAAAAAAAAAAGCCCAGAATATTCCAAGGCTGACAATTGATTACAACCGACAAGGGAATTACCAGGAAGCAGGCAGCGCAAGCAAGCTGCTGCGGCGAGAGCTGAGGCAAGTGCGAAATGAGCTCCGACGACTAGGAGGAGGTTGTCGAGCGACAAAGACGCTGGGATGACGATGCCGCGAGCGGGCGAGACATTGTATTTTTCCATGAGGTAGATGCCGAGTTGGCTAACGTCGCGTAAAACCCCGATCCCTACGCCACCACGGCAGTGCGTGCGTGCCGGCGCGTGCAAGCAATTAAGGTTAGTTAGCTCGACGAGGGGAGAAGCACGTGAGAGAGGGGGGGGGGGGAGAGAGAGGACCTAGAAAACGGAAGGTTTTCCGACCCCAAAAAAAAAATCTGATGATCGCGTACGTCATAGGGTTGCGCTCATAGATTGCCATTACACCTAATGCGAGAGTGATATGTGAGCACGGAAGAGGAGCGTATAACCGCGAGGGGGGCTATTAGAAATTGAGAAAGCTAAGTTACTGCAGATTAAAGGTTTTCTATATTCAAATATTAACAACCCCGAGGTAACATCTTAATATTAACATTTGAGCTAAGCGTTTTTTGCATCATGAGTTCGTGCTAGGGCCAGTTGGGGTACACAAAATGGAGCGAGATATATAAACCGTTAGATGCGTTTACACAGACACACCAACTGCATTCTTGATATCAAGAGAGAGAGAGTACGTGTGTGAACAAAGTGCGGGTGACTCGGTGGTGTGGCCTGTATGCATTTTCTTTCTATTAATTCGTTCAACTATAACCGCAACATAAAATTACATTTATATGACCTCAGCCTAAGTTAACTCTGGCATAAAGCCTAAACAGTACGGTATAATACAGCTAGCCACGAACTAAACATTAAATAAACTTTCTCCTTTTCTATATTTCTCTTGCCCCGTCGAAGATATATTTCATTTAAAGCTAACCAAAGTCCTTGATAGGTTTCGATAGGAACCAAACCCTTCAACCTTAACACGCTATGAAATAAGTAAACACGGCTAGGACTATAATAAGCTGATCGCGCCTGTAATTTAATGCAACGCAAAAGGAGCGAGTAACTTCTCAGTAACACGTACGCAATAATGGATGAGCAGCCTGGAGGTTCGGTTATTTGGCGGGATCGGGATTATTTATTACAAATAATTGTGAAACAACGGAACTCGTAATCGCCAAACCATACACAACTTTAAAAAAGGAACAGAACCATTATTTTTACAATGGTTGGTTGTTAGTTCGGTTTTACTTCAATCAAGTAAACTCACTTATTTATCTATTGATATATTATTATTCCCCTCTATTGCCAGCTATGTATTATTTTTAAGATTAATTAATTTATTAATTCTTCAAGACTACATGTATGATATATTGTTTGTAAGGTTGAAGTTAATTTGTCGTTTTGGATTAATACTAGACTTGAACGGTTGTATTTGTTTAGGTAAGATTTATTATAAGTTCTTATGCTTATGTGTAAGCAAGCTTTTTGAATTTGCGTCTATTGGGAACAAAAAAAGGAGCGGCTGACTGGACTATTAGAACACTGGTTAAGTAATGAATCAATTACGTGCAATGCATCAATTGTCATTACATGGGGTGATCGAACACTAGCAGTAAAAAAACGCCACAAATCAAGGCGACAATATATTCGGAATATGGTTATGGGGTCGGCGGAATTGAAAAAATTGATCAACGAAATGATGCTCGACCTGGAAAGTCTCTAATCAATAAGAAACCGGGGTCCGTTGGCTTTATTTCGGGTCAGGTCGGGTCGGTTCGGTCGGTTTTTTCGGTTTGAACCGAACCGTGCTCACCCCTACGCAACGATAACATCCGCTCCTATCATCGAAATCGACGTCAGTAGCACTGTCGAGGCAGCCCACCCAAAAGCCCCATCAAGCCCATAATTGAGATGGAGTTAGAGAGCCTAGACTTCATCGTAGGCAAAATTTTGTGAAAATGGTACAGGCACACCCCCAGGCACATCTTGTGCCACACCCCCTCTCTCAGCTACAGTGCACAGGGCCCACACATGATTTCATTAGAAACTTCAAACGTTACAAACGAATTCAAATAACGAAAATAAAAATTACAACTTTCTTGAAAATAAACACAAGATCCGTTTATCGTCTCTTGCTTGCGTGGGTCTTTGGCCTGTGACGGGGACGTCGATATCCGTGGACTACCTGGCAATCAGATCTGATCCAGAAAAATCGGGCATAGCTTCGTCGATCCGCGAGGGGATCTAGAAACTTGAAGCGCCTATCTCGGCTAAAGCGAGATATTTGCTCTTCTTAGGATTACCGGCGAAGGGTAATGCTAAGGAACGGACACGGGTGATGCAAATCTGATGAAGACCTCTCTTGTGTTGAAGCGCTCGACCACTCTTCCCTGCAGCAGGGCTTCGCCAACTCTCAAAAAATCCAGATCCCCCAAAAGTGAGGCCTAAGGCTCCTATTTATAGGCAAGAGGGGGTACAGGGCGTCGGGACACCCCTGGGGTGTCTAGGCAAAGCCGAGACACCCCTGGACTCGGATTTGAGTGATTCCAAGTGCGTTGGAAGCTTGACGAAGAGTTCCATCTGCTCCGATGGTTGGATTATCTGTAGAGTGAATGAGATATGAAGGACATTTGTTCTTTTTGTGAACATCGCAGGGTTCCCGATTGGCCCGTGCCTTCATTATTCCGAAATCCTATCAGCTCACGTAGTTCGTCGATTCACTTCAATCGTTCATCGACATCAATCGAACTCCTGTGGATCGGATAGTGATGTTCATCGTCGTTCTTTAACACTAAGCTGTTCGTGGAGACCTATGGGTAATTTTCGATGCCTACAGATACCCCCTCCAAAGCGTTCCGGACTCGTTTCTTTTATAGAAGAGGCTGGAATACTTTGGATGTGATTGGTCCAACCTTCAGTCAGCGTAAAGGACCTGTAATTAGTTTCAACTCTTGGCTCCTTCGATTTTCGGTCTATTCGATGCTTTGACGAATAACCGAAGTTCTTCCGGCGCTGTTGGCTCGTGTCATTGAACTGACTGTCTCTGTCACATTGTGATGACTTAGGGTTTCAGATCACCGTATGTTGACTTCTTATCACAACGCGTTGACTGGCGTTGACCTAGGGTTACGCGTTATCCTTAAGAATATATGATTCAGGTTATGAATATATGATTCTTTAGGAACTTCCCGTTACATAAATCGTCCACCCCCAGCTTCCTCTGCGGAACTGGTTTGGATATTATTCTCAGTTACCTGACCGGGTTATCCTTAAGAAGATTAGCGTAATATTCTCCAGGAACTTCCCGTCAAAAGTGGGAAACAGTTTAGACTCATGTACCTATTGGAGTATGTAGGGAGAAGTTTAACCTCATGCACCTGTTGGAGGATTGAGAAGCAGTTTATACTCGTATACTCTTCGGAGTGTTGAAAAGCAGTTTATACTCGTATACTCTGTCGGAGTCTTAAGAAGCAGTTTATACTCTTATACTTGTCGGAGTCTTAAGAAGCAGTTTATACTCTTATACTTGTCGGAGTCTTGTTTTGACTTAATTGAGCGATATAACGCCGGCTTCAACCAAGGTTTGGATGCTGTTCTTTAAAGTAAAGCACGCCTTGGTG
Organism: Asparagus officinalis; assembly: GCF_001876935.1. NCBI lineage: Eukaryota > Viridiplantae > Streptophyta > Magnoliopsida > Asparagales > Asparagaceae > Asparagus > Asparagus officinalis. The sequence goes on along the minus strand of NC_033795.1, from coordinate 4,652,133 downwards.
GGATGAAGGATCCTCCTGTGGTACGCGCAGTACCGATAGGTGGTAGCTTGATCTTGTTGTTTTCAAGGAGGGATTCGAAGATGGCTAGAACGTCTTCGTCCTTGAAGGAATACTCTTTTTGGAGTTTCGGTTCCGAAGTCTTTTGCTGTCTTCGGGATTGCTGTTGTGACCTTGATTGTTGAGGCGCCTTTTGTTGCTGCTGTTACGGTTGCGCTTGCACCTCGAATATTTGATTCGTGTCCACAGCATTCGCATGTGCTTTTCCCTTAGGGACAAAGTTCTGTTGCGGGGCATTATTAGCTATTTGGCCCCTTTCCACCTTCTTCCTTTTAAGGAATCGCTCGGCTCGTTCTCCTCGCATCTTCAAGTCCTTCTAGGTCTTTGGCGGTGCCATTCCCATAGCTTCAAGGACGTCCAATGAAAGATTATTATGACAGGTCTCGAGGATGAAATCTTCGCTGACCGGATCCCTGCAATTCATTGCTTTATTTCGGAATCTCTTCACGAAGTTTTTAACTGTCTCACCATTCTTCTGCTTCTCATCAAATAGAGTGCCGATTGAAATCTCGGTGTCGTCGTCGAAGAAGTTTGTTAGAAACATATCCTCCATGTCGTCCCAACTGCTGACACTCCCTGGCTTGAGGCGACGATACCAATCGAAGGCCGCTCCGCGAAGAGTGCCAACGAATGACCGTACCATCAAGGGTTCATTGCCGGAGATGATTCCTAAATGAGACTTAAAATATATTAAGTGTTGGGTAGGGGAACCCTTTCCATCAAACGGCATAAAGTTGATTAAATTGAACTTTGCCGGATATGGAATTGATTCCCACTCCCTTGGGTATGGACATGGTATGCCGGACCTCTTTACTTCTTGAGCATTCATCAACGCGTTGATTTTGCTCTCCAAGTCCTTCATCTTCTTGTCTTCACTCGTACCTGTCTTCGAGTGGCTTTGGGGAGAGGTAACGTGGTCCTCTTTTACATTATCATCTACAGGACCACTTCCGTTGTCGTTTCTTTTGCATTGTCATCCAAGGGACCGCTTCCGTTATTGTGGTTGACGGGAGGGATATTTAAGTTGACATTATCTTCTTCCCGTTCATTCTCCTCTTGATTCGGATTATTGGGACGACTGGGTTCTCCTTGGTGAGTTGTCAGTGCCGCGATTTGCTGGTCATGCATCTCTCTCATCTGCTGCATGGCCATCTCCATCTCGAACTTGAAAGCTTCCTTCTGCTTAGTCAGGGCATCTTCAAGCATCTTGCTTACTTGCTCGGCGCTGATCATAAGTGACTCGTAAGGTTGCCCCGCACTAGACGCCGTGTCATCGGATGCTATAGCCGAGCAGGAGTCTGAATCAGC
>NC_033795.1:4562939-4650745 GCF_001876935.1 Asparagus officinalis | reverse complement strand
CGCGCTCAATGCCGTGTCATCGGACGCTATAGCCGAGCAAGAATCTGAACCAGCATCTAATACCTCCTCTTCCAAAGGAAGTCCTTTTTGCATCTTTTGGTAATTCTTTCGCTTATTGATTCCTGACCGCAACCGAGTCATACGCCGGGATACATCGGCAAACTGATCTGGGTTTAAGTGTTGCGTCGATTTCCTTCTGCCGGTCATATTGACGGACACTTCTGGAAATTCATCATCTTGGCGAATGGGTTTCCTCCTTTGGAAATGCCTTGGTTTGGCCTCGGACGCCCTGGTAGAGATTCTCTCAAACACCGAGACTCTTTTTGGGGTTTTAGAACAGCAGCATTCCGATAATACTGCTTTGATTATGTTGGCACACGGACAATGAGGCTCCGTGTCTCGAATATTTCTTTTCCGGGATTTATTCGCACCCCAGCCCTATAGTACAGCTCATCAGTTTGATAACTGGAGCAACCCATAAAGTGTTGGCACGCCTTCCCAGGTGTAACATCGTCATCAGACAAATATGTTTCCCTCTGGGGACGCGACGCTTTATTTGCGTCTCCAAGAGTCACTCGTTCACTTTTACGCCTTTGAGAGCGTGAAAGTCCAACGGGCTCTTGAACTTCGACTCGCAATCCAATGCGGTCGGTAATAGGGGCTTTCCCTTTGTTAGTACGACCCCCAGTCTTGACTGTTGTTTGGGGACTTTTCAACGGTCCCAATCGCTCCTTGACGGGTGCTTTACCTCGATCTTCAGGATCGAGGCGACCCTTCAAAGGACCCCTGGATTTAGTGAGATCCACGTTCTTTCCTGACTCCGTCGGAGGTGCGGGTACAGGGGAAACGGGATCTGGATTTGAAATAGGCTGGACGATAACTCCGCCCACTTTTGCCTTAAGTGCTGGTTTTGTCTTTGGCACCCAAACTTGCTTGCGCTTAGGCGGCTTCTCCACTGCTTCTCCCCTCTGCATTTCTTTCGCTTTCTGCAAAAGGGCTCGGGCATGTGCGAGCAATGCTCGACGCTTCTTGATTCGCTCCTCGAGGGTGGAGCGGGTCCTCTTGACACGAACCCATTCGTTCGTTTCTGTCTTGGAGGAGGAGTTGGTTGTTCGCCGTTGTTGTTCCCGGCGCTGCCTGGATTTTAGATCCACATTATAGCGGATCCCGTCCATCGGCTCCAAAGCCTTGGCCAGCTGACGAGCAAGGCGTTGACGCCGTCTTTGGCGTGCTCTCTTTGACAATGCTGGAGCGTCTTCAGTAGCCATCTCCTCGGCGGAGGAGAAGTCCGGATCTGCGGTCTCGACCACGTTGTGGAAACGAAACGGCGGGGACGTGGCGTTGTGTGCGGGCGCCAGCGGCGGCAATGGGATCTTGGATCTTCGAGCCGAGGTCCCGCGAACATTTCTGGAAGAGGATGCCTTCCTGCGCCTGCTTGGAGAGGCGGATCTGGAGGAGGAGGAAGAGAGGTACTCTTCAAACTTTTGTTGATCGAACTCGTATTCGATCTCTTCATTCACCCGGATCTTGAATGCCGGTTGCGTCACGACAGCCTCGGCAGCGAGGCTGTTGACTCCCACTGTGGTCGCCAGTTTGTTTTCGTCAAAAGTTGCCTTCACCATTGATTTCATTAGAAACTTCAAACGTTACAAACGAATTCAAATAACAAAAATAAAAATTACAACTTTCTTGAAAATAAACGCAAAATCCGTTTATCGTCTCTTGCTTGCGTGGGTCAAAATTACAACTTTCTTGAAAATAAACGCAAAATCCGTTTATCGTCTCTTGCTTGCGTGGGTCTTTAGCTTGTGACGGGGACGTCGATATCCGTGGACTACCTGGCAATCAGATCTGATCCAGAAAAAATCGGGCAAAGCTTCGTCGATCCACGAGGGGATCTAGAAACTTGAAGCGCCTATCTCGGCTAAAGCGAGATATTTGCTCTTCTTAGGATTACCGGCGAAGGGTAATGCTAAGGAACAGACACGGGTGATGCAAATCTGATGAAGACCTCTCTTGTGTTGAAGCGCTCGACCACTCTTCCCTGCAGCAGGGCTTCGCCAACTCTCCAAAAATCCAGATCCCCCAAAAGTGAGGCCTAAGGCTCCTATTTATAGGCAAGAGGGGGTACAGGGCGTCGGAACACCCCTGGGGTGTCTAGGCTTTCCCGAGACTCTCAGCTTGGCCGAGACACCCCTGGGGTGTCTTGGCTTTGCCTAGACACCCCTGGGGTGTCTTGGCTTTGCCTAGACCCCCCTGGGGTGTTTCGACTTTCCCGAGACACCCCGGGTGTCCCAGTTCAGCCTGAGACGCTCCGTTGCGTATGTTTGATTGTTTCCGCCGTAAATTCTTCGTCCGAACTCGGATTTGAATGATTCCAAGTGCGTTGGAAGCTTGACGAAGAGTTCCATCTGCTCCGATGGTTGGATTATCTGTAGAGTGAATGAGATATGAAGGACATTTGTTCTTTTTGTGAACATCGCAGGGTTCCCGATTGGCCCGTGCCTTCATTATTCCGAAATCCTATCAGCTCACGTAGTTCGTCGATTCACTTCAATCGTTCATCGACATCAATCGAACTCCTGTGGATCGGATAGTGACGTTCATCGTCGTCCTTTAACACTGAGCTGTTCGTGGAGACCTATGGGCAATTTTCGATGCCTACACTAACTTCATCAAGTATAACTTCACTTCAATTTATCTTTTATATATTATTATTACCCTATGCCAGCATGTATTTATTTTTTAACTTCACTTCAATTTATTATTCTTGCTCATGTATGTATACTGTTTTTAAGTGAAGTAACTTGTCCTTAGCAGTAAACCCACAAATCAAAGGCACAAATATATTCGGTTGGTTTGGGTCGGGTCGGTTTGAAAAATTATCAACCCGACCCGAACCGTCTTACTCATAAAACCGTTTTTTTCGGGTCAGGTCGGGTCGGGTCGGTCGGTTTTTTCGGTTTGAACCGAACCGTGCTCACCCCTACGCAACGATAACATCCGCTCCTATCATCGAAATCGACGTCAGTAGTACTGTCGAGGCAGCCCACCCAAAAGCCCCATCAAGCCCATAATCGAGATGGAGTTAGAGAGCCTAGACTTCATCGTAGGCAAAATTTTGTGAAAATGGTACAGGCACACCCCCAGGCACATCTTGTGCCACACCCCCTCTCTCAGCTACAGTGCACAGGGCCCACACATAAGATTAAAATAATATCATGTGTGGGCCCTGTGCACTGTAGCTGAGAGAGGGGGTGTGCCTATAGTGTCACCCATATCTATCGTTGTGAGTGCCCTTTTCACAAGATTAGAGCGGGGACGTGAAGAGAGAGGAGGGGGCGCCACAACGCTTGATCAGTGGGTTTATTCATCGGTTAGGAGTATTTCGTAACTAAGCTATGGTTAGGTTAAACTCAATCATGGTTAGGATAAACCTAATATCATGATTTAGTGTTTTTAACGCTAGTCCTAACAGAAGGACTTGTATCAATACACGGGATTATAATCAACATATGAATTTGATTTGAGGGACCAATCCAAACTACTAAAGATGTAGGGGACTAATATCTAAAAACCCTTTTAACTTTCTTATAAGAAAGTTACATTGATGGTTGACAAGGTACCTTGAAAAAAAAAGAATCGTACATACTGATGGTTGACTAGTTACACTGATAAATTTTAATTTAGAATAGTGAATCGCATGTCTTGTTATTTGACACATTTAAATTAGTGACCAATTCAACCACTAATTGCTCAACAAGAGGATATTTTGTTGAGAGGATAGTGGGAAGTGGGTTGTTTGAGAGAACATCTCTCTCAGATATTGATGCAGTCTTTGAGGGGGTGGAGATGATGGGGTGTAGTCTCTATCTATATGAATAGTCTTCTCTTTGAGAAACACAGAAAAGATAAAAAAAACTAGGGCTGGGCATATTCGGTTCGGATCGGTTTTAAGCTCAATCCGCATCCAATCCGAATTTTTCGAATTCTCAAAACTCTCATCCAGATCCAGATTTTTTCCCTTCATCCGAATATTCGGCCCAACCGAAATTCGGATCGGTTCGGATCGGTTTCGGTTTTGGACCGAATTAATACTATTTTACAAAAATCTGCCCACACCTGAGATCATTGCCTATTAATTTCTGATGAAGTATCATTATTTGTCCATTTTGTCTACTTAACTTTTTCCCCCAAACAATAAAATGTGGAGCTTGTTTGAAGTAACACCATTGCCACAGCTAACAAAAAACCAAAATCAGTGAAATGAGCGCAAACCATATCAACAAGTACATATGGTTACGTAACATTCAAATATTAATTAACTATAATCAAAAGGTTATCTTTCATTTCTTGGAAAACAACTTAACATGCCTCTAGTAGAATTTGAAAGCTTATATGAGGTTTCACCGATTTTAATGCGGGCATATACGCTAGCAGGCCCAATGAAAAAGGAACTATACAATATAAACATGTATGTAAACATAACAATCAAATTACCGAGCAATTATATAGCTTAATGTTCAAGTGATGACTCACTAATAAGAAAGCTATTCCATCTGACTTCGTCCGAACCAAAAGTCCTTTCCATTTTGACCGAATTCCGAACGACGAAGTCCTTCCCATTTTGAGCAATATGAATATCCGACAAAGAACGAATTAGAAAATTCGGTTTGGTTTTTTTTCGGCCGGTTCAGGGGTTCAAACCGGATCCAAACTGGTTTAATTCGGTTCGGGCGGTTTAGAGTCTTCTTCTCATCCATTTAATCCGGTTCGGTTAACCGGCCCGCTTTTTCGGACGGTTTTTTCGGTTGAACCGGTTTTTTTCGGTTTTTGTCCACCCCTAAAAAAAACTCAATCCCATTACTGGAGCCCCCTCAAAAACCCATCATACTTTCTCTTTTGTTTTTGCACACCAGAATTAGGGATGTTTAAGCCGCGCCTTCCTTCTTTCATCAACCAAGAAAAAGTCAGTTCCTAATCTTTCAATTTTTTACTGAAAAACTTTGTCTCTCATACAAACAATTCACCTCCTACTTTGAGCTTTGTGATCAAAAGATATGTCATAAGAAGTCTTCTTCATTATTATTCAAAAGATCCAACAAACCTATGTCTAAAAGTCAACATGAGTCTTCTTTGAACCCTAACTGCCATGCCCCATCAAACTTTACCTAATATTTTTTTTTATCAACAAGTCCCTTACAACCCTGCCCTTTCACCTATCTTGAAAACCCAACTAAAAGCAAGAGAGAATTACCCTCAGGTCCTCCTATTTTCTTCAAAGTCCAACTAAACCCACATACAGGTTGAGGGAAAAATTCTTTCGGCCCCTTATACAATTCAGCTTTTGTTTTCAACCAGTTGCAGCTTTTTGAATAATTCTTCGCAAATCCCGACCGACATGACTCGACAGCAGCAAACCTTCACCAACTCTAGTCTGACTTGACTTCAACAATATCTTCTTCGAGCATCATCTCTAAGCGACAATCTCGCTCGAATTAGAGTATCTTTCCTCTGCTCGTAACAGTTAGGTTCTTTTAATGTATTTATTTAAAATTAAAAAAAATCTAACCTTATTCTATTTTTTTATGTATTTGTCTATACATCAATCCTACACATATGTAAAATTAGAATTTTAGTTTTAGTTCCCTACTGAATGGCTGGTTTGCTCATTCTATTAGAACTTAAAAATTTTGACAAATGTAATGGCAATAATTATGATACATGCCATAGAAAAATAGGATATTTCCTTATTCATGAAAATATTGATGATGTTACTGAAATTGCTACTCCAACCCTTACTAATAAATGCACACCTAAGAAAAAGAAATTGTTAGAGTAGTGAAAGTCAAAGATTAAAAGGAAAAAAAACCTAATGCTCATGTTCATGGAAGATGACTTCATCAAAGTTTTTGAAACTTACAAGATTTCCATGGACATATGGAATGTTATAAAAGAAAATTACAACATCGCCCCTGAAGTTAACATTCAACCCCCCTTGCATAAGTATAATTCTTGCATAAGTATAACATTCAACTCCCCTTGCATAAGATCCAAAAGATTTCCCCCTCTCTCCCCCGAACTAAGCTGATCTTTCAGCTATTTATAGACGATTAGGGGTGTAACCGCCCCTAAAATCACTCCTCGTGTTTGAACTAGTCAAACGCAAAATCCGTGTTCTGGCATGAATTCTGTGTTCAAACGCAGTGTCTGGAAGCTCGAACACAACGTCTGAAAGCTTGGACGCAGCGTCTGGAAGCTCATTTGCAGCAATTGGAAGCTGCGTTTGCAATAATTTGGAAGCTATGTTGGCAGTAGTTTAGCAGCATTTAAGAGCTGCGTTTGGTAGCGGATGGAAGCTATGTTGGCATTTTTCGGAGGCTGCGTTTGCGGCTGAACATGAGCTGCATTGGCAGCTGGATCTAAGCTACATTTGTAGCGTTTGGAGCTGAATATGAGCTATGTTTGTGGCCAGGTTTGAACTGTGTTTGCGCTGCATTAGTGGTCGATCTTGAGTTGCATCAACGACTAAAAACGCTGCGTCTTGATGCTGGTACGCGGGGAGGACTTCCACGTCTTGGTTTGAAGAGACTGTTGATTTGTAGTATCTTTCTGTCAGAGCGTTGCAAAGATCGTCATTCTGTAATCTTTACTTTAGCTCTTTGATATGTGAAAGTCGTCAGATTATAACTCCCGATGTTGATTGTGAAGGCTGTTGATTAGAGCTTTCATCAGTTGTTGTGAAGATCGTCAGATTGTAACCTTCATCGATCTACATGAAAGTTTTTAAATTATAGCTCATCAGTTGTTGTGAAGATCGTCAGATTGTAACCTTCATCGATCTACATGAAAGTTTTTAAATTATAGCTTTCTGAAAACCGTCGAATTGTAATTTCTATCATCGGTGTTTGGTGGAGATTAGCTATCTAAAGTGATTTTTAGATAGCCTACACGGTCCTAGTAAACCACAGCCGCAAGGACCGAAAACACAACAGCTCAAGAGAAAGAAAGTATCCCGTGAAACTTGCTACAATTGTGAGAAGTTCGGGCATTTCAGGTCTGTTTGCCCACAAGGTGAAAAGCATGAGAATAAAGGAGACTATAAGCATCTGGAACAAGGGGATACTAGCAAAAGAGAATTTATCGGTGTGACAGAATGTAATGCTGTGATGATAGATATCAATGATTGGTGGATCAACTCCAGTACAACAAGGCATACCACAAAGAACAAGAATGGAGTCACTAAGTTTATCAAGCTGAAGAAAGGAGAACAGAGAATTACCTATCTCGATGTAGAAGGAATGTATTCATACATACTAGATCTTGGGGACAGTTTTCTCATCCTCAAAGATAGTTCTACATGTTAGGAATTCAGGGCAATTTGACTCTATTCCTACCATGAAGAAAGGACTGGAAGTTAGGGTTTACAATAACATGGTTTCTGTAGGCAAAAATAATAAAGTATATACTATAAAAAAATATGTACCCGAGCATGAATTATGCATACTTCCAATAGTTTGCAATAATTCTAATAATAAAAATTTCAATTTAAACTACTTATCCTGTTATATTCTGAGTCTAAATTATGACATTCAGACTATGACATGCTAGTGTTTTAAAAATGAAAGAAATTATTAGAATAAACTTAATGTCTGTACTATCTAATGTTCAATTGCCACAATGTGAACATTGTTTAACTGGTAAAATGACCAATAAACTTTTTATTGGCGGACAAAGAGCCACTAAAGTTTTTATTAGCGGATAAAGAATAATTTATTATTTTTATAAATAATTATTCCAAGTTTGTACACGTCTATCTTATCTCAAGGAACTTGAAACCTTTTGAATATTTTAAAAGATATAAGATAGAAATTAAAAACCAACTTGGAATTGTAGGCATCGAAAATTACCTATGGGTCTCCACGAACAGCTCAGTGTTAAAGAACGACAATGGACATCACTATCTGGTTCACAGGAGTTCGACTGATGTCGGTGAACGCTTGAAGTGAACCGACAAACTACGTGAGCTGATAGGATTTCGGAATAACGAAGACACAGGCTAATCGAGAACCCCGCGATGTTTACAAAAGGAACAACGCCCTTCGTGTCTCGTTCATTCTACAGATAATCTAACCATTGGAACTGATAGAATTCTTCGTCAGACTTCCAACGCATTTGGAATCACTCAGATCCGAGTTCAGACAAAGAAGTTACAGCGAAAACAGTCAAACGGGCATTGAAAACGTCTCAAAGCTGAACTGAGGCACCTACGGTGTCTCGGCCAAGCCAAGACGCCCCAAGGGTGTCTCGGCCAAGCCAAGACACCCCTAGGGTGTCTCAGCGCGGATTTGGGCCCTTTAAGTGGTTTTAGATCGACGAAGCTCTGGATCAGATCTGATTGCCAGGTAGTCCACGGATATCGACGTCCCCGTCACAGGCTAAAGACCCACGCAAGCAAGAGACGACGAACGGATCTTGTGTTTATTTTCAAGAAAGTTGTAATTTTTATTTCTTTGCTGTTTGAATTCATTTGTAACGTTTGAAGTTTTAATGAAATCAATGATGAAGGCAACTTTCGACGAAAACAAACTGACGACCACAGTGGGAGCCAACAGCTTCGCTGCCGAAGCTGTCGTGCCGTAGCCGATGATCAAGATCCCGGTGCTCGAAGAGGTCGAATACGAGTTCGACCAGCAGAAGTTCGAGGAGTATGTCTCATCCTCTTCCTCCAGATCTGCCTCTCCTTGTAGATGCAGGAAGGCCTCCTCCTCCAGAAAGATCCACTGGTCTTCAGATCTGAAGACCCAAGAAGATGATCTCTCCGCCGTCGCTGCTGTAGTTACGCCTCGCGATGATCCGCCGGCTTCCAAAGAAACCAGATCCAACGTTCGTGACAACTCCTCGAAAGTCGAGGAGTTGCCCGTTGAAAGTGCACCAGTGTTGACGAAGAGGGCTTGTCCAAGGCGCCGTTAACATCTCGCACGTCAAATGGCCAAGACTTTGAAGCCTGTTGACGGGATCTGCTATAATGCGGATCTGAAGCTCAGAAGGCGCAAAGTGTTCTAGCAACAAACTTTGGGAACCTCCTCCCAACCACCTACTAATGAATGGGTTCGTGTCAAACGAAACCGTTCAACTCTTGAGGAGCGCATCCATAAGCGCCGCGCACTGTTAGCGCAGACGAGGATTCTTGTACGGAAGGCACATGAATTGCAGAAGGAAAAGGTGGCCAAAAAACCACCAAGATCTAAGCAAGTCTAGATGCCGAAGGCCAAGTCAAAAGTATCCGAGGCTACTCTCCAGCCTTTGTCAACTCCATATCCCATTCCAGACCCTGCTCCCGCACTTCCGGTGAAGCTCTATGACAACGTGGGTCTCCCCAAAGCTAAAGTCCCATTTAAGAATCGCATCGGTTCTCTACCCGAGGATCGAGGAAAAGCGCCTTTTAAGGAAAGCTTGAGACCGTTGAAGGAGCTTCGAGCAAACATCTGGACTGGGGGTCGTACGCGACCTCCTAACAAATTAATTTCTACAACAGCCCGCTTGGAGGGACGTGCAGAAAACCAGGAGCCCGTTAAGGTTTCACCCTCACAAGGGTGTGATTCCAAACGTGTGACTCTTGTAGATGCCAACAAGGCAATGTTTACTCAGAGGAAAACACGTCAGACAGACGAACGCGTTATACCTGAGAATCCATGTAAGCAGCCGATAGGTTACTCCGATCGCAACGTTGATGAGTTGTACTATCGGGCTGGGGGTACGAATAAATCTCGAAAGAGAAGTACCCAGAAAGCGAACTCTTACTGTCCGTGTATCAAAATTATCAGGGCAGTATTATCAGCGTGTAGCTGCCCCAAGACCGCTCCACAAAGGGTCTCGATATTTGAAAGCATCTCCCCCAGAACGCCAAAGACCAACCCAAGGCGTTTCTGTAGAAAAAGTCCAACTATGCGAGATGATGAACTTCCAGAAGTCACAGTTAATATGGTTGATAAGGGGAAGTCAACGCGAAACTTCAATCCTCGTCATCTTTCGGACATATCCCAACGTATAACTCGGTTACGGTCGGGAACCGTTAGACAAAGGGACTATCAGAGGATGAATCAAGGATTATCCTCGGATGACGAAGTGTCAGATTCTAACTCTGCACTCGCTTCTGACAAAACGGTATCCAGCCTAGGTCAATCCCGCGAAGTGTTGATGGTTAGCACAGACGAGATCACTAAAATGGTTGAGGATGCCTTGGCCAAACAAAAAGAGATCTTCAAGTTCGAAATGGAAATGGCCATGATGCGAATGAGGGAAGAGCATGATCAACAAATTCGGGTTCTGTCCAATCAAGTCAGAGTTGAATCCAGCCGTCGCACCCAGAACGCCGCAATCGACAGCGATCCAGAAGTGGTTGAAATCATCATGGCCGACGCACCTCCCAAAAATACTGGATGTAGTTCAAATGCACCCCCTTCAGATAACAACGCTGGGGGTGGTTCCGCCAAAGATAATAACACTGGGGGTGGTCTCACTAAGGACAACAGTACTGGGGGTGGTCCCACCAAAGATGATAATGCTGGTGGTGGCCGCATTATTCCTCTCAGAAATTGTCCAAAACAAACAGGATATGGGTGAGGCCGAAAAGATAAAGGAGCTCGAAAGAAAAATCGAAGCCCTGATGTCTGTTCGGGAGGTGAAGAGGACCGGCATTCCGTGTCCTTACCCGAGAAAGTGGGATTCGATCCCGTATCCGGCGAAGTTCAACCTGATCAACTTCACGCCGTTCAACGGAAAGGGCTCGCCCACTCAACATCTGATCTACTTCAAGTCTCACTTGGGAGTAATCTCGGGCAACGAGCCTTTGATGGTTCGGTCATTCGTTGGCACCCTTCGCGGGCCTGCCTTCGATTGGTACCGCCGTCTCAAGCCCGGAAGCATCAACAGCTGGGAGGACTTGGAAGGCATGTTTCTCGCCCATTTCTTCGATGATGACACCGAGGTGTCGATCAGGACACTCTTCGATGAGAAACAAAAAGACGGAGAGTCGGTGGATACCTTCATCAAACGCTTTCGTAATCAGGCAATGAACTGCAAGGATCCCGTCACGGAGGAATTCATATTGCAAACCTGTCATAACAACTTGTCCATTAACATCTTGGACGTTATGGGAGTAGAGCCACTCAATACCTGGAGAGAGTTGAAGGCGCGCGGAGAGCAGGCCGAACGATTCCTTAGAAGGAGGAAGGTTGAAAGATGCCAACCGATGACTAACCCTCTGAATCCGGGTCTCGTTTCCCATAATGATTCCTCAATACTCCAAAGAGTACAAGAGTATAAACTGTTCCTCAATACTCCAAAGAGTACAAGAGTATAAACTGTTCCTCAATACTCCAAAGAGTACAAGAGTATAAACTGTTCCTCAATACTCCAAAGAGTACAAGAGTATAAACTGTTCCTCAATACTCCAAAGAGTACAAGAGTATAAACTGTTCCTCAATACTCCAAAGAGTACAAGAGTATAAACTGTTCCTCAATACTCCAAAGAGTACAAGAGTATAAACTGTTCCTCAATACTCCAAAGAGTACAAGAGTATAAACTGTTCCTCAATACTCCAAAGAGTACAAGAGTATAAACTGTTCCTCAATACTCCAAAGAGTACAAGAGTATAAACTGTTCCTCAATACTCCAAAGAGTACAAGAGTATAAACTGTTCCTCAATACTCCAAAGAGTACAAGAGTATAAACTGTTCCTCAATACTCCAAAGAGTACAAGAGTATAAACTGTTCCTCAATACTCCAAAGAGTACAAGAGTATAAACTGTTCCTCAATACTCCAAAGAGTACAAGAGTATAAACTGTTCCTCAATACTCCAAAGAGTACAAGAGTATAAACTGTTCCTCAATACTCCAAAGAGTACAAGAGTATAAACTGTTCCTCAATACTCCAAAGAGTACAAGAGTATAAACTGTTCCTCAATACTCCAAAGAGTACAAGAGTATAAACTGTTCCTCAATACTCCAAAGAGTACAAGAGTATAAACTGTTCCTCAATACTCCAAAGAGTACAAGAGTATAAACTGTTCCTCAATGACTCCGATGAGTATACGAGTATAAACTGCTTCTCAACACTCCGATAAGTATAAGAGTATAAACTGCTTCTTGATACTCCGATAAGTATAAGAGTATAAACTGCTTCTCACTCCAAAGAGTATACGAGTATAAACTGTTTCTCATTCCTCCTACCGGTATAAGAGGTTAAACTGCTCCCTGATACTCCAATAGGTATATGAGTCTAAACTATTTCCTACCATTGACGGGAAGTTCCTGGAGGATATTACGCTAATATTCTTAAGGATAACCCGGTCGGACAACCAAGTCAAACCCAGTTCCAAGAGAGAAACTGGGGGTGGATTATCCAATGCATCGGGAAGTTCCCGAAAGAATACCACATGGGTATTCTTAGGGATAACCCAATCATTGTGGAATTGGTGAATAAGAAATTCACGTTCGAACTCTGAAGGTCAGAATGTCTCTTCTTATTCTCTAACTCTTATGAGTTATTTTTGTGAGAAGAGATCCAATCTTCTGATCGGTTAATCTTTCCTCACCAAACCATCCGCTGATCAAATCAAACGACAGTGGACCCACCAACATTCCCATCTGCCAGTCATTGGCGTTTCTCAGACTCAACGTGCTAGGTCCTAAACGCCTAACATTAAAGTCTCCCTTTGAGTGGTAATATGGGTTGGCACTTTCTTTGCTACCCGTATTCCACTCTCTTTGCGTTCTGGTCAAACCTATAAAAGTTAGGGCCAAAGCCAAAATCCCCTCTCGATTCCTCCAATGAACGAGAGGTCCACCTTCAAATCGAGCGATCAAACCTTCCGACAGTTAGGTCGTCTCAAACTCCTGCTTGGTCAAACATTCATACAGTTAGGGCCACAGCCAAAATCTCCTCTCGATTCCCCCAATGAACGAGAGGTCCACTTCCAAATCGGGTAATCAAACCTTCCGACAGTTAGGGTTATCCGAATTGTTACGATTCTCGGAGTGGAGATCCCACTCTTAGTTTCATCCTTCCGGATTCTGGGGGTGGAGATCCCACCTCGAGTTTCCTTTCCAGCTGTAGATAGAATATAAAATTCTTCCTCTTCAGCACCGGGAGATAGAATATAAAATTCTTCCTCTCCTCGGACCTTTCCGATGCTCGGAGTGGAGAACCCACTCCCAGTTCATCATTCCGGATTCTGGGGGTGGGGGATCCCACCTCAAGTTCCCTTTCCAGCTGTAGATAGAATATAAAATTCTTCCTCTTCAGCACCGGGAGATAGAATATAAAATTCTTCCTCTCCCGTTTCTCAATCTGTCTTTGCTTTTAGAAAAGACACGATTGTCAAATCCGGGCACTCGATGCACGGGGAATTTTATCCCGAAGCCTGAGTAGGGATAAGTCAACGCCTAACACGCGTTGCCGGGTAGTCTATTCCCGTGAGAAAGACGAAGTCTATGTATTCAAAATCATAGCATTAAGTCTAAGAGAAGCAATTCTCTTAGCATAACGTTACATGTGAAACGGGTTTTAATAATTCACATGCTAGCCCGATTCAAACGGTAATCGGTAAAGGCACGTCAAACCCGTTGATGGCTGGGGGTTTGCCAAAAATCCCAAAGTCTATGTCTAAAACGCATTGCCGGTTAGTCTTTGAACGTAAAAAGACAAAAGCCCACATCTTCAATATTGTGGCAGGGGTTTATTAATAACGCTAAAATCTACGCCTTACATGCGCAGGAAACTTTATCTCGACTCCTAAATAGAGATAAGCATACGCCTAACACGCGTTGCCGGAGAATCCGAGTCTGGGGATTTTTATCCTGAATCCTAAGTAAGGATAAGTCAGCGCCTAACACGCGTTGCCGGGTAGTCTATTCCCGTGAGAAAGACGAAGTCTACGTATTCAATGTCGTAGCATTAAAAGAGTTAACTCTTTTAGCACAACGTTATGTGCAGAACGGATCTGAACAATCTGCATGCTAGCCCGACTCAAACGGTAGTCGGTAAAGGCTCATCAAACCCGTTGATGGCTGAGAATTTGCCAAAAATTCTATAAGTGCGAGTCATTGATGCATCAGCTCTGCTAGTTGGTCTCGTGACTCGATTATCCAACAACATTAAAATAAGATCCACAAATGCAGATGAATCAGCTTTAACAGTTGGTCCTGCAACCCCGACACTTGGGACCGCTGTGCTCCAATACCTTAAGAGCTTAAACTGTGTATACTCCAGTAAACATACGAGTATAAACTGTGTCAACGTACGACGTTCGAAACCCTAGGGTCAACGCCGTTCAACGCGTAACCCTAGGTCAACGCCGGTCAACGCGTTGCGACCAAAAAGTCAACGTTCGACGTTCGAAACCCTAGGGTTAACGCCGGTCAACGCGTAACCCTAGGTCAACGCCAGTCAACGCGTTGCGACCAAAAAGTCAATGTTCGACGTTCGAAACCCTAGGGTCAACGCCGGTCAACGTATAACCCTAGGTCAACGCGTTGCGACCAAAAAGTCAACGTTCGATGTTCGAAACCCTAGGGTTAACGCCGGTCAACACGTAACCCTAGGTCAACGCCAGTCAACGTGTTGCGACCAAAAAGTTAACGTTCGACGTTTGAAACCCTAGGGTCAACACCGGTCAACGCGTAGCCCTAGGTCAACGCCAGTCAACGCGTTGTGACCAAAAGTCAACATACGATAATCTGAAACCTTAAGTCAGCACAATATGACAGAGATAGTCAATTCAAAGTCAACTCAATGACACGAGCCAAACTCAACTCACTAGTGATAGACTCGAGATTCCGACGACGGCCAGGCGATAAACACAGCGCCGTAAGAACTTCAGTTATTCGTCAAAGCATCGAATAGACCGAAAATCGAAGGAGCCAAGAGTTGAAGCTAACTACAGGTCCTTTACGCCGACTGAAGGCTGGATCAATCACATCCAAAGTATTCCAGCCTCTTCTATAAAAGAAACGAGTCTGGAACGCTTTGGAGGGGGTATCTGTAGGCATCGAAAATTGCCTATGGGTCTCCACGAACAGCTCAGTGTTAAAGAACGATAATGAACATCACTATCTGGTTCACAGGAATTCGACTGATGTCGGTGAACGTTTAAAGTGAACCGACGAACTACGTGAGCTGATAGGATTTTGGAATAACGAAGACACAGGCTAATCGAGAACCCCGCGATGTTTACAAAAGGAACAACGCCCTTCGTGTCTCGTTCATTCTACAGATAATCTAACCATTGGAACTGATAGAATTCTTCGTCTGACTTCCAACGCATTTGGAATCACTCAGATCCGAGTTCAGACAAAGAAGTTACAGCGAAAACAGTCAAACGGGCATTGAAAACGTCTCAAAACTGAACTGAGGCACCTACGGTGTCTCGGCCAAGCCGAGACACCCCAAGGGTGTCTCGGCCAAGCCAAGACACCCCTAGGGTGTCTCAGCGCGGATTTGGGCCCTTTAAGTGGTTTTAACCGCTCCGCAACCCCTCATGCCTATAAATACAAGCCTTAGGCCTCATTTTTTCAGGATCTGGAGTTTTGGAGAATTGGCGAAGCCCTGCCGGAGTGAAGAGTGATCGAGCACTTCAACGCAAGAGAGTTCTTCGTCAGATCTACATTACCCGTACCCGATCCTTAGTATTATCCCGTTGTGGTAATACTAAGAAGAGCAAATATCTCGCTTTTATCGAGATAGGCGCTTCAAGTTTCTAGATCTCCTCGCGGATCGACGAAGCTCTGGATCAGATCTGATTGCCAGGTAGTCCACGGATATCGACGTCCCCGTCACTGGCTAAAGACCCACGCAAGCAAGAGACGACGAACGGATCTTGTGTTTATTTTCAAGAAAGTTGTAATTTTTATTTCTTTGTTGTTTGAATTCATTTGTAACGTTTGAAGTTTTAATGAAATCAATGATGAAGGCAACTTTCGACGAAAACAGGAATAAAAATTAAAATTTTGAGAACTAATAGAGGTGAGGAATATAAGTCTAAAAAATTTAAAATTTATTATATTTAGCATGGAATTAAAAGGCATCAAATAATGCCACATACATCACAACAGAATGGTGTTGTTGAAAGAAGAAATAGAACATTACTGAATATAGTTAAATGCATGTTGTTACATTCGGATCTCCCAAAATTTTTTGGGGAGAAACATGGTTGGCTGCAAACTATATTTTGAATAGAATTCCCACCAAGTTAATTGTATCTACACCTTATGAGTTATAGAACGAGAGAATATCTAATCTGAGTCATCCGAGAAAATAGGGATCTATGGCTCATGCTCTCATTCCCCTACCAACTTAGAGATAAGTTGGTGTAGATCCATAAATATTCAGAAAAGTTAAAAAGTTATAAGTTCTACAACAACAAAAATGGGTCACAACAGAGATGATACATTTCTAGAGAATGTAGACGAAGAGGAACAAGTTCAAGAGGAAATAAAACCTCTAACAATAATAGATGATGATTATTATAGTGTTGTTCCCACTAATGATGCATATATTATGAATGAAACCTAACCTTGAAAATGATGAAATGCTTATGTAAAATAATGTATCTCATGATCTGGTTGTAGCAACAAAAGCCAAAGAACACAACTTTCATAAAAGTACAACCAAATATAGAAAATTTTGGAAGTTAGTATTTAAAACTGCAAGGTGGAATATCCAATTTGGAAGATTTCGGGATAAAATTAACAAATATATCAAGAAAAATTTGCAAATATGGTAATTTTTTAAGCATATATGAAAAAAAACAAATATTACTAATGAACAATCAACCGATGCGACCTTGGCGGATCCCATCTGGACAAAATGAAAAAAAACAAATATTACTAATGAACAATCAACCGATGCGACCTTGGCGGATCCCATCTGGACAAAATGTGAAGTCCGCTAAGGGATTGTTTGGTTGTTGTTGATAAAATTGTGTATTTATGACACAACTTAGAAAGTTGTTGTCCACCTCATCAATTTCAATTGTATACTTTTCTTTATTTGTTTTTGATTCCATTGGAATCATAAATTGCTTGTTTGGTTTGCAAATATAACTTTAATTGTTTATTTGAAAAGTGTAAAAAGTGGTCCCTACTCAAATGATCATATTGGTTAGAATTATTTTTTATTATTTTTTTCTGACTTCAATGTCAGCTTTCTACTAAAATCATGTGTTTTTTATGAAATCACTTTACAAGCCACATCAACATATGAAATCACTTTACACTATTTTCACAACTATAAACAAACAATTGAAATTGATGAAAGCTGACATTGGGACCTGCTTTTTTACACTTTCCATCCTTTTATATGGTAAAAACATACAACCAAACAGCCCCTAACCAAACTTCTAGGAGAGATATTATTGATTGCATTTACTTTGGTCGCTGAGCAACTAAAGAATTTAAAGAAGCTATAAAAGAGCACGAGTCACATATTTGAAGAAGCTAGAGGAGCACGGAGATCATTCGCAAATTATTATCCCACGTGTGGGTCCGATTTACGCCTTCCCTAAAATCAGACGCAATGATTTTCTACCTCCCAATTTTCAAGGAAAATGATAGGGGCACACCCCCAACCACACCTCCAACCACACCCCCTCTCTCATTTGATACAGTGCACCGGGCCCCACTTGGAATTTTAAAATTTTAAAATCTCATGTGAGACCCGGTACACTGTAGCTAATGAGAGAGGGGGTGTGGTTGGAGGTGTGGTTGGGAGTGTGCCCCTAGTGTCACCTAATTTTCAATGGTCAGTAATACAACCCCTAATTAATTGATTAGACAGGGAGATCAGGAATAGAAGGAAGCACACGCTGCACGTGCACCTTATCATCAGATACTTCATACATATCCCTAAAGCAACATAGTATAAACTCCAAATTCTGATGAAACTTGAATTAATTTCTTTTGTCAGATTTAACTAACTTCTGACGTAAGACGTTTAATCTGAGTTGGAGTCTATTTAGATTAGGAAATATAGATTAGGAAATAAATTCAATTTTAGAGTCAAATTAGATTAGGAAACAAAATCAATTTTGATTCATGATTTGTTTCCTCTATTATAAGGAGTTTTTTTAGGATAGAATTTGACACATTCTTTTTTTTGTAATTCTAGTCTTACTAGGAGTCTTATTTGATACTTTCTATTTTTTTAATTCTAGTTTTACTAGAAGTCTTATTTTTTTTCTATTTAAGAAGAGTCATGTAACCCTAAAGAAGAATAACTTTTCATCAATAAAATTTCTCTTTTTCAATATTTTCTTTGAGGATTCGAAGTTCTTCGTGGATTCGAAGATTGTTCTTTGTGGATTCAAAGAACATCCTTGGTGGATTCCGAGGCTACAACTTTTGTGCTACGTCAATTGGTATCAGAGCCTTATTCCTCCGATCCGATGGTAGGTGATGAAGCCCCTATTCCTCAAACTGAGTTCGACGTGCTGAGGTCCGACGTAGATTAGCTGAAGACCAATGGTGATCAGATGAGGGCTGCCATAGAGCGACTTACGATGACGGTAGAGCGTCTGAACACGACAGGAGTTCAAAATCACGTTGATGGTCGTCAACGACGTGATCTGACTCCATATGATAAATTCAACAAGGACAATAATCTTAAGCAAGACATTAGAGTTGGAAAGAACAATGAAGAAGTAATAAAGAAAGAAGAACCACCTCCAGAGCACAATATCTTTCGTACGAGATGTACTGTGATGCAGAAGATTTGTAATGTTATTATTGACAGTCACAGTGGAAGGAATCTTATCTCTCGGCTGTACTGTGATGCAGAAGATTTGTAATGTTATTATTGACAGTCACAGTGGAAGGAATCTTATCTCTCGGCGTATGGTGAATAAGTTAGGTTTGAAGACAGAGAAACACACACCTCTCGTTAAGATTGACTGGATTCACAAAGGCAATGATGTGCAGAACGATGAAGTGTGTCGAGTATCTTTTTCTATCGGTCGAACTTATGTTGATGAGGTTTTGTGTGATGTTGTCGAGATGAATACTTGTCATATGTATTTAGGTAGCCCATGACAATTCAATAATGGAGCTACTCATAGGAGCAGAGACAATGTTTATATCTTCAAGAAAGATGGACGACGAATTGTGCTCAAGCCTCTTACAGAAAAGGTGTCATCTAAGATAAAGACTATTGAGAAGAAGGAACTCTTGGTGACAAACAACGATGCTTTAACAAAAAACTTAAAGCAATCTGAAAAGGTCTGTGACTTGGTTGTAACTGAAAAAGAAGAACTTGTCTCTACCGAAATTCCTCCTAAGGTGCAAACACTCGATATGCATGAAATGCATGATGGTGATATGATAGTGAAGATGGATGATATGCATGATATTCTTAAAGTGGTTGAGAGTGATATTCAACATATTATGCATGATATTCTTAAAGTGGTTGAGAGTGATATTCAACATATTGATGTTGTCCCGATAGAGGAGAAGAATAAAATAAAGGGTGAGACAATTGATGGTATGTGTGAATTGTTTGGTGGAGGGCTCGAGGCAAAGAAGATGAAAGAATTATGTATGGAGTATGAGAGAGAAAATTTTTTTTGGAAGCAATAATCATCAATAATTTCAACAACAATGAGATGATACCGTCGTCACTAGAATATAGGAAGCAACAGGGAATATATTTAGAAGAGTTTTTCATGCCAACTACAGAGCCACATGTTGTCAATTACATACACATATCATGGGAAAGATTCATACACGAGTTTTATACAGAAGAAGCCCTAGCAGAGGAAGCAAAACAACATATGGAGAAAATCAACGCTAAATATTAGGCAGATGCAGATCATTGTAAGAGAAGAAAATTATTTATCCATGAAGCTACTATTCAAGCAAATATAAGCTCGAGGTCGAACTTCTTTCAACAATGGGAGACTGATGTAGGATGCTTAATCTGAGCTGGAGTCTATTTAGATTAGGAAATATAGATTAGAAAATAAATTCAATTTTAGAGTCAAATTAGATTAGGAAATAAAATTAATTTTGATTCATGATTTGTTTCATCTATTATAAGGAGTCTTTTTAGGATAGAATTTGACACTTCTTTTTTTTGTAATTCTAGCCTTACTAGGAGTCTTATTTGATACTTTCTATTTTTGTAATTCTAGTCTTACTATGAGTCTTATTTGTTTTTCTATTTAAGAAGAGTCATGTAACCCCAAAGAAGAATAACTTTTCATCAATAAATTTTCTCTTTTTTAATATTTTCTTCGTGGATTCGAATATCGTTCTTTGTGGATTCAGAGAACATCCTTGATGGATTCCGAGGCTACAACTTCCGCGTTGCGTCAACTTCTAACTAACTAACGTATAATAATCTAAATCTCAACTAATTTGGAACGAATGAAATCGTCCATGTTCTCATCTCATTTGAACCAAAATAACCTACAACAAATACAGAAGGCCGGTGGTCTCTTAATTTCCTTGTCGGTCCCTGTCAGTCCCCTTCTTCTTGTACAATTTTTCACGTATCTGACTGATCGAGGCGCCTCGGTGGTCCCTTTCCTTGCCAGTACTAATCTTTCTGTTCTTAGCGTTTTAAGGCCTCAACTGCCGTTGACGTGTTGTAAGGAGGAGTTGTGGGAAAATCTCTCTTTTTTGCTTTGTGATCGAACGGCCAAGCAATGTGTATTGATTTTGTAAAATGCTTGCAACGTTGAGCTTTGGGGTTATATATATATATATATATATATATATACTAATCTTTCTGTTCTTAGCGTTTTAAGGCCTCAACTGCCGTTGACGTGTTGTAAGGAGGAGTTGTGGGAAAATCTCTCTTTTTTGCTTTGTGATCGAACGGCCAAGCAATGTGTATTGATTTTGTAAAATGCTTGCAACGTTGAGCTTTGGGGTTATATATATATATATATATATACATGTAACTGCAGTTGTAGGCTTGTAGGCTACCAAACATCCACTAAAAGATTCAAAAGAAGGGCAAATCTCAAATGCTTATTCATTTCATTCAGCAAAACTTCTGTTTTATGTAGAAGTTTGGAAATGGCTTGCCTATACAAATGATATAACTGGAAAAAAAAATTATCTAACAGTTTTTCATCAATATGGATCAATTACCATGGTATGAAAATAAATAAATAAATGCTAAAGCCTAATTTGTTTTCTGTTCATTTAATTAAAAGTGCCAATATTAGCCATTGGCATGCTACTGCATTAATATAATAAAAAAATATTTCTAACGCATAGCAACTATTTTATGTAGGAACTAACTTCCCTCTATTAGGAGGTAGAATGCATAAGACAAATGGGAAATGAAATGTTATAACATATGTTGAAATGAAATGTTGTAGAATATGTTGCTGGCAGAGATTAAGCGGACATACCACACAAATATGCTTCCGTGAAGGATGAATATCAATAGAATGCACCATGCTAGGCATATTGCCTCGAGCCCTGCAGCATATGCACTCTCATAAACTTCTGTTGTACAAAAAAGAACAGAAAGAACAAAGATCTTTTTTGTGGTAATAGTAGTGATATGCAACACAACCTACAGCAGATTTTAAGACTAGAAGGAAAAAATTTCATTTTTCAGAGACATAAATAGAAAAATCTTTTAAAAATAAACATTTCTTATTTGAAGGTCAAGACATTTATGCTTCACAAATGTATGTGATAAAACAGAGCTATTAACATGGAATTTCCGCATACGCAGAAAAAAAAAAACTAGATATTTGAGGTTCTTGTCTCAAAAGATATAAGGCCTATAAATAATTACTTCGACACCAGCAGTCCCTTTTTTCTTCTTTTTTATTTTTTTCCCATACAACCATTGAAATCCCTATTCCAAAGATAATCTCGCACTGATGGAAAAGATTCAGCAGTATCTACAGGATTTGAGTGTCCACTCGATATACCCATTTGCGTATATCAACTATAAATGTGTCACTAGTAAACCCTGTAAAATAACAGATGCAGTGGCAAATAACCTTTCCTACAATTTTGTGAGACTACAAATGTGTCACTAGGAAACCCTGAAACATCACTGATGCAGTGGCAAATAACCTTTCCTACAATTTTACGAGCCACTAATTAATGAGAAGTTTTCCAGTCTCTCAATTACATGAAATCCTCATAAAATTTATGATAGAATACTATACTGATATAAAGGATGCTACATGCTCATGGTAAAGCCAAGTCAACAAATGAACATGGGTTTCATGTAACCAGTCATAACCTTACATCACATGTGTCAGTATTCACGAACACTTGTTAGTTTTATATGTTGGGACACATCAGCAACATAGATAAGCTTGTAAAGTTTAACAGGCATATTGTAACTCTTTGACAGCAAGATTTCTAATTTATCAGAGTCTGCGTTGACTGAGAAAGACACTAGTGTGAATGAAATGGACAGGGATTTCACATATTGACATAGGAACTAATGTTGGACTAGATGAACCTATAAAATCTAGACAACTGTTGAGGAAGAGGAAGGAACTGGCCATAAATGATTGTTGAGAAAGCTTGTGCGTCAAAAAATCAACACACAGAAGTTCAATGGCAAACAACACTATATACGGTGTTGTTCTTAATGCCTACTAACCATTCTCTAAGCCGTAGTCAACTCACTATTACTACATTTCTGCAGCAAGGAACATAGAAAACATTTGGATGAACAAAAAAAATCCAACAAGCCACTGCTAAACTTCAATCCCCATGAGCCTATTCAATTTAGAGTTACACGCTCTAAGCAGAAACCCATATTAATTGGAAAGGCTTTCAGTGCAACACTACTCTCAAAATGCCAACATGATTTCCATCCTTCCTGTTGCATGATATGCAATACAAGAATTCAAATTGCTTTCGCTAGCCCCTCCTAGATACGAAAATGTGCAAGCATAATTTCACTCACCAATTCCCTTTCAACTGAGACACGGCTCCACCGGGCCTTCTCTGATCCCACCACTGCAACCCAAACCCCAAGCCGCCCGTCGCAAACTCCACATTCGACCCCCACCGGACCGAACTATACCCGACCAACCCGTTACTATCTGCAACCCGCTTCCACTCCACCCTCCCCCCTTCTCCAACCCCAACCAAATTCACCCTCCCATCCATTCCCACACTCACACACTCCCCTCCCCCCTCCACAACGTCAATACTCGAAACCGAGCCCCGGTGTAAAGAGGTTTCAACCGTGGGGCCCGAATCGAACGACCCATCAACGGGGTCGAGGAATGCGAAGTGGAGGGTGCCGGAGAGGGTGGAGAAGACGATGGATTTGGGGGTGGGGGATTTGAGGGAGGTGATTCTGGAAGGGGAGGGGATTGAGGAGAGCAGATGGAGGTTTGGGGTTGGGGAGTCAGGGTTTGGGGTTGAGAGGGAGTGGAGTTCGATGGAGGAGGACGAGGCGGCTGCGGCTTCGGCGGTGGCGGGCGACGGCGATGAGGCGGGAGAAGGGGGAGATTGGGGAGAGGAAGCGGACGGAGTCGATAGATTTTGATTGGGGGAATTGGTGGAAGTTGGGGTTCGACATTTTTTAGGGTTTTAGGGGATTAGGGCTTTGGCTAGGGTTTATGACTAGCAAATTGGGGGGTTTTTGAGGAGGGGGACTTCCAACCGCAATGAGTCACACGCACAGGACTGGGACAAAATCCAAAGGTTTTATTTTCATAGTTTATTTCTTATCCTGCAAATTGTCATAATTAATGGTTAACGAACAGTCACTTCGTTAATTTTAACTATTTTCTAACAATCTGAATCAAATCGATTAAGTTTGACTATTGTCGATTTGTTGGTTTTTTAGGTGTAGATCGGTTGGGTTAAGGAATGAGCTGCTTTCATATCGTACATCTCCTATTTTTTCAATTTTGATACTTCAGCTCAGAATTGAAGCCAAGACCGTGTGTGGGAGTTATATTGAAATCTTCAAACTGTCCGGATTCATATATACATCTCCTAATTAAAACACCGGATTTGTCCAATTAATTAACTAATGAGCTGAATGTTTCAATCTTATAAGTTACGAGCAATGAGAAGAGAGTTGTGGACCGATTGGGGGAGGTCGTGACATTCCTAAAAGCGAAACTAAGACGACGATATTATGACAATATTCTAAGATCGAACCTTCGTAATACCATTCTTATTTATTCAGCGAACAATTTTTTGAAACAGACCCATTTCAAAAAAAAAATTTAAAACCGACCTTTTTTTTTATTTACCAAAACCGACCCGATTTTGTGATTAGCAGTTTAATTACCTTCCTAAATAGTCGGGGTTGTCAACCCCGACTATTTAGGAGGGTGTTAAACCCTAATTAGAAGTCTTAAACCCTAAAAATTAATGTCCTAATAGTCGGGGTTGTCAATCCCGACTGTTTAGGAAGGTAAAAGTCTTAAACCCTAAAAATTAATGTCCTAATAGTCGGGGTTGTCAATCCCGACTGTTTAGGAAGGTAATTAGACTGCTAATCACAAAATCGGATCGGTTTTGGTAAATAAAAAAAATGGTCGGTTTTAAAAAAAAATTGAAATGGGTCTGTTTCAAAAAAAATTCTTATTCAACACATTGCATTAATGGTGAGTACATGAGAATTCAACTCTTCCCTCCCTTTTTCCTCATATACAACCTCGCACACGCAACAAAACACCCAAAATTCACCGCGCCAACTCCGGCCATCAACCAATACACCTTATCCAACCTCGACTCGTTAGCATTATCCGCCATCCACCCGTCCAAAAACCGCCTAATCATCCCAATGCCCGCCGACGTGGCATAACTCCCGACCCCCGATTGAAGCGCGCTCACCGCCATCCCGGACCCCTTGAACGACTCCGGGAACTCCTGATAGAAGAACGCGAGCTGTCCCGGAAAATGCAGTGCCTCGCCGAACCCTACCAGCATAAAACACGGCACAAGCCAAAGAACGGAAATTGGTTGAGCATCGGTTTGGAGGTCGTGGAGCCGCTTTCGTTCGGTTAGGGCGCCGTAGACCATGGCGAAGGTTGTGATGAGAAATCCGAAGCCGATGCGGGCCAGGGGGGTTGGGTGTTGACCGGTGAGGAAGCGGTGGAGAGGGTAGAGGAGGTAATTGAGGAGGGGGATGGAGAGGGTGGCGGATAGGATGAGGAAGATGGAGATGGAGCCGATGGGGATAGTGAGTCTTGGGGTGAGATGGAGGTCCATGACGAGGGCTTGGAGGAAGGAGGCGGACATTTGGAGGCCGAGGTAGAAGCTGAGGATTATGCCAGTTGTGATTAGGGGGACAAGCCGGAGGAGGATGGTGAGTTCGTCTTCTTGTTTGACCTCTCGTGTCGTTGCTTCCTCTTGAGACCTGTAGAAAAATTATGCATACAAAATCACATCAGAACACTCTGCATATATTGAAAAATTAACTACTGTTAACCATAAGTGTATATATTCATGGTCTTGATTGATCATTTGAGCATATAATGGAATGAGCCAAACGCACGGGATATAATAAGTGTTAAGATATGAAAATGAATCAAAACCATCAACAAAATAATAAACTCTATGCTAAAAATTAGTGGTTTCTCCCCACTTATTGTGACAATGGAGAGAATTCAAATTTGTTGATCTCCTAATTGCCCCCACTAACCCTTGTCATGTATGGCCTAGAACATACTTCTCACGCACAAGATGTTCTGATATGATCAGTGCCTGTTGTACACGCACAGCTCTAACCCACATACGCTCACACAGATACACAAACATGCATACGCGCATTCAAGCACACGCACACACCCATACACATGGACATGCATACACGTATCCGCGCACACATCCGTGCACATATACATGCGCATGATGATGCATGCACACAAACACACCCATCTACCCATACAAATCAGTTTCAAAATAAAGATTATTCTCTCCAAAAACTTTTTTTAAATACTACAAAATCCCAGCTCATAAGATCATACCTTCAAAATGAAACCATACCTTGGACACTCAATCGTGGTTTGCGGTTCAACTGCTCCATCATCAACCTTACTGCAACACAGTAGCCTTTCAGATGACTCCGACGCCGCCTTTCGCTTCCCCGCCCGTGACAATATCTGTCGAAAAATATCGACAAGTGGATTCTCCTGCGGCTTAGGATGCCGATAATAACGATTCCCAAGGAGAAAGATGACGAAACCGACTGCTGCAATTACAGCGCACACGCCAAAGCCCAGGACCCAGCCCAAATTAGCCTGAATGTACACGATCCCGACGATGCCGATGATCGAAGAAATGTACATCGCGACGAGGTACCAGCTGAAGAAAGTGTCTCGGTCATTCTCGTCACCGAATTGGGCTGCGCCCATAGCTGCTCCGGTGAACCGGGTCCCGCCAAGGCCCACGGTCATTAGGGCTAAGGCCATGAAGAGTATTGCGAACTGCCATGTTGTTGGGCCCTGGCAGGGGCTATATGTACAGGACGGTGGCCTCAATGAGGGGAATATGGCAGTTAATGTAAATAGAAGCATGCCCTGCATTAACCACCGATGTTTAAGATTGTTTGACTATGCTTGAATCCAGAAATATGAGAAGAGTTTGACTTCACACCTACCAGAATTTTTTTTTTTTTTTGGCGTGTTGTCAGGATTCTAATCCCCTCCACTACAAAAAAAAAAGATAGTGCAGGGAATCTGATATACTATAGTAGATGGTTAATATTTTTTTATGCAAATTAGGAATGAGCGTAATTTATAAAGATACGATGAGTAATGGATTTCAAATAAATTATAATTATCTACTAAATAATTTAAATGTCTAAATGTTATATACTTAAAAAATTAACTGCATAATGTTTTGCATCTATTTTTCTAATCAGTAAATTCTCAAAGCATCTTACTCCGGTTACTCAAAAAGTTGACTGTCAAAAAATATTTGGGTATCTGTCCAGCCATATATTTTATGAGAAATTTGTTTTCAAAGGCAAAACAAAGGCTCAATATATTCTAGAATAGAAACTAACACCGTGGGTGGTAGATTAAAATATTGAACTAAATGTTTTTTTAAGAAAAATATTGTACTAAGCGTTTACAAACGAGCACATTTTTTTTGCTCCCGTCCTTTCTCGCGTACACGTAATCCCACGTGCTTTCTTCTCTCTGCTATCTCAAAAGAAAAATGACCATTGTAAAGCTCTATGTTATTTTTTTATATTGGATAAATTACGCCCCTATATTCAGTGTTTTGCAGTAAACTCTCAATAGCTTTCAAAATCACATAGAAAGAATTTTGAAGGATAATCTCAGCGAAAAAAAAAGACAACTACGTACGGATCTATAGGGCACAAGAAAGAGGAGAATGAATGACAAAAAAATAAAAGATTTCTAATTCTAAGGTTGAAAATATAAAAAAGTCATAAACGGATTTTTTTTTTTTTGAAAGGTAGGAGTTGCACGAGCCACGTTTGATATAATTGTCTTACCTTTGATGGTTTCCTGCAAAAATTATTAGGGGTTTTGTGTAATTTTGAAAGTGGTTGATGGTTTAGTACAAAATGCTAAAAAAAAGTCTTGGGGTTTAGTGTAATTCTGAAGGTTATCGGGGATTTACTACAAAACGCCATTCTTAGGAGTTTGGTGTACTTTTCCCTTTTATTTTGTCATTAACAAAAGTGCAGGGTCTCTTTTGGGAACTTGTGAAGAGAAATTGTGAGTTATTTACGTTTCTTACAGTATAATTATTACTATTCATCCTAATATTGATTGCTAAAAATTGTGAGTTATTAGGTATCTTGCTCTTTTGTTCGTGGTAATATAAAATTAGTATGAACTTTTTTATTATTATAATTATTACTATTGATCTCAAAATTAAGGGTACAACCCTTGAAGTTGGACATTTTGCACATAAGCCCTTTGCTTTTTTTTTTAGGTCACAAACCCCCTTTAATATTGGGTTTCTCACAAAACTCGTTGACTTTCAACTTTTTCTTAAAAGACGATGATAAATAGATTTTACTTAAAAGAAAAAATATCATCAATTGAATTTTTTTCATCTAAAGCGTATTTTAATTATTTGTCACGATAAAAAGAGTTGAAAGTTCGGGAGGGTTTTGTGAGCAACAAATTTTTGGGGCCCTCAACCTTCAGCTTCCAATGTTTTTCAAAATCCCTTTTTCTAAACGTGCCAACAACAATTTTTCACTAGTAAGAGCATCTCCAACAGCTTCCCCATCTTCTTGAAATACTCAATTTTGGAGAATATAGAGCTTTTTTTTGGTCCAACAGATTCCCCATCTCATTCCCCAAAATAGGGAAGGAGGAGAAAAAATAGGGAGCATTCCCCAAATCTGCAGTATTCTCCAAATTTTTGGGGAGAGCTTTATTATTGTAATAAATGCGATTTTTCAAAATGGGGAAGCTGTTGGAGTTGGAGCAAAAATAATTTGGAGAATATGACTTTTGTTTCTCCATTTTGGAGAAAATTTTGGGGAAGCTGTTGGAGATACTCTAAAAATATCTTCCTCATGATAACTTTTACCACCTTCTGTGAAACTCGAGTTAAAACCCTTTAGGGAGATTCATTGAAAATATTGAAAATATCTCTGAGAACCCCAAAACTTAAATAGGGAGGATTTTGTGGCATTTTGAATGTTAAGGAGGTCATCTCCTGAAACTCGATCAATAAAATAATTTAAAAACTAAAAACAAAAAAAAAGGCCAGAATATTCCAAGGCTGACAATTGATTACAACCGACAAGGGAGGGAGCAAGCAACGAGGGAATTAATTACCAGGAAGCAGGCAGCGCAAGCAACGCTGATGACGGCGAAGCAGCTGAGGCAAGTGTCTGAAATGACGCCTCCGACGACCGGAGCGAGGTTGGTCGAGCCGACAAAGACGCTGGCGATGACGCTGCCGTCGACGGGCGAGACATTGTATTTTTCCATGAGGTAGATGCCCGAGTTGGCCAACGTCGCGTAAGCCCCGATCCCTACGCCCACCACGGCAGCTGCGTGCGTGCGCGCGCGCGTGCGTGCAAGCAATTACAGGGTTAATTAGTTCGCACGGAGGGGAGAACGCACGTGAGAGAGGGGGAGGGAGAGAGAGAGAGACCTACGATAAACGGGAAGGTTTTCCGACCCCCAACCACTGGATCCGCGTACGTCATCAGGGCCTCATCGATTGCCATTGCGGTGATTTGAGAGGGAGGGGGCGTTAACGAGGGGGGGCTACTTAAATTGAAGTAGTTACTGATGGGTTTTTTCCATATTAGTCCCTCACATCTTCATATTTTGAAATCTTGGCTACGTGTTGATAGTAGTGTGCCTAGGGCCAGTTGGGGTTACTACAAATGAGAGGGTTATATTAACGAGTGGCGTTACAGGCACACCCTGCACTGTATCAAGAGAGGAGGTACGTGTGACCGGTGGGGTGACTGGGGGTGTGCCTGTATCATTTCTTTATATTAATTCCGTTCAACTTCAACCGCAACCATAAATTGACATTTATGACCCTCACCTAAGTAACCTAACGTAACCAGACTCGTTAATAACCCTAGCCCAAAACTCAAAACTCATTAATTACCTTTCTTCCTCTTCTTATCTTCTTCTTCCCCGTCGAGAATTATTCATTAGCAACCAATCCTTGATAGGTTCCATTAGGACAAAACCCTTCAACCTTCCCACGTGTATTGAATAAACACCCTACTATAATTGGTGATGCGTGTAATAATGCTCAGCCAAAGGATCGGAGTAGCTTCTTCAGTAAACACGTACGCAACGGTAGGGGTGAGCACGGTTCGGTTCGGGTCGGTTTTTACCAAAATTTGAACAACCGAACCGAACCACCTACAATTTAAAACCGAACCGAACCATTACAAATCGGTTCGGTTCGGTTTGTTCGGTTCTAACTTCATCAAGTATAACTTCACTTCAATTTATCTTTTATATATTATTATTACCCTATGCCAGCATGTATTTATTTTTTAACTTCACTTCAATTTATTATTCTTGCTCATGTATGTATACTGTTTTTAAGTGAAGTAACTTGTCCTTTTGGATTAAATACTAGACTTTGACGTTGTAATTTTTTAGTAACGGACTTTCTTTGTCTTTGTGCAGCAAGCTTTGACTTTGGTCTTTGTGGAGACAAAAAAAGGAGCTGACTCATTAGAACATTGGTTATGTATGAATCAATTCCGTGCAACTGCTATTCATGGTGATCGAACACAGCAGTAAACCCACAAATCAAAGGCACAAATATATTCGGTTGGTTTGGGTCGGGTCGGTTTGAAAAATTGTCAACCCGACCTGAACCGTCTTACTCATAAAACCGCTTTTTTCGGGTCAGGTCGGGTCGGTTCGGTCGGTTTTTTCGGTTTGAACCGAACCGTGCTCACCCCTACGCAACGATAACATCCGCTCCTATCATATGAGTAAAGAGGACGGGGAAACTAAAGGGGTAATGTATATTCAATTGGCGAAGCCCTGCCGGACTGAAGAGTGATCGAGTTCTTCAACGCAAGAGATCGAGAGTCGTCAGATCTACATCGCCCGCATCCAATCCTTAGTATTATCCCGTTGTGGTAATTCTAAGAAGAGCAATTATCTCGTTTTTGTCGAGATAAGCGCTTCTGTTTCTAGATCTCCTCACGGATCAACGAAGCTCTGGACCTGATCTGATTGCCAGGTAGTCCACGGATATCAACATCCCTGTCACAGGCTAAAGACCCACGCAAGCAAGAGACGACGAACGGATCTTGTGTTATTTTCGAGAAAGTTGTAATTTTTTTTCTTTTCGTTTGATTAAGATCTGAATTCTTTGTAAACACTAATATTATAATGAGTTCAGTAATGAAGGCAACTTTTACCGAAAACAAACTTATCCTGTTATATTCTGAGTCTAAATTATGACATTCAGACTATGACATGCTAGTGTTTTAAAAATAAAAGAAATTATTAGAATAAACTTAATGTCTGCACTATCTAATGTTCAATTGCCACAATGTGAACATTGTTTAACTGGTAAAATGACCAATAAACTTTTTATTGGCGGACAAAGATCCACTAAAGTTTTTATTAGTGGATAAAGAATATTTTATTATTTTTATAAATGATTATTCCAAGTTTGCACACGTCTATCTTATCTCAAGGAACTTGAAACCTTTTGATTATTTTAAAAGATATAAGATAGAAGTTAAAAACCAACTTGGAATGAAAATTAAAATTTTGAGAACTAATAGATGTGAGGAATATAAGTCTAAAAATTTAAAATTTATTATATTTAGCATGGAATTAAAAGGCATCAAATAATGCCACATACATCACAACAAAATTGTGTTGCTGAAAGAAGAAATAGAACATTACTAAATATAGTTAGATGCATTTGTTACCATTCGGAGTGCTCCCAAATTTTTTGGGGAAGAAACATGTTGGCTGGCACAACTAATATTTTGAATAAGATTCCGCACCAAGTTAATGTGTATCTACACACCTTATGATTATAGAAACGAGAAGAAATATCTAATCTGAGTCATCCCCAGAAAAATAGGGGAAAATTCCTATGGGCTCATGCTCGTCATTCCCCCTAACCCAACTTAGAGATAAGTTGGTGTACGATCCATAATATTCAGAAAAGTTAAAATAAGTTATATAAGTTCCTACAACAAAAAAAATGGGTCCACAACAGAGCATATACATTTCTAAGAGAATGTAGAGGAAGAGGAACAAGTTCAAGAGGAATAGAACCTCTAACATATATAGATGATGATTATTACAGTGTTTCGCCACTAATGATCCGGATATTATGAATGAAACCTAACCTTGAAAATGATAAAATCTTATGTAAAATTATGTATTGCTCATGGTCCTTGGTTGTAGGTATACAAAAGCAAAGAACACAACCTTCATAAAAGTACACCAAATATAGAAAATTTTGGAAGTGTAGTATTTAAAACTGCAAGGTGGAATATCAACATTTGGAAGATTTCGGGATAAAATTAACAAATTATTCAGAAAAATTTGCAAATATGGTAATTTTTTAAGGCGTATATTGAAAAAAAAACAATATTACTAATAACAATCAACCGATGCGACCTTGGCGATCCACATGCTGGACACAAATGTGAAGCTCGCTAAGGGATTGTTTGGTTTTGTTGATAAAATTGTGTTTATGACACCAACTAGGAAAGTTTGTTGTCCACCTCAATCAATTTCAAATTGTATACTTTCTTTATTGTTTTTTATTCCATTAGAATCATAAAATTCTTGTTTGTTTGCAATAATAACTTTAATTGTTTATTTGGAAAGTGTAAAAATGGTCCTACTACAAATGATCATAAATTAGTTGAATTATTTTATATTATTTTTTTCTGACCTTCATGTCAGCTTCTAACTAAAATCATGTGTTTTTATGCAAATCACTTTTACACGACCACATCAACATATAAATCACTTTAAACACTATTTTCAACTACAAACAAAGCAATTGAAAAAAGTGATGAAAGGCTGACATTAGACCGTGCTTTTTACACTTTCCATCCTTTTACATGGTAAAAACATACAACCAAACAGCCCCTAACCAAACTTCTAGGAGAGATAGTTATTGGATTCTGCATTTACTTCGGTCGCTGGCCAACTGAAAGAATTTAAAGAAGCTATAAAAAGTGCACGGAGGTCAGCATATTTGAAGCAAGCTAGAAGGAGGGCCGGAGATCATTCGCGGAAATTATTATCCCACGTGTGGGCCAGATTTACGCCTTCCCAAAATCAGACGCAATGATTTTTTAGCCATCCCAGATTTTTCAAATGGTGCAGTAATACAACCCGCTAATTAATTGATTAGACAAGGGAGAACAGGAAATAGAAGGAAGACAGGATCCGAACGCTGCATCGTGCACGCGCCTAATCATCAGATACTTCTATAGCATATCGCTAAAGCAAGCTATAGTATAAACTCGCAAAATATCTGATGAAACTTGAATTAATTTCTTTTGTCAGATTTAATACTAACTTCCTGACGTAGAACGTTAATCCGAGTTGCGAGTCTATTTAAGATTAGGAAATATAGATTAGAAAAATAAATTTAATTTTTATAGAGTCAAATTAAATTAGGAAACAAATCAATTTTGATTCATGATTTTGTTTCATACTTATTATAAGGAGTTTTTTAGGATAGAAATTTGACACTTTTTTTTGTAATTCTAGGCCTTACACTATGGAGTCTATTTGATAACTTTCTATTTTTGTAATTCTAGTCTTACTATGAAGTCCTTATTTGTTTTTTTTCTATTAAGAAAGCAGTCATGTAACCAAAGAAGAATAACTTTTCATGCAATAAAATTTTTCTTTTTTAAATATTTTCTTTGTGGAATTTGAAGATCGTTTTTTGTGGATTCAGAGACATCCTTGTGGATTCCGAGCGCTTACAACTTCCGTGGCCTTTGCGTCAACGTTCTAACTAACTAACGTATAATATCTTAAATCTCAACTAAATTTAGACGAATGAAAATCGTCCATGTTCTCATCCTCATTTTGAACCAAAAATAACTACAAGCAAAACAAAGCTCGGTGGTCTCTTTTTCGCTTGTCGGTCACATGTCAGTCCCCTTCTTCTGTAAGCAATTTTCACGTATCTAAACTGAGGCGCCTCGTGGTCCCTTCCGTTGCTAGTACTTAATCTAATCTGTTCTTTAAGCGTTTTAAGGACACGTGTTGTATGGAGGAGTTGTAAGAAAAATCTTCTCTTTTTTTGCTATTGTGATCGAACGGGCGGCAGCAATGTGTATTGATTTTTGTAAATATGGCTTGCTAAAGCATTTGAGGCTTTGGGGTTCATATATATATATATATATAATATATATATAATATATATATATATATATATATATATAATATATATATGTTTGGGAAAATTTAACGCCTAAATCCCTAATTGCAACAGAAACGCAAGATAGAAAAAGTAGCCAAGATTACGAGGTTTCGGCAACTGGCCTACGTCTCGGCAGCCACACATCAATTTTTATTAATGAAACAAGAAATTACAAATCAAGAGCAAATCCCAAACTACTGAGAATTTCTCAAGATGAACACTGTAGCTAAAGTTAAAATTAAAGGATAAACGCTTTCATTCTCTCGCTCTCTCTCAAAGTCCTTTCTTAATCTCCCTGCAAAGCACACGGTGTGAGAGCTGGAGATGGAAGAACCAAAATCGCTGCTTGCGATTGTCAATGTTGGAAAGAGGAACGCTCTGGCGTTATTTTTGGTGCCGCGCCCGGAGAGAAGATCAGAAGGAGGGAAGCAACAACAAAACCCTAAGGGGCGACGGAGGGTTTTATATAAGACAAACATGATAGTGTGTGCGACAGCCGCATCGTCCGAGCGGCACGCGAATAGACCGGGACGTGGAGCCGCAAAAACGGGAACGTCAGATGGCTTGGACGCGGAGGGTCGGTGTCCCAAACGCGAAGGGTCGGAGTTGAAACCGCGAGGAGTGATTTCCCAAACGCGAAGGTCGGATCCAAAAACGGCGAGGCGGCGTTTTCCAAATTCGAGCGTCGCTCCTGCTGAGCTCCACCTGAAAACTGTGGCTCTGCAGTGCGTCAACTTTCGCGCTGATATCGAGCGCCCAGCTACTCCCTGCGTTGGTTCTCAAGCTCGGTCGGAGCTTCGGCCGGAGCTCCTCGCGGAGGAATTGAGGTTTGATCTAACACACCCTTTCTAGAACAATCTCCCACTTGGAGATGGCCAAAACCGCCGTCACGGATATCTCATCAAGCTCCTCTCCTGTGTGCTCGCGCCCTCGATCATCCTATGGCATGAGGCCAAACCTGAAGTTGCGCACAAACTCCAGTATTCTGAAACTGTCACCGTTCTTTGTAACATGTCTGCTAGGATTCTTACTACCGTGGAATGCTTTTCCAGTTTAACACGTCATCTTCCAACCAGGGATCTGATGAGTGATACCAGAAGCGCCAGATCATGCTTCGTTCTGAAAATGAAATGGATTCTTGTCGCCAAGTGTATCGGGCACTGCTGGCTATCACTGTGGCAAAAATTCTCTCATGTTTGAATCGCACAGTTCTGTCAACAACTGAAGCCACTATCATCTCTTTACTGCTTCAGTCACTTGCAACAGTACTCAGCCTTACTGTAGTGGATAGGGTAACGATCTCTGTTCCTGTGAGCATCCAAACTAACAGCTGTAAGTTCCGACGGTGAAATACATAGGCCGGTGTGCTTCTTTCTTGCGTGAGCAACTTCACACACCGATAGTCTGGCATCTATGTACGCCTTGCACTTCCACTTCTCCCTTACCAAAGGTGCAAACACTTCTGTGTGGTGCCTCGTAGATTATCTCAGAATCCACTTGACCGCTTCACCAATGAATTTTGCCCCCCTGGATTCAGACATAACCGGCCTGACCATTCCACTTGGCATGGCCAATGTCTGGTCTCGTAGCAGACGCATTGCGTACATTAAACTTTCGCGATAGCTGAGGCGTAAGGAAGCCTGAGCCATACTCCTCTTTCTCTCTTCTGACTGAGAATGACTGATCCTTCGATAGCGAAAATAGCTGGCCAAGGGTGTGCTCCACAGGCTTGGGCGTCGCCATGTTGAATATTTGTAAAACACAAGTTGATGTATCTCCGTCTGAGATAACGCAAGAACATTTTGCTTCTTGTCTCTCGTGATTTGCGCATTCGTCAATGATGCTTCTTTGCTAGACCAAGTCCTTCAATCGTCAAACTCGCCCTATTGACAGCTGCTGCTGTTTAAAACTCCTGATATCCTCCATATCTGCTGCCTGCAACCAACATATCATCAGATACAGCAGTAGGATGATATAACTGGACTGATATCTTTTAAAAGTAGCAAGCAGGTGGTCGGCGTTGTACTTCTGGAAACTTCCTTGTGTCATAAAAGCCGTCAAACTTCTTGTACCACTGTCTGGGCTTGTTTCACGGCGCATACAAGCTCTTGCTTGAGTCTGCACACCAGGTCTTCTTCTTTGCTTTTGAGAAACCTTCTGGCTGGTGCATGTAATATCTCTCTTCGTAGGACTCCGTGAAGAAACGCCGTCTTCACGTCGCAACTGCTCGAGATGAAGATGCTTTAAATTTGCTACAATACCATCAGCTGTCACCTGATAGTATTTAGCTTGCACCAGCGGGAAGCGAAAATAATCGGTGTAGTCAATTCGCTTCCTTCGTGGAAAACCTTTGACAAACGGCAGTCGGTGCTTTATAATCTTCTGGAAGCCATCATGCTCTCTTTCAGGTGCCGATAACCACCCATTTATTGTGGAGTGCTTCTTACGCCGTGGGAACTCACTCAGTTCCCACGTTTGTTTGAGTGAGAGCTCATTCATCTCATGCTTTTATGGCAAGCTGCCCACTTGGCTCGCATCTCATACTGACAAGCTTTCATCCAAAGCTTTCAGGCTCTCCACCATCTGTCAACACATATAGTTTATGTATCTCCTTTGGGTACAGGAGGACGAGAAGATCTTCTTAAGTATCAGGAGCTGGTGCGTCGGGAGCTCCTGCGGGCACGTCATCTGTCCAACAGGCTCTTACTGGCTGAGGACCTTCTGCATTGGTTCTTCCGAGAGGTTACTCGGAGACAACATCTGCATCTACCTACAAATATTGACTCGCTCGCTCTGAGTCATCTGTCTGTGCATGTCCTTGTACATCAACCTTCTCGTTTGAATATCAACATCATCTGCTCCTGATCACTTTCCTTGTTTTCGTTGTCCCAAATGCGTAGCCAACTCATCTTCACGCATAGCCGATTGAAAAGTTGTATTTCTTTGACTTGGGATCGAAGCTTATTCCTTAGGCCTTGATCACAATATGCACGTAAAGCTACACTAACCAAAAACTTTAAGAAATGTGAGATGTTTTACCCCTTTCCGCACCATATCCTCCTCTGGTATTCTGTGCTTCAATGGAAACGATGGACTCGTTGATCAAGTAAGCTGCTGTGTTGACCGCTTCTGCACGAACTGCTTCGTAGGTCCTGGCTGTACTCGAATGCTTCTGGCTGCTCTCCTGTCAACGTTCGGTTCATGCCGCGTCAGCTACAACCCATTTGCTGAGTGCGTGCCGGGCACCGGTTCTCTCCATTCTGATGCCCGTGCTTCATAGCAGAAGCTTCTTGGAATTACGGTTGTCTTCATATTCACGGCGGCCAGCTTGTCGGTCCTGAGCTTCTTTATTCTCAAGCCGTCTCATTCTCTGACGCATGTTTTCTTAATCTCGCTGAAAGCTTCAATACTTCTGAGCTTATGGCTTGCAGAAAGTAGAACTCACACTTTCCGAGAGTGATCATCGATTAAAAGTCAGCGAAGTAGTGTTTTCAACCTACATTGACGTCAGGTGGTTGTGGTCCACCACCATGCTGAGTGAACGAGCGTTTAGCTTCTCTTTCCTGGTGGGTTCTGGGCCACTGTGTCTGAAAGCTGAGCTCTCTTCTGCTTTCCATAGTATGCATTCTTTTCAACACATATCCATCTTCAGTGACTGCAGTCCTGGGAGTTTTTGCCATTTGTGTGCATGATTTTCATGCCCCTTTTCCTCATATGACCGAGTCCTATGGTGCCAACAGCTTTGGAGTCTCATTACCGTGCTGCAACTGGAGATCAAACAACGTGGCACTTACTGTCATATAGCAGGGTACCAGTCTTCTTGCCTCGCGGCAATTTTCATTGCGCCCGTTTGAGATCTTCGCAATCAGTCGTCCATGGAAGGTCGTGGTGTATCCTTCACCAGCCAACTGCGCGTACGGATATTAAATTCTTTCTCAGGTCGGGAATATGCGCGACACGGCTTCAAGCTCCATATCTGACCGGCGTTCAACTTAATTTTACTACAACCTTTGCCCGCACAGAAATAGCAGCATGGTTGATTCATCAGGCCGAGATACACGTATCCAAAGATTTCGCAGGGGGTAATACTTCTTGAAGAATTCTTTCTAGAGAGGTAGCATGGAACGACGCTTCTGAATCTAACACCGGGCAAGATCGCCTCCCTTGCTCCTCCAAAGGCATATCAATGCGTTCGTCTGCCAGTCCTGAAGTGGAAGTGACATTCACCTCTGCCTTCGCCTACCTTATTCTCTTTGTGCACGCTCTTGGCAGCTGATGATCTTGTAATGCCCCGGTTTTTCCATAATTCGCAACACATCGATAGCCTTCGAGCTGTTGCTTGATTTCCTTGATTTGGACGCTCCTGTCCTTTGATCTACCTCTGAAGTTTGATTTTCCTCGTCCGTTTCCTCTGGTTAAATTTCTGCCTCTTGACTCTGTATGCAATACTGAAGAGGTTTTAGCTTCACCCGTCTCTCTCCGTCGGATCTCCTCACTGAGAACCAAATCACGAACGTCGTCGAACTTCAACTTATTGTTTCCCGACGAGCTACTCACAGCTGTGACTGTAGCGTTCCAACTCTCTGGTAGGGAAGACAACAATATCAACGCCCGAACTTCTTCATCAAACTCAATCTCAACTGAACTCAATTGGGTTGTAACCGTATTAAGTTCATTGAGGTGTTGTGCTACTGACGCGCCTTCCGCCATTTTCAGATTGAATAACCGCCGCATCAAATGAACTTTGTTCGTGGCTGATGTCTTCTCATACATGTTTGAGAGTGCTTCCATAAGACCCGCCGTGGTCTTCTCCTTCGCTATGTTGAACGCAACAATACGAGTCAACGTCAATCTGATAACTCCGAGGGCTTGTCTATCTAGAAGGTTCCACTCATCCGCCTTCATAGAATCTGGTTTCTTCCCGGATAGTGGTTTTCGATACAGATTTTATGATACATATATCCTCTATCTGCATTTTCCGAGGATTATCGAAATCTGTTCGCATTAAATTTCTCAGTCTCAGTATTTCCTTCTCTGGCGGCCATGGGCTCCCACTTGAATCTGACTTCCTCTAGATCGTTTCACGCTTCTGATACCAGCTTGTGTGGAATTTAACGCCTAAATCCCTAATGCCGAACAGAAGCAGAATAGAAAAAGTACACAAGATTTACGAGTTCGGTAACTGCTACGATCCTCGAGAGCCACACAGTCAACTTCTTATTAATCAAACAAGAAATTACAAATCAAGAGCAAATCCCAAACTGAGATTTCTCAAAAATGAAACACTATAGCTACAGTGTTTTTAATAATTAAAGGAACTAACCGTTTCAATTCTCTCCTCTCTCTAAGTCCTTTCATAATTCTCCCCTCAATGCACGCCGTTGAAGCGTGGAGATGAGAACAAAATCGCCTGTGCGGCGATTTCAAGGTTTGGAAAGAGGAACTCTGCGTTATTTTTGGGTGCCGCCCGCGCCAGTAAGAAATCAGAGGCAGGAGAACCAAGAACAAAACCCTAGGGGCACGAGGGGTTTATATTAAGCAACCATTGACAGCTGGCCGACAGCCTGTCGCCCATGCCATGCGCAAAGACGCGGACGTCGGACCCGCCAAAACGCGGACGTTAGAGTCTTGTACGCGCGGTCGGTGTCCCAAACGCGAGGGTCGGATGTCTGAACCGGGGTCGGATTTCCCAAACGCGAAGGTCGCGATCCAAAAAACGCGAGGGTCGCGTTTTCCATTAATTCCGAGCTCGGGCCTGCTCGAAGCCTCCACCTGAAACTGGTGCGGCTGCAGACTTCGAAATGTCAACTTCGCCTTGACGTCGACGCCCCCGCTCGCCTGCGTGCGTTCTCAAGCTTCGTCGGAGCTTTCGCCGGAACCTAACCCTCGCCGGAATTAGAGGATTTGAATGATACACCGCCTTTTCTAATATATTATATATATATATATTATATATATATTATACTTATATATATATATATATATATATATATATATACTATATATATATATATATATATATATATTATATATATATATATATATTATATTATTGTAGTAATAAATCATTTATAATTTATATTTGAGAAAAGCTTTGCTCATAAATCATGAACTGAACTGTCTTGTACGATGGGTCTATTACTGCTTCGCGTGTACACGTATCTAATCACTTGCAATGGTTTCAAGGCGTCACAGGGGAAGGAGAAAAGAGGAGAATGAAGCGTGGAGGAGAAATTTGAGAAGAAAGGTGAATTTGAAAGAGGGAGAGAGGAGGTGAGGGTAGAACATCTCAGAAAGAACTGGAATGAGGAGGAGGTGTGGGAGATTTTTTTTCGCTTTTTGGGTGTGAGTGAGGTATCAATGATTTGGATATTGTAGGAGATGTATGGCAAAGCTTTTTTCTCATTTCGCCAATGACATCTGCTTATTGTCAAGAATGTTATATACTTAGATAGAGAGTGAAATTAGAGTTTTAGCAACTGGAATATGCCTTGTTCAGT
This sequence comes from Asparagus officinalis, assembly GCF_001876935.1. Classification (NCBI taxonomy): domain Eukaryota; kingdom Viridiplantae; phylum Streptophyta; class Magnoliopsida; order Asparagales; family Asparagaceae; genus Asparagus; species Asparagus officinalis. The sequence continues at coordinate 4,610,380 of NC_033795.1, read as the reverse complement.
TAAGTGTGTCACTTTATAGGTTTTTTGTTCTCACGACCAAATAGTTTTTTCTAGACGCGTCAGCGGCTGCTTTTTGGCCCGCATTTACAGGACGCGCGACCAATTCGCACAGGAACAGGGGGTAGGGCCCCCACTGGACAGTGGGGGGCCCCCCGCCTGTTCCTGTGCGAGTTGGCTCGCGCGTTAAAGCGCGAGCCAAAAAGTGTTTTCGTTTAGACCTTACTGGCAAATGGGCGTTACTTTATAGGCCAATCTGATTATTTGACCGAAAATCCCCTGAATTTTAAACTTTTCTCGCCTTGTAAACAAATATATAAAATGTACGTCCTCCAAAGATAAAACCCCTCGATGTAGTCATTTGTCGTCTCCAACTACAAGCGACGTACCCTCTCCCACATTTGAAGTTTTTTCTTTCTCAATGACATCATTTTCGCCAGTCTCATGGAGGGGGTACGGTCGGGTGAGAAACAGTCTAAAGTTGGGGTTGGGGTGTTTTGTACGCATCGATCAGCTGTTTATTCTAGGTGATGTAATATTTTGACTAAACAATAGACTTGTATACGATGGGGACCCACAACAGAGGCCTTCGTGTGCCCATTTAAATGGTTTGCGTTACACTGTGGTTTGTGGACAAAAAGTAGTAAGCACAATTGTCCACTTGCTGTGTGATATATACTCATAGGATTATTATCACTGAGACTGTGAATGTTTGGTATAAAGAAAAAGAAATTGCGGTTGACGCGAAGGGAGCGAGGGGAGCGGGTCTGATTATCATAGCTGAGGTTCTCTTGAGCAATTGTTTTCGAGGCACAGGGAGAAAAGCAAAGATATTTTCGGGTCTCTGTGTGCAAATACGGCTGAGAGAAGGACTTATAGGGCTCAAGTACTTTTTTTTTTGAATTTTTAAGGATTTTAGCATATAGGCCAAAGTACATGAGTCTAAGCCACAAGAAAAATCCACTTTTGGGGCCTTGAAACAATTTTCCCAAAAAGAAAATTTTCCTCTAAAATGGTAAAGTTCCTTTGCACGTGCATACTACCAGGCCTCGAATATTAAAGACTTCCTAAAACGTTAGAAGCTGAAGCCTTGTAAAAAAATCAAAGAAAACTGGAGTAGCTAGCGTAAAGAAAGAGAACTATCATTGAGCATGAGATACACAACAAGTACACAGCCTGAAACATTAAAAACTTCCACAAAAACATGCACCTCTGAAAACATCAGTAAGCAGTGTAGGATAAGAGGACCATAGCCAAGCATATGTACGTTTACACAATAAACAATCTTCACAACAACAAATTGTATGGTCATAAACTTGCAGTGAGCTATTTATAGCTACAACGTACAAGTAGTTCAAAGTTTAAAAAGAACGGCCACAACTAACAGAACCAAAATGCAACTGTAAACGGTTGGTGGTACGTTACTTGCCTTCTCCTCCTCATTCACGTAAGCCAAGCAACAGATGAGTAAGCCATCTAAACAACTTATATGATATTTTATTCCCCCCACCCCAAGATAGAAGGATAGAAGGTAGGACGTTAAATCGCCCATAATCCATTTTATACATCCATAACCAGCATTAAGTTAACTACTTTGCTGAAGAGTTCACACAAAAATACAAGATTAAACATCAGGATGATAATTAGCCAAGAATTTCTCGGATACAAGATAACTTACTTCTCATTTAGGCAGAACTTTAAAAATTGTGTGTGGGGGTGGGGGTGGTGGGGGGGGGATTAAAAAAATAGGCACTTTTACAAATTGATCTAAAGAAAATAAAAAACTATTCACAGCTTTTGCCTCGGTATCAAGATTATTTGTGAGAGCCTCTGATGGTAGCGCAGGAATTCCTGACGATATTTGACATTCCGCAGGGGAGGCTAACGAATATTGTAACATACAAGTTTGATATGAAGACCAGACGTCTAGATGTCCATCTCATGACACAATATGGGGCTGTTGCAGTAAACTATTGCCCATCTGTTCTTGGTCCCGCAGCCATGGCCGTTGGGACTGAGAATTATCAACATAGCTCTTCATCCCGAGATGATGTTCCTCATGTAATTAATGTTTACCTCGCTTGGTAACTGTCATCAGCATAGATGGACACACAAGCATCAGCAGCACCAGCAGCGAGTAGTAGTCTGTATGGGTGGAAACTGAGGCTTCTGGCGGAACCAATTTTTTGACCCATGAATGTAGGATGATACTTAATGATGCTCAGTGGTGTCCCCTCTAAGCTGAAGACTTCGACAATTTGGTTGTCTGATCCACTTGCAAAGACTGGGGCATGACGGTGAATAGCCAATGCTGTCAGAGAGCCCCTATGGGCATGAATAGTGAGATATGCTTTGGCAGGATTTCTTATATCGAGGAACTGTATATCTCCAGCTTGGGAGGCACTCACAATCTGCATTTCGATAAGATAAATGTAACACACAGACTTCTTTTTCATGAATTGGAAAGGACATAGAAACGTCTGAAAATCAAAAGAAATGTCTCAGAAAACAAACTATTGACCTTCTCAAATTATATATAGAAACCTTAATGATAGCTTAATATATACATTGTCACACTTATTATATTTTTCTGCTGTATGAATTCTCCTATGTGGAAAGCTATATTAAGTGCTCTTGAACGTGTCCGTTTGTAAGGAGAAATGCTACACATTGTTACCTTTCTTTGATCAATGCCAGGCTGAAAGCCTATCCCAACAACCTTCTCCACTCTCTGATTATGCAATCTTGTTGAACAAACAGGCCTGCAAAACCATTTGCAGACAACAAAAAAAATCTGTAAAAATCTTTGAAGGTTAAACTACAAAAGAAGGCAAGGCGTCAGTACCTTTCCCGATAAAATGTGTCCCAATAAAATGTATATAGCAAATTTTCACGAATATCAGAAAGGGTTTTTTTCCCTAGAAACCTTGTAACACCCCCAAATAAAAAAAATAAAAAAGAAAGAAAGGGAATAGTCCCGCATCAGAAGATGACGGGGAATTTGAAGTGCTTAGAAGGTAATCCAAAGGAGTCAAGAGCAACGAAGTGCTAGCACTTTTTGGCAGTGGATTTAGCCGAACTACGACTTGCTTTTAGTGAGTCCCATGGTTTACTTTACGTCAACAGACTCGCAGGCCCAGGGCGTGCGAAATGATATCAGACCAATTAGTCAGCCGGAAGTGTAGAACTAAGTGTTATGCAGGACTAAGTGCTACACCGCATGAGTGCAGTGGGAGCCACATCTAAAATCTAAAACCCGTATGAGACATCTCTAGAATCCATATCATCTGGCAGTGATACTAGGGCGGACTAATTATCATGTTACGATGATGACATCACCTTTGTAAGGTGGCATCATTGTAATACCAAAAATAAAAACAGAGAGAATAGTCCCAAATCGAAATATGATGGGGAAGATGGTAGGGAATTTGAAGTGTTTACAAGGTAATCCAAAGGACACAAGGGCAACAAGTGCTAGCACTTTTTAGCAGTGACTTTAACCAAATAACGAGTTGCTCTCAGTGGGTCTTATGGTTTACTTCATGCCAACGGGCTCATAGGCTCAGGTGTAACAAACCAGCTTAAACATAGGGTAATTATACGGAAAACACCTTTCAATTTTAATTTTTATATAAAACCACCTTTAAATGGGTTTTTTGTTGCAATCAACCACCTCCCAATTAAATTTCACTAAAATACCAATAATAAGATTAAAAAAATCAAGTTCAAAATACGTGAGTTGCATTCTAACAAGACCTAAACACTAAAAAAGACACGTCATGTGCCTTGAATGTGAGTTTTTTAAGGGTGATTTTGGATTTTTACTAAAAATTTCGACTTTGTGGTGGTTGATTGCAACAAAAATTCACTTTAAAGGTGGTTCATGTATAAATTGAGTCTGAAATGTGATTTCCATATAATTACCTTATTTCTAAGGTAGCTTCTAGGAAGGAAAAAAACCCTATCAGAAAAAACTTATAATCTTCTAGAAAATATCAGAAACTTACAGATCAGGAGTGCGAACATCATAGATTCTGACAGACCCATCCACAAAGCCAGCTGCAAACTGACCCCAATTAACTTGTGAAGCAGACTACAAAACGGAACAGTATCAGAAACAACGATTATAAACTAACAAGATGACAACTTACAATATAAAATAAACATAAAAAGTACAGTATGAAAAAAACTGAACGAATCAAGACCAATTCTTATGCCAAACACATTTTCTAATCAATTGTTGCACGAGTGTATCAAGGCTTTACACGAGGAATGCGCCAGCAGTTCAAAATTAAGAGAGAGCATTTACTTTACCTTTGTCACAAAATAGAGAAGTTTGGTCCCAGAAGTATGGAAACAAAGCTGGACCCAGAAATTGACTTTAAAACTTCATAATGGCTGGATTGTAACCCAACAAAAAAGAAAAAAAAAAGATTTTTGAGGTTCGTTCAAATGATGAGCAATTGAAAAAACTTTAAGAACTTTATTAAGTTATAAATGTGATCCATGTTGGTATTTGGTATGTCAAAGGCAAATGGTCCTGCATCTTGAAACAGACCGAGACTAAATACTGTTCATTATTAGATGGAATAATACAGCAAGTTCATGGCTCTATGCACATGAACGGTACCGTTTATTTTGGGATAACTTTTAGTTTAATATGAAACATATCTAATTGACATGTGGAAGCCAATTCATTGCAGTGGATCAGCCGATGAATACCCAGAAATACATTTTTCACATATTGAAAGATAAGAACTTCAAAATCAGCAGCTGAAAAAAATAGATACAAAAAATTATTTTATACCAAAATGTTATACAATTACTGATCTTAAATAATAACAAATAGCAGGACATATTTATTCACTAGTAAATGGATATATAGATATGTAAGCAGCAGCAGAAAAAACTAACCAAAGCTGATATGCCACTGTCAGAAGAAGATGGTATGGAACAAACATTCTGCTCTTTATCTAGATCCCAAACCAGGATAGACGGCACATCGCCAGAAGCATACTGTAATATAACACAGAAAATATGCAGGGATAAGTACCAAAACAAGTACAAGGTAATGGGAACACAAAAAATGATTAAACAAGTATAAGGAACACTACCAAATAACCAGATTGCTGCTGCCAGTCAACAACTGCATCCAACCTTCGAACACCAAGTCTATGACCTGGAGTTGATAAAAATGCTGTCACAAGTTTCTGTCTACCCCTCTGGGTATAATCCTTCCAAATCCGAACATTCCCATCACCTGCATTTAGAATGCATTTTTGGCCATTCTAAAAGATTACCAAAAAAAGTTTCCTATACCTGACAAAAATGTCTATAAATTGGAGAGAAAGAAATAAAACTTACTTGAAGCAACTAGAAGCAAACTATCATCAAGCTCATTGACAAGGCAGAGCCTGAATATTCCTCTATCAGATAAATTATGGTTATTGAATGTGTTCAATGAGTTTGCTTCCTCATAATTCCATACCCTACACAGTAAATGTCATATATTAGCAATGACTATGACAGCTAGTTCACTTTACACTGCAGTCAAAATTGTGTGATAAAGTGGGAAACTGAAAAACTGTTCATTTTACTGGTTAGCATGTTTGATGACTACGAACAACCAACCATCGGCCTTGATCACAATATTCTACCCAGTGCATGGATTGGTGCTTAGTAGAAATCATTTGATTAATCACCATATTATTTTCAAATTATAACCAGCACAAACAAAACCGCTACTGGTTGGGAAAAAAAACAAAGCTAAACAACGAAACCACCTTCGAAATAGAGTTGTTTTCCCCCCAAAGAAACCACCTTGAAAATAAGGCAACAATGTGAACACCACCTCTAAAGCTTCATTAATACAGAAACTGCTTCAAGGGGGTTTTGGCAGCAATCAATTACCTTGACTAAGTTTCCGGTGAATTTTCGATTGAAATCCTGTAAGTGTTTTATTCTCATATTCCAACATCTGTTTCCATTCTCCATTAACCCTATATTTTTTCCCATCTCAGTAAACTAAGCCTTCAGTTTCTTATTGTTAGCCAGAAGAATACTCAACATTTAAAGGTCTAAGTAGTTGATTGCTATCGGAACTCCTTTAAAGGTGGTTTTCATAGTGGCGCCCTATTTCAAAGGTGATTTCTACAGAAAGAAGGGGGGGGGCGGAGGATACTTTGCAGTAGAGATAACCAACTTCACATATTAAAGCATTTAAAAGATGTAAACCCAACTTCACACACCAAACCATTTGAAATACATGCATCTAGTATAGTGGTATTATATGGTCCAACGTTACAGAGCAGGGTCAGAACCCTTGAAAGTGCATATTCTGTGATTGATCAAATCCTTCTCACTATTCCACTCAAAAAATAGCATTTAGAAGATCCTTGCTAAGCAGTAAATCTTTAACCAATACTTAGTTATATTTTGACGATGCAGTTGGCATAAGACAAAACAATAAGGTAAATAAGCAACTGATATGGGTACATACATCAATAGTATAATTCCCGAAAAACACAATTCAAGAGTTCTTACGTTAAAATATTATGCTAATGAATTGCAGTTTTAAAGCCCTTCCAGTAAATCAAATCCCATGAATTACCATGATGTTAGTTGCCCATATTTTCTTAAAATATATCCATATACCACAATTTTGAAAATTAAGTTCAGCATCAAAAAAATTAATCACAAACCATACAGCTAACAAACCAAATGACCATTACTAGTAAATGGCATTTATTTAAAAGAAAATCATGCATGTTTTGGGTTATATCCCAAGAATTAAAACATAGTAGTTGTCAAAAACATGATATCCTAGAAATTCTATAAGACCAAGAATAATGTTGAAGTATATATCTCCAGTCACCTGATTCTTTCGTTTGCATCAGCAGCAACAACAATAGGTGAAAAGGGCAACAGTAATGCCGCCTTAGTACCCGTTTCAAATTTGGTATCCCAGATAGCAATTTGATTATTAAGCTTGCTTACAGCTGCAACTCATAGAGATAAAATAATCATACAGACTAGTTAACAGTATGATCAGAGAAAAATACTTTGTAAACAGAGAAAGTAGTGTGATTATGATCCGCTCACAACAGTGTTGGCACTTGGCAATACGATCTAATGCAATTCTCTCCCGATCTTCTCTTCCAGCGATGATTTCTTCATTATCATCAGCTGCCGTAAGAAGTGGCCTTGAAAAATGACCACAACTCCAGTTGTACATAGTTGATTGTGGGAGTAAACTTTCAGAAGCCCCTGATGATCCAACAGAACTTAAGAGTGGATCAGCTAATCCTGATTCTGGGGAATTTAATATGTTTGGCCTGAACTCTAGGGAACAAACACGTCGTAACCCTGTTAGGTAATTCTGTCTTGGGGGGCTAACAGGAGGTGTTCTAAATGTCAATGGTAGATGACCTGCATAATAAAGTAACATAATAAGAACAAAAATTAAAGAAACAAATTTCTGCAGTATTGTAGAAAGGACAGATTTGTCATGACTTAGGATGTACATAACAAAGGGCATGCATCAAGGAACACTAGCTAAACATTAAAAAATTTAGAAAAAAAATCTGACCACAAGACAAAGCAATTACCAGCATTCATATCAAACCATGACGACGAGCGTGCCGACCCAGCAAGGCTAGAGGGTGCAGATGGAGCTGAATGTTCTCCTTGGTAAGTATTTCCTCTAGACTTTGCTGTCCTGGAAACAACTTGTTCAATACCAATTATAGACAGAGTGCTCCTGCCAAGCTTTGCAACTCGAGGAGATGGATCTTTTGCTAAAGTGAACATGGCTAGAACACATTGTGAATACAATGCATTGTCAAGAGACATGAATCTATTAGAATAACTGATGACTCCATTGCTCGTGTTTTCTTTTACTGACATGCCGGACTCTGAATGTTGGAAGGAATCATCTGATACTGGCGAACCATGCATGATCCCAGCAGCTGCAAGTGGACTGATTGTGGAAATCCTTCCATCTTGGGTGGTGGCCATGCTGTCACTACCAATTCTCATCACAGGCCCAATTTGGGAGGAAAGTGAGCTTCCTGGATGCATATACTGGCCAGAGCTGGCACCACCAGTTCTTGGACTGTTAATATTCGCCAATGATGGTAATGACTTCAACATAGAGTTTGGTTCAGGCTTCCAGTATGCAGCAGCAACTGACTTCAAGTGCTTGTTATGGCCAAAGGCAAAGCGGGCAAGAGCTGTCAAAGAATATACAGTCTCATTCTCAAACCAAATTAAACCATCGAAATAAAGCATTACACCATATGCAGCTCTTCATGACCTAACAGATAAGCAAATGGAGGGATACAAGGATAGTTTATGATCAGTTTATATCATATGTCTGCCATAAGATTCTCAGTAGAAACAGCTTCAAGAAAAGAGAGCTTATTGGAGAGCTATGTAAGATTGCCATTCAGAAATTGTCATAGGTAAGTATGCAAAGAGCATATAATTTGGATAATAGAACTTACAGAAAACATGTCACTAACACCCCCACACCCCCAAACAAACCCCCCCCCCCAAAAAAAAAAAAAAAAAAAAAAAAAAAAAAAAAAAAAAAAAAAACAAAGACAGAAACAAAAAAAAACACAAACAAAAAAGTCATTTAAACATGTGATTCCCTGCAATTCGGGTAGTTCAAGGTTTTTTTTAATAAAAGATTCCCTCTATCCCCTTTACCTCACTTTGTTCTAAAATATTTTAAAATACTAATAATATTCCTTTATATTCTATTTGGAAATTAATCTTGACATGAGATACCAAGTTCTGTTTCTGAATCAGATCTGCAAAAAAAGGAACACAATTTCACAATAAAGATGGAAAGACTTGGACCAAAGGAAGATGATTTTATATGAAGGCAGATAGATTTGTAAAATAGGTATATAGTCTTATAACAATTTAGACAGACATGTCAAGGGAAAAGATAATTTTATATTAAGATAGACAACTTTACATTGAACGTAGATAGACCTGTATCAAAGGAAGATGATATCATACCAAGGCAGATAGAGTAGTAACAAAGCTAGACAGTTTTACAGAAAAGATAGATAGACTTACATGAAACAAACGGATGGCTTATATTAAAGTAGAAAGATTTGTTTACCTTTTAGTTTAATTTGTCTACTTCTCAAATAATTCTCACATGTTTATTTTAATCTGTCTACTTTTCAGTAAGGGTTAATTGCGGATAAACTCCCTGTACTATCCCCCACTTGCAGATAGACCCCCTATAGTTCTAAATTGTGAAGATAGACCCCTGAGTGAATTTTTTCACTGTTAGAAGAGAAGGAAAAAAAGGTTTTATAAAGATGTATAGACCCCCAATAGCTAATATTTTTTACACTTAAAGAGGGTCAAAAAAAGTTCACCGGGGAGGTCTTCCACACTTGGGCCAATACTACAGGGCTTCTATCTGCAATTAACTCTTTCAGTAAATTTCCATCTGTCTACTTTCTCAATTAATTTGTCCAGAACACTAAATATAATGGCCCAAGACCTCGAAGAAGGGGGGAATAACTAATTTACTTTTATTATCTACTTATAATACAATTTTCATTGCATGTTTTCCTATTAAGTAGTTTCTTTTTTGTGTTTGGTTCTGAATAGGACCAGATTAGGGTGTTACATATATTGAAGAAGCAAGCAACTACTAAATTACTGTTTTAAATATCCCTGATATAGTTAATATGTTGGCTGATATATCCTTTTATATGGTTTGCCGCAATCCTTTACCGCTTTTTTCTTTTTTGCATTTTTAGGATATATCCCTGGCCAATATATTAGCTAATATCATTGTTTTAAATATCCTCAATGTTGCTGATATATCAGCCGATATCGGTATTATCAATGCACGATGAGGGGTGCAAAGTTTCTTTACGTGTACATGCGCAAGGCGCAATGCCTAGGCCCGAGTTAAGCGAGACGCTTATCGCACATAATTTTTCAAGATAGATAATCAAGCATGAAAGAACGTGTTTATGAATATTCACATAAATAGTATGTCAAAATAGATAATATCTACTACCAAATAACAAAATGAGGTCTTAATTCATTATGCTAACACAGTAACACACCCAACATAGTAGTAAAATTCATAATTTTCCAAACTAAAAATCAAATCAAGACTAATTTAAAGAAAAACTAAATAGTAAACGAGAATGAGTTAGGGTCCTCAATCAGTCTAGTAAAATAGAGTAATGAGTTTATTATTCATTTTGAGGTATGGATTATTCGATATAAAGACCCTATTAAAATGTTAAAGAAAAAAATAAATGAATGTCCTGCATGCGTCCTGTGCAAAAAGTGTGTTACCTGCACGGTGCAAAGAGGCGCTACCGCATTAGATGCGGGGCGCTTCACCACCGCCTCACATCGTAGGTCGCAAGAGTCACAATGAGCTACGTGCCTTTGAAAACACTGACTGATATATCTCTTTATAAGGCTTGCCGCAAAAAAGATATATCTTAATATCCTTTAAATTTTTTGGTAATTTTTAGGCAATATATCGCCGACATGGCCGATATGTTGGCCAATATGTTCTTTTATTTCGATGTTGTAAAACAATATAGTTCTCTAAATTTTCTTTAATTTTTTTAATCGTAAATTCCAGTCATGAAGCTTTTTAGCATATTCTAGTAGCTTTTTTCACTAATCAAGTTTCTACTATCCTTAACATACATTATTCACATTTTTGCATGCTTATATCTCATTAAGTATGTTTAAATTATATTTTTGGACAGTATATTATATATGTAAATCATCCAATATAACACTGACATTTACTACATATATCCAATTCTAATATTTTCCTAGTATTTGCAATCCGATATAAATTTTAGCCGTCCGATGTTTCCCCGGTATCCGGTATATAAAGTCATGGCTAATATGTTGATCGATATATCCTTTTACATGGCTTGTCACAAAATAATATAGTTCTGTAAATTTTTTTTAATATTATTCAGCAAAAGTTCCAGCTTTATGAAGTTTTTTTAGCAAACTCTAGTAGATTCTTTTAGCTCAATAAGTTTTTACAATTAGTTAGTAATCCTAAACACATATTATTTACATTTTTGTATGCTTAGATCTCATTAAGTATGTTTAGATTACATTTTATGTCATTATATTATATATGTTTTATCCACATCATTCAATATGACACTCCGATATTTACTACATATCCCCGATATTTCCTTGATATCCTCAAATCCGATATGAATTGTCTGTCCAATACTACCCCGATATCCCATATACTTTGATTGTCATATTCCTTAATTTCAGATCTTTGTATATGCATCTATCTGCATCTATACACCATATATAAATATGCAATACATGAAAAACTATGAAAACGACCCATTGATCACTTCTCCAAGTGTTAGTGACTAAATATTAATTTGTCAACAGATATGCCCTCCTCCATATGTATCATTCAAGGTCACATACGACTAATGGGTGACCCTTAGAAGGGGTTCAAGGTCACATACGACTAATGGGTGACCCTTAGAAGGGGCTCAACCCATTGGCTACATGCTTAAAAATGCAAATGGACTGAAAAAAATTCTGAACATAGACCAGAGAGTCAGGACGGAATTTACATAACTACACTATAGGATCAGTTTGCAACATAAAGGGCAGCTCTTATAGTAACATATTATATTGCTCTAATCAAAATGAACTTGTAACAAATAGTAAAGTAGTATTATGAAAACACATAAAATCAATACAAAATAAACAACAAAGCCATTATCTTAAATGTTTGGGGTCAACTACATGAATCATATTCTTCCATTACGTTCTATTATGGGTCATCTCATTTGTTAAGTTAACCATAACCATATCGTTCGTAATTGCCTTCAACCAAATACTTCTAGGTCTACCTCTAGATCTCTTTGCTTCATTAACTATAATATTATCACTTCTCCTAACCAGTGTACTAAGAGGTTTACGTTGTACATGGCCATACCATCTTAATTGATTCTCTCTCATTTTATTCTCAATAGAAGCAACCTCTAATTTATTATACATGTATTCATTTATTATCCTATCTTTTATTGTAGACCCACAAGACCATCTCAACATTCTCATTTCTGCTACACTCATTTTTTTATACATGTTTTTTTAATTGCCCAACATTCTGATCCATAAAGCATTGTTGGTCTTATAACTGTTTATAGAATTTTTTTTCTTAAGTCTAACAGGTATTCTACGGTCACACAAAACTCCCGAAACACTTCTCCATTTTGATCATCCGGATTTGATTCGACTGACAACACCATCCTCAATCTCACGATCATGCCAAATGATTGATCCTAAATAGCGAAATCGATTGCTTTTAGATTTTTTTTGGCCATCAGTATGTACTGTAGGCTCTTTTCTCTTTCTAGTTTTACTAAAAATGCATTCCATGTATTCTGTTTTTGTTCTACTAATTCTAAAACCTTTAGTTTCAAGAGCTTGCCTCCACCTTTCTACTTTAAAAATTATACATGTTTTAGTCTCCTCAACTAATACTATATCATCAGCAAATAACATACACCATGGCACTTCATCATGAATATATCTAGTAAGTGTTCTATAACTACAGCAAAAAGATAAGGACTTAAAGCTATCCTTTGATGTAAACGTATGGTTATTGGAAATAATTTAGTCTCTCCTTCATTAGTTCCCACTTTAATTGTTACACTATCATACATAACTTCAATCACATCAATACAAAATAAAATAGTACAGAATAATAAACATACCGACTGTGACCTCTGCTCTAACCAGAGGACTACCATCTACAACAACTAGGAGAAGACTCCTAACGATGTTCAGTTCAGCCCTTGTCTTTTCATCGTCATCATAATCATCATCAACACTATGTCCATCTCTAAAGTCTGATCCAACTTCAAGGAGGGTCCCCAGGGCAAAAACTGCAGAAGCTCTAACCTGACATAAGAGAGAAGTGCATTAGTCTAGATACAAAATAAGTATGCAACTGGACATTCTATTAGATTTTAAGGAGAAAATAATATTTCCCACCTCAGGTTGTGGTTCTGACAGTAGAGGTGCACATATGGAAGGTGCATCTAACTGCAAGCCAATTAGCTGTGCTTCTGGGTAGTCTTCCCACAGCTTTCCAAGACAGAGACAAAGCCATTGAAGAAGCAAGGGTTCAGTCTGTGCTTCATGAGGACTTGCGAGTTGCAGATGTCTCAAGCACACATGAATTAGACTCTCCTTAGTGCATGCTTCTTGCCCTCGCCGGTGTCCATCAACAATAACTGCTAAAACAAAAGCAGCCATTGCGCGCTGCTCGGGGTAAGCATCCATGCTGTCAAGAAATTTGATGAAATATACATGGCCTCCATCCTTTACAAGATCAACCTGACAAGACTAAAATCCAAGGAAATAAACAAAGGAAAAGACTATTAAGATGGTTATATAAGAAAGTAATACATAAAACCTGTTTTCCTAAAATACTGCCAGCAAGTGATATTCCTAACATAAGAAGAAAATTGTGCAATATTGTTGATTCAAAGTAAAAATGGGTAAATTTGGCACCAAAGATACCTTATCAAGGGCAAGTATCTTGGTCCATATGAACACAAGAATTTGCCGTAACTCGATCACAGTTGTTTGTAGCAGCTTGAGCACATATGGGAATATTCCAACAGACAAGGCCTAGGATTCACAATGTGAATGTGGAGAAAGGCTAACTCAAATTTCAAAATTATTACTCAAGTAAAGGGAAGAAAACAGGGTAACAATGCACAAATACTCAAAATACCAGGTCCACAGCCCAGGATCCCATATCAAGGAATCTGCCAAGAAGTACTAGTGCACGAAATCGATGTGATTGGCTAAGCAAAACCTAGAATCATCGAGTAATCAGCAACAAAGCATAAAAGAGTAATAAAAATAAAATGCATAATTCCAACAGTACTAGACTTGAAACCGACAGAACAAACTACAAATTGCGTGGTAAAAAACGAATGAAGTACAATCGTAGATAATTACCTGTTAGCTAGCCAAAATTCATTTTGGGTTCTCTATTTACTAAGACATTGGCCAATAGTTAACTATAGCACTACAGAAAATAAGGAAGAAAATCTTAGACGATCACTTTCGAAATAAGGAATTAACCATCATCCGTCTACTAACAAACTCAAATCAAACATCTTTAAAAAGAAGGGATATGGGCTCTTGAAACTAAAATCAACAAGAATATATAAATTACAAGGTCAAAGGTTTATTTCTCTTTCAATGAGCCTTGGAAGCAGTAGGAAGGAGGAAAAAATAAGTGGAAACTCCAGAAAATATGTTAACTAAGCAACCATGCTAACTGACAGAAATCCCCGTGAGATGAGATTGTTAATAGACACATTGTTGAAAAGGAGAAAACAAATAAGCAAGAACCTGTTTGTTTGCATGGAAGATAAACATTAAGTCACAAAACAAGTTCCTCACTTGGAGTACAATTGGCAACTGCTCCGGTGGCTTCTTATGTTCAGAACCATGATCTAGCCACACTTCAAATGCTGTCAATTGTTCTGTAAAAAAGGGGCTTGGCTGAAAAAAAAAATATTTGAACTTAGATCAAAATGAACAGGAGAAAGAAAAAAATAAGACAAATGCTCATTGGTGATTCGTGACAAAGGTCAAGTAACGGTATATCACGTATATGAGAAATGCAGTATACTGTTTCACCAATACAAGAAAAAGTAACCTGAAATTCCATATCTGGATCAGAAATCAGTTGTGGGAGCTTAGAAAGACAGATCTCAGCAGCCATGTCCCATGCATCCCTGTAATGAGTAATAGTTGAGGGCAAAAAATAAGAATATGTGAGAGAAATCAAGATAAATATTCTACAAATACATACCACATGTGGTGTTGATGGGTCGATGGTAATAATGGATAAGATATTGGGGAACAATTTGCAGTTCTCATAATTCGTTCAGCAAGTAGAAAATTACGGAAAAGGCTAACAACAAGTAGATCTTGTCTAAACAACTTTTGGAAAAGATCTGCACATTGTCAGTTTCCACATCAGCACAAAGCTAAACCCACTACAGAAAATAGCATGTACTAGTGGAAAATTCTACTAAGGGCCTGTTTGGTTATTTCCCAAAAAACCGAAAAATGGAAATGAAAAGCAAGAAATCTCAAAAAGTACAATTTCACACATTTCCATCCCTAAAACTCACCCACAATATCTAACAAAATATTATTTTTATTCAACAACTCATCCACCACATCTAATAAAATATTATTTTCATCCAACAACTCATCCATCACATCCACCACATCCAATAAAATATTATTTTCATCAACAACATCACTCAACTCATCTCATCTCATATTTAAAAATCACCCACATCATCCAATAAGATTGTGACAACTCATCTCATCTCATTAACATTCTATTTCTTTGTTTTCATCCCAAAAAGTTGTGAAAATGCTTTTCTTAATCTTGGATCACATCACCCAATAATACAATGACAGCTCATCTCATCTCATCTATTTTCTTATTTTTAAGAAAGAACCAAACAAACTTTTTTAAGAAATTGGTTTCTTATAATTCATTTCCTTATTTTTTTTCGCCAACCAAACAACATCAAAACAAGTTTTCTTAAAAAATCGCTCACATCATCCTATAATAAGGTGACAACTCATCTCCATTTCTTTGACTTCTTCTTTTTTTTAGCAATCCAAACACTCCCAAAACAATTCTTTGATTTAATAGTTTTCCATTTCTTTGATTTCCCCTTTTTTTGGGGCAAACAAACAGGCCCTAACAATCAAAGTAAACTAGGATACCATGAGGAAGGACATTCCAAGCAATCGTATCAGTTACGGCGGTAAAAATCCAGTTCAGTTCCCCCATAAGTGTTTTACGATCATTTTGGCGCCCAGGAATTTTATCTATAAGAGAATGATCTAGGACATAATGAAGCAAGGACCGTGAACAAAACCTGAAAAAGGGATAAGAAAGAACTGTTAAAAAATTAAAGAATAGATGGCTATTAGAAGAAGCATGCATTGTAAAAAAGTAAGTACCTTAAACCTAAAGTATTTAGGACAATTCTCAAACAAAAACGTGGTGTGTCCGACGCAGCAGGACACAAGACTCGTGCCCTTCGTATCTGACACTACAAATTTGTATGTTGTTGACTATTATATTACCCCTTTTAACAAAAGCTGATTGTTGTACGGGAATCGTTTTGCTAAATTTTTCTCTGACATGATCAAATATACATATATTCAGACAAAAAAACAGAGACACACACACACACACACACACACACACATATATATATATATATATATATATATATATATATATATATATATATAGAGAGAGAGAGAGAGAGAGAGAGAGAGAGTCGTGTCTGCGTCCATGTGTCCTGATATTGGACATGTGCCCAACACATACATTCCATGTCCATGCCTGAACATGATGTGTGTATGTCTACTAATCATAGATTTACACAATATTCCAGAAAGGACATTATTGGCACCACTTAAACGAACAGAGTTCAAATAGTTATATAAGAGTCTGATTTGAAGAAATTCTAAAAATACTAAGAATATTATTGCTGACAACACTATATACAATGTAGATAAACCATGTGATGTGCACTTGTTGCTTTTCTACTGATCCTTGTATACAAAACTAAACTCTCTTAAAAGAATCTCATTTGGTAAATCCCAATGCCTCAAATACCATAAATGGCTTCATTCCCTTCCTAAAGAATCTCAACAGTGGATCCCTATATCTGAACCCCACAATGGTCTCAATGTCAACTGATGTCCATTCTTTACAGCATCATTTAATATACTTGATAACTTCTCTCTTCAAGGACCTTATAATACTTCAGCAAGTAAAGCATGTAATAGCCATAGTTTCACAGTATGTGATACATTACGGTACGTGGTATGAATTCAGGTACGCAATTTGCCACTTAGAAAATTTGGATTCGACAGTAGTAGCTTGCTTTGATACGCAAGTACGGTCCATGGTACATTGTAAAATATTTTTTGGTCCGCTTATAGTTTTCCTATGTATATAGTAGAACTAGAAACTAGAAAGCTAAGTGTGCATTTTAATATTTTTCCCATACATAATATTTGAATACGTCTTTTTTATGGAGTTCGCTCTTTTTTCTGTTTTTCTTTTCACATAGTTCATATTGGCATCATAGCTTCATTTCATGCTTTATTAACATAGGTATTTAGTTATAGTAAAATTATTGACTAATATGTTCTATTGTGCGTCTCCCATCACTCGATTGCGCACATTGCATTACGTCTTGCTCATGTGCACTTGAAGGGCCCTTGCGCCCCGTGTATTTGTAAGCAGTATGCTTATTTTGGGGAAGCAATTCGTGTATCAGAGGGGATGGTTCGCAAATGTACCGAGAACTGGTTCAAAGGAACTGTATGATGATTCGAAGGGGGATCCAGGGAATCACGCAACTATGTGTAATACTGAAGCAACCATTAAGGCAAGGTGTGCCAATGGGAAGTCAAACTTCTGTATTTTTTTTTAGATATATGAAAACAAATGCACAAATGTTAAGTTTTAACAAAATTCTCACAGAAGAATTAAATTCGTAAGAAATATACATCATTCAACAACTTGGACATGCAATACAATGAGATCTGATAACATCTATTGATTATGATAATTGTATACAAAATCCATTATATAACCCGTTTTGTAACTTAACAATACCCTCTTGTTAGGTAACACACTCATTTAACATTGAAACTGTTTAACACAAAAAACACGTTATATTGTGTTAAATGTGTGTTACGTTATATAACCAGTCAACATGGGGTTTTTAGGTTAAAGTGCATCTCTGATTAGCACGCATTAATGCATATTCACCGTTCAAATCATTTAAACCCTACCCCTTTTAGTCCTGATCACCCTATTCTCTTTTTGCGAATATGCGATCTCTTCGCCTCCTCACCTTAGCTCTTTGCCTCCTCTGAAACTCCTGCAACTATCGGTAGCTTCTGTGACTTCGATGAGGTAAATTTTTTTATTTTTCAGTTATGTATCCAGCATCTCAATTTATATCATTTAAATAAATAGTCATTCTAAAATTATCTTCCAAATTCTAATGTTTTATATTGCCAATTTACCATAAATCATATCAAACTTGTTGCTTCATTTCTTTACCCTTCAACATAATTTTTTTAATATTTGCCACAAAATTACAGTATCGAGATTAATTCATGAGTTAATTGTGCTTGTTAGATAATTACTTTCAGTTATTACTTGATTTTGATTAGATTTTAACTTTCAGTTAAAACTAAAGTTTGTGAAATTAAGTTTACTCGCAATCTCTATGTATGAAAATTTTCTTATTATGGTTACAAAATCATGTTTAGTTTGGTTAATGTAATGAACTTGATTAGGAATTAGAATATTTTTGAGAAATTAAGAACTCAAGAGTTAGAAGTGTTTAGAATTGTTTTTATTACCTTAAACTTGACGACGTTAACGTATTTGATCATTTCATGATACTTTTTGGAATGGTTATTAGTCATATATGACTAACTTTTGTTAAGAAATTATGATACTATATTTTTTATATTTGATAATTGTGATGTTATGTTTGAAAAGTTTGATAATTCTAAGTATAAAAGTCATTATGAATTGTTTGTATTTATAAAATATCTAAATAATTAATAAATAATATAACAAATGTTATCCCTTAGGACCCTTACACTTTTTTGAGTTTTTTTCCTTAACCCTCAACATGACGCCAAACGTTATGTAATTCATTTTTGTTATTTTCAACATTGATTCTGATCTAGAATAAAGTCCAACGATAGATATAATTAAAGTTAGTTTGCAGTTATATATCTAGAGGAACAATTTACGAGCAGCTATTATCAACAAAGAAATTTTGACAGAAGTAAATTTTTCTAATTTTTGAAGGAAAATACCATAAATGATAATACAAGCAACAGTAAAGAGCCCACGTGCTCAGACAAAAGAGTGTTAAGTGTGCACTTAAAGTTATAATAAAATAGTTCAAGAGTTATTCAGAGGAAAGATGTGTTTTAAAGTAATTTTGCGTTAACATTTTGAGAAACAATAACTACAAGCAGCTATTATCAACTAAGACAATTTGGGTACTGTAGATTTTTCTAATTTCTGAAGGAAGAATATCTTAAGTGATATTATAAGCAGCAGTAAAGAGATCACATGCTCAGACAAAAAAGTGTAAAATGTACATCTAAAGTCATAAGATAGCTCCAGAGATACGGCTATGAACTGGAGATATTCTTTCTTCCAGAGATGCCTAAATACAAATATGAGAGAATTGAATGGTAAAAAATTTAATTTAGCAGAAACATCTGTAAGAAACAATAGCCATGTGATTAGGTAAAAAATTTGGAGATCATAACAAGTGAACACAAGCATATATATTATAATAAGACAAAAGGCACAAAAAACTGACCACTGTAGTGCCATCTTAATTGGTGTAGTGAGACAGGAAGTAAACACATCAGCTGGAAAATCTGAACTTTGTGGGAGAGTCTCATGTGCTTCACAGGAAGCAAGCAGAATACAGTCTTTTGACAAAGCAGATTCCCCGGAAGAGTCCCATTCTTGTCGCTAGAAAGAAATAATTTAGCATAGAAAACCAAGAAGCAACTATCATGTTTCTAAGCTAAGGCTATTCCAAAACTGAAAGGGAAAAAAACAGAGATAACTGCTATAAGGGTAAATTGTATCAGTCTCTCCCACGCACACACGCGCGCGGACACACACACACACACCCCCAAAAAAAAAAACACCACCATCACCACAAGGCTTCTATTTGTTGCATACTAGTGTGCACCCCGTGCAAAGCACGGCCCTTTTTTATTTGCGCTACAGTAATTCTTTTTTAAATGCTACAGTAATTTTTTATAAGTGATGCAGTTTTTATAAAATGCCACGTTATTCTGTTTTGTTCTACAGTGATATTGCTGCAGTAAGTTGTTGTGTTATTTACTGTAGCTTCATTTACTGTAGCTTTATTTTATTTACTGTAGCATAAATAGCGAAACTTCGGATCCTCCTATAAGTATAGAGGAGTAGATATCACTCAAGACAAATTACATGTGCATTTAGGACGAAATTGTCTCTTACGTATTTCATTTATCGTTTTGGTATCCACGATATGGATTTATTAAAGCAAAAATTATTTTTTTTCTTTCGTATATTATAGTGTACAACATAATACATGCAAATATAGATTATATATTCCCACTTCTCTCTCATTTTCTAGTTCATTAAATTTTATTTGTTTTCTAATATTCACAAATTTACTTATTTGGTTTCTCTTTTAGTTCCATTTAAAATGTTATTGGAAAGGGCAGAACTGTCTTTTTAAGTTTTCATTTAACAAGAATTAATATTGGGGAAAGTGATAAGAGTTTGGCAGAATAAATGTCACTCTTTAAAACCTCGAAAGGTAGGGACGGAACCACAAATTTTTTCTTATGGGGGCACACATAAAACTATAAAAGTATACATATAAATTAATAACTTTTATAATATAAATTCTACCAATAGAAACAAATATCTCACTTATATAACTTTTACCTGTCATTTTCATATGAATACATGATCAATTTTATTTTCATCACAAAAACTACAAAATACTACTAGGTTGCAACCATATTTTCTTCACAATTGTTCTCTATTTGGTCTCATTGTTTGTAGATTGAGGGCACCCATTAAAATTCTATGGGGACACCATGCAGATTTGTATATCTTTTAGTAAAAAATTTAAAATTTTCATGGGGGCAAGTGCCTCCACAAGTCCACACATAAATCCGTCCTTGGGAGGTATAAATGCAATTTACCCTTTGATATAATAGATGTACAGCTATTGTACCTCTATAAATGTATTAACAATCATCCCAGCAGCCGAACAGTCAAAAACATATATTGATGGTGTCTTCAACCAAGAATCAAGATCGCTAATGGGTAATGGTATATATTGTGTGTAACTCTGCAACAAGATTCAGGAATTAAAACAATAAACAACTAGTATGATATTTTAATGTTATTACACGGAGTTCACATACAGAGGGAGAACCTTGTTGAAAACCCAAATTTCACCATTAGTTGTAGGCTTAGGTACTCCATGACCATTGTAATGAAATAAGACTCTCTCTGATCTAGCATTTTTGCGGCAGTTAGTACAAAGCTTCTTCACTTCCTCAACAGTAGGATCAAGTTGAAGTTTGTAACGAGCCTGTTGTACATTAGACAGAAAACTATTAAATTTATTAGAAGTTTTTTTTCCAGTGATACTCAAATAGCAAAGATTTGTAGTTACTCGGGGCTGCCACCGTTCATATTGAGCATGCAATGTTTTCCCAATAGTCTCAAGAGCCTTTGATGCAGCCATAGAATATGGATCTGACACACCCAAAAAGAAAACTAAAATTATCCATCAATCAGAGATGAGACTGATACTTATCGACTGCCTTCATGTTTGTTATATGGTATCGATTAGTTCAAGTCGTAGAGTATTCTACATGTGTCATTTTCTTAAATTTCTTTATAGGTTTGATGCTATTTGATCAAATATTAATTATGTTTTCTATGCTATCCTTTGTCTTCAAAGGTCCTGTTACCCAGATCATTTGTGAGTGGATGCCAATCCAGCTAATGATGACAGAAGGCAACTGATTATTGGGAAAACATTACCAGATCAAACCAATTAATGCCCAGTCATAAAAGATTGTAAAGGAAAAACGAAGATCACCAGCAGCCAGGGGATCTTCTTTCAAATATGCTTGCGCAATGCGTGTATTTCTATCCCTTTTTAAGTCTGTGTGCACCATGCATGATATGTGTCACTTAATATCACAAAAGAATCTAATGAATACTTAAACAAATATTGACGAAGTTATCCAATGATTTAACATTTGTGGCTGATTCTTAAAATTTTAAAAGCCCTGTAAACTTTTTAAGATGAATGAAGCTTCCGGATAACAAAATAAACGTCATGCCTCACAATAAGGTATTCAAGTTTACATAACATTGTTTAATTTGTAAGCAAGTTTTGCGAGATTTACAGAATTCTTAGGTATTATGAGGAAGGTACTTGAGGTTTTATTAGGATGTGAAAGTCAATGTCAAAGTTTTAAAGGAAACAGATTGTCAAGTAGGGCCGACTTTCATAACTTCAGAAAAGAATTGGCATTATTACTGCATCTGTTGATAAAAATATCAACATATAAATGAATCAATAGTGAGAAGATGAGGAAACAGCAGCATATATTACATTTACCTATCCAGCACTCCATTCTGGCACAAGGAGAAATTTTTATTACATCAGATGGATCAACGCCAATGTTTAAACATAATACAAGCGCCACACATCCGGTTTTCATCTGCAATAGAAAACTTGTAGTCAACCCAATGTAACATTTCATGCTAATTCTCTAACATGATAGATTTGAACTAGGCCCAGAGTGAAACTAAAAGATCAAAGAGAAAGGTTAAAAATGCATTACAAACAATAAAGAGGTTTGCAGAATAATACGTTCACAGTAGACCAAATTATCTCTTCAAAGCCGTCGACAGGAAGCTCTCTGACTTTCTTATCACAATTTATTCAACAAGTAATACTGCAACTAATTGAGGTTGCACAAGGGATCAAAGAAAACCCTTGAAAAGCTTGACAACAGTACACTTGATTAAGAGGTTAGACATGAAAGCGGTTGCCAAGAAACAAAAGGGTAATCGGTGAAATTAACACATGACTGAAGAATTAAGAAGCTTTTGCTAGGTAAAACTATTAAAGCAGTTGCTTCAAGTTGCCTACGAATGGATTTGATGACAGAGGATGATGAATTGATGATAAACTGTGAATTCAACTGTTCAAAACAGTAAATTGACGAAAAGGTACTCACTATACCTTAAGTATGCTCACTATAAGCCAAAATGAATCTTGGTTGGGTAGAAGACAAGTAGGTAAATTATAATGAAGTATGTATCTTGTTGGATCGTTATAGTTTCTCTTAGACTTTGAGGTTAATAGGTGTCTGCACCAAAAGCTTATATGTTTACACAAATACAACTATGGGCATCAATATTAGAAATCTAGCATTAAGCTATTATTTACTTCAGTGTTAACCAGTTGAACTATATCAATTTTAATATCCAGCATTAACTCACGCATATACACACACATGTGCGTGCGCTTGAAAAGGTTATGATTACGGACTAAAATATGAAAAGGTGTCTGCACCAGGAACTTAGTCATTAACTCATTTATTTCACTAATACTAACACCATAACTTGTTATTTCATTAGTAGTGCATGCAAATAACGGTAAGTTTAGAGATGGAAAGAGCTCTTGCAGAAGAATAAAACTATCCTTAGCAATCATGGCTTTCAAATTCAGTACATGTACCTAGACTCATATTGCCAGGATTTGACATGCACCAATTCACTTCGGATAATATCAAATATATATATAATATCCATACATATCTGTCATATTAATTCTCCCATCAAGAATTATCACACACAAATCCTACCTTTCATGCCTTTACATGTTTGTCATAGTACTTTTCCTTTCTAAACATTATATGTATATGGACCTTAGCAAGTGAAGATAGCAGGGTACAGATATAGATACAATATGTCAACAGTATCAAGTGGGACACAACAAATGCACTATGATACATCTCACTGTTTAATGTTAGTTCAGTTTGTACAAAAATATATATCGTTCAACTCAGAATTATAGGCAATTACCGTGCTGAATAGTTCTTCTAATCAACTCAGGGAACTAATTTTGGAAGGGAAAAAACCAGCTGGAAAGGCATACATCATTTCGTTCCTGTAGAGCAATAATAGGATAACCAGTACATTTTACAAACTCCCCAAAGGAAGCTCTTTTAAGGGGTTTCTTTTTTTTCTTTTTTCTTTTTTTTTTCTCTTTTCACGTCTAGCTCCAGTGAGCATGCCTTTTAAAAGTGATAAGGCAGTAATAATCATAACTTTAATCACCCATAATTAGGCAACCTGAAGCGAAGCCAGACCGAATAGCTTTTTATCCTTCGTTACTAGAAACAACAGGCACAACCATGGTATTAGTTCAAGTTCATCAGTAATGATGAACACGCTTTAATGTTTTTGGTTTTTCCCTGCATCGTTGCTTCAATTTTATAATAATGAAGAATATAACTTACTGTTCGGATTCTCCAACCAATAATAATGCAGATTTTGGCTAACATATTTTTGCTTTTGCAGAAGCCATTCACAAGTTAAATAACCGAATTTGATTACAACTCTACTAACCTTCTCAGTCCTATGATCCATAATGAACTCAATAAACTACTCTCAAACAAAAGCTTGGCCTAATTGAACGTTAGGATGCCCTCGGTGTGCAGAAACTCTTACAGACCGACTAAATACCATTTCTTCCTTCCTTCCTTGTACCATCTCTATTCTCCATTAGAGATCACCAGTGCAAATAGTGAAAATAGCTCATAATCAGCATAATAAAGTAACAAATGTTAGCCATGATATAAGTGCAAAACTTGAAATTACCCGGTCTTTCGGCCGCCATTTCGACACCGGTCCACTCTCAGCAGGCCCAGCGGCACGCTCTCCTCGAACCCATCATGCCGAAAGTCGCCAGAGACCACAGTCTGCGGCAAGTAAACAACACTACTCGTCGCTGTCACACCGCAGGCTCCGAATCAACAGCCAGCGCAGCAGCGCGCCGCCTCCGAATCCCTTCTCGGCCCGGAATCTCTATCCTCTCTCATATTATAGTCATCTACATGACTCATCACGATTGTAGTCGTCGATGAAGAATGAGAGAATAGAGGGGCAGCCATCAGATCCCCTAACGGCATTCAATTAAAACCCTAACCAAACCCCGGCCTCACCACCATCAGAACCAGTCCAATACCCCAATCCAAGCCCCAACCCTAGACAAGCTCTTGGATTGTGCTCCCCTCGAGGCCCTAATCGACGAAGCCGCTGGACCAGCGGCGCATAGAGATTCGGCCGAGGAACGAAAGGCAATCCAGCTCCGCAAACCCTAAAAGATACTATATTTGGAAACTGTAGAACCTTGAGAGAGAGAGAGGAATTAGGGTTTCGAGAGAGTAGGCGGAGGAGAGGGGAAGATGGATAGAAACTCCTCTCCTCTTCTCAGAGAGGGAGTGCGTGAGAACATCTCCAGCTCTACCACTCTCCAAATTAGAATATTTTATGAATATTTTAATTTGAAAAGTAAAATTAATAATGTTAGATATAGTTTACATTAATAATTATATTTTAATAATTTATTTAGAAAAAAAATAATAACATTAGAAATTATGTGTCGACGAGAACTTTAAAATGAACACAATATTAATAATGCAATACAACATATTAAAAAAATCTGAAATAACAGTGATAAAGCATACATCGATAGAGCAGGAAAGAAAACATAAACATCTAATACAACATACCATAGGTCGCAAACATAAAATATAATAACAGACAATTAAAATTCCAGCAGGTCATTATAGTTATAATTACCGGTGCCATCCCGATCTCTTGATAAACCTCCATATTCATTTCTTCCTACAAAACTAGCTTCTCCCGCAAACTTAGAAAATCCTCCTTGATCTCCAGAGGGACATCCATATTCGTTTTCTCCTCCTACAGCTCCTCTAAGAAGCTCAAAAAATCCTTTTGGCTCTCTCGAGGAAAATCCATAGTCGAATGATAGAGCTCTATATTCCTTTCTATTAATAATTTCTTGTTTTTTTTGTTGATAGTAAGCACGTTCACTTTGCTCGGCGATCTTACTTAGATCAATCAACATAATTTGTCTATCATCGCTTTCACGCTAAAGAGCTAATTGTTGGTCACGCTGTTCTACTTTAATTTTATTTTTTTCATTTTCAAGTTTTGTTATCATCAATCACTCTATTTTTTCCCAGCTCATTTCACATTTAGCATCTATCTCTTGCATACTCTTAATAATTCCCTCCTCAAAACTAAACTCCATCGACTTTTTTCTCTTTGTCTTCTCCTTCTTTCTTCCAACAGGGCGACTTGCTGGGCTGTCCGTGGGAGATTGGGCATCACTCATGTTCATAAAACTTTCACTCTCCATATTGAGATTCACAACGTCCTCGAACATGTGCCTGAGACTGGGTCTTGAGATCCATAAAACCTTCTCCTTCTTTCTTTTGCTTTCAACACTGGGAGAATGAACTAGCTGAGCAAGAGGAGCGAGATGAAGTCTTGAAGAAAATATTGGCTCATCGTCTTCAAGAGAGCAGAAAACGAAAACGTAAAGGATCGATTCCCGGCCATTTGGTGATCAATCGTGAAAGAGAAAAAGGTAACTCTCGACTTTGGCACGATTATTTTTCTGAGAAACCCACATATGGGGATGCTTTTTTTCGCAGAAGGTTTCGATGTCAACGAGATCTATTTATTCGCATTGTCAACAGAGTAAAAGAGCACGACAACTACTTTGTGCAGAAGATAGATGGTCTTGGTGTATTAGGATTATTTACTTTATAAAAAGTAATAGCAGCGCACCGCATGTTGGCGTACGAAACTTTGGCGGATAGTACGACAAATATATTAGGATTGGTGAGTCAACCGTAATCCAATGCTTGAAGAGGTTTTGTCGAGCAATTACAGAGGTGTTCGTAAATGAATATTTGAGGTATCCCACTGCGGTTGACATTGCACGGTTGCTAAGTAAAGGCGAAGAGCGCGAATTTTCGAGAATATTGGGCAGTTTAGACTGCATGCATTGGAAATGGAAAACTGTCCAACGGCTTAGGCAGGACAGTACTCGGGACGTCACGGAGGTCCAACAATGATTCCCGAGGCAGTAGCCTCATATGACTTATGGATATGACATGTTTTTTTTTTTTGGATTACCAAGATCTAACAATGATATTAACTTACTACAATCTTCAAATTTGTTTGATCAACTAGCACAAGGTATTTTCCCTCCTGGTAATTATAGTATTTTAGGAAAGAATTATGATACAGGTTATTACTTGGCCGATGGGATATACCCCAAACGGCCTACTCTTGTACAAACAATATTCCAACTATAAGAGCCTACGAGGCAACTCTTTGCTGCTATGCAAGAAGGATATTGAAAAGATGTAGAGCAGACTTTTGGTGTTCTTCAATCACGATTTGTCATTATCAAGGGACCATCACGTTCTTGGGACAAGTGGGGACTACACGACATAATGATTGCTTGTATTATACAACATAACATGTCTGTGGAGGATGAACGTGATGCAGAACCAGAGATTATGGTTCACGACGAATCTTCAAGATCTGAAGAGATGGAGATTGATGATGCCGAATGATTCCAATGATTCCTTGATCGACATAGGAAGATTCAAGATAGGGAAGCTCATTTTATGCTTCGAAACGCGCTAATTGAACATTTATGGCAGAGGCATGACAACGAAGGAATGCAATTTAAACATTGTAATTTATGCTTGTATTTTCTTATGAGGCAAGTTTTTATGCTTCGAAACGCGCTAATTGAACATTTATGGCAGAGGCATGACAACGAAGGAATGCAATTTAAACATTGTAATTTATGCTTGTATTTTCTTATGAGGCAAGTTAAATAGATCCCCGTATTTAAATTTTCATGTCTGATACTTGTTTATTTAATTTAAAAAATAATAATTTTATAACAATACTAAAATAAATTAATCTTAGTTTCATTTTGAAGATTTCGACGAGACCTTTCCAAATATATAATTATTTCAAAAATTAGATTAGGAATTTGTTAACTATATTTATTTGAAATTAAACATCTAATTTAAATTACTAAGAATGATGGTAAAGTGGTAATTTTTAAGAAATTAAATAGTTAAAAGTGACAAAATTGTAAATAATGAAAGTTTAAATAGTGACTTGGAGAGAGACTACAAATTCTAGCTTCAACCATCTCCAAATTTGGAGAGTAATTGGAGAGGATTCACTCTCCAAATTTGGAGGGATGAAGATTTTGCGGAGTGATTGGAGATGCTCTTATATAGCCTTCTCAACAAAGCCATAATAGCTAAATAAAAATAATATCTATGTGATTATAAAAGTAAAATGCAAGAAGATTATCACAGATAATTTAATACAATTTTAACTTTTCCTAAAAAAGTAGTGAAGTCACAATAAAGTAATAAAAATGGTAACTGATTTCAATTAAATTATTTTACCAGTTAATTTTTTTGGTCACATCTTCTTCATATTACACTTTCAGCAATAATTTTATTTTTCAAATAAATATTGCATTTCACTTGCACAGTGATGTGAATGTAAAAGTAATTTACAAAAAAAGTAATTTAGACATTTTTATTTCACTTTCAAACTGTCAAACGACTCCTTAATATATTTTCATTTATTAGATTACATTACATCTATTACTATAGAGGATGGCCTTAGAAAAAATGATCCAAAATTACAAACAAAGACATATAGTACTTACCATATCCATATCCGCTTTTTATAAATGGATACGAATACGGATTATCTTCGGTAAGAAAAATCTTAACCATATCCGCACTTATCGGAAAAAAGATACGGTTCGAATATTAGAGAATCGGATCGGGTACGATCATGAATATGAAATAGATATTTTCCTCCCATCAGCATATAGTTCACATTCACAGGAGTGCCAAATATACTACTTTTGGAGAACCAAATAAATGAAGAAAAAGGTAATAAGTACCAAAATCAGAGTGAATCTAACATTTCCACACCAATAGCATCCGACGATCATAACTAGATGTTAGAAGCAAAGAAGAAGTATATGACAGTAACCAACTTAAAAATTCTGCTACCATTCGGATGATTGACAGAAAATTCCTATAACTTTTTAAAAGGGACCCTTTATCCCACACAATAGATACAAAATTAACTTGGATGAAAAAGCTAATAAGCAAGATATGACGAATGTATATAAACATATTATGATTATATTCAGGATTGATGATTATGTGACTAGAAATTGGGAATGAAGGGTAAAGTCTCACTTTTATAACCTTAGGGGTGATTTTTCATCAATCATTTAAACCTTAGGGAGAATGTCAGTAGTTTGCATGTAGAAAGATAGCCATTTGCAAAAAAGAATGGAAAATTAGAGTTCATGTACCAACGCCAATAATTTGGACCCCCAAATTTTGGGAAATAGCAGCCACCATCAATCTCTATATAATTCCAATATATCCATGTAAAAAAGGATCATTTCAATCAGAACAACAAAAAAGATCCATAATCAGGCAAGATCCTCAACATCTCGCAAAATTACGACACCAAATGAACATATGATTACAAGCATATAGATCCGGCAAAGAACTGTTCGCGGTGAAAAATCGTGTCTTTCTTCATTATTCTAAGGTGACACCTTAGATTCCCACCTAAGGACGCGGTCTAAAATTACATCATTCCCTATTTTTTTGTGATCCGCTCCGTTGAACTTGATCTACACGTTCTTAAACCCAAACACACCAATTTTGGGGTGAACCCGTCGTGTTTTGACCCTTCATCCACTCGCCGTAATTTTAACGGTTTCGAATGAATAGAACTTTTTGCACGGCTCAACGAAGGATCAAAACACGACGGGTTCACCCAAAAATTGGTGTGTTTGGGTTTAAGAACGTGTAGATCAAGTTCAACGGAGCAGATCAGAAAAAAAAGAAGGGAATGATGTGAATTTAGGCCGCGTCCTTAGGTGGGAATCTAAGGTGTCACCTTAGAATCACTTTTCCTATATATATATATATGAGATTAATGGGTATCCTTGTCATAGGAGAGGATTTCCTCCTTGACGCCTCTAAAATCACATGATTGAGCGATATTGTGGATGATCCGCTCCGTTGAACTTGATCTACATATTCTAAAACCCCAACACATCAAGTTTGGGGTGAATCCGTCGTCGTTTGACCCTCCATCGAGCCATGTGAAAAGTTCTATTCATTCAAAACCGTTAAAATTGATACGAGTGGATGAAGGGTCAAACGACGACGGGTTCACCCCAAACTTGGTGTGTTGGGGTTTTAGAATATGTAGATCAAGTTCAACGGAGCGGATCATCCACAATGTCGCTCAATCATGTGATTTTAGAGGCGTCATAGGAGGAAATCCCCTCCTATGACAAGGATACCCATTAATCTCTATATATATATAGAGAGAGAGCAATATGGGTATGCTTGGTACGCAAATGCTGTCATGTAGAGAGGTGAGCTGAAATGCAATGTTCTTCTAAAAGAAAAATTATATAATATATAATATATCACTTGGGCAAAAACATGAAACTAAGTCTAAAACAAGTGCCAAAAAAAAGCCATGACTCGAAATTGATGAACGTATAAAGGTGAATGGCGAGAGTAGGTATCCGCATGATTGGCTCTTCAATTCTAACAAGTCTATGGGAGTATGATACTACACCTTCCTTCACTTCTTTTACAATCACCCTTCCAGCAACTACCAAGTCCCGGTCAAACCAAGTGTGCCACAAACCACCACCATATGTCTACACACCAACTTCAAGATGACCTTCTTAACCTAAAGAAACAATGATGATTAGTTTCATCCAAATATCTTCATTTCAATATTATTTTCTTAATATGTACATTTAAGTAAGGCTTTTAAAATTAGGACTTGCAAACGAATGCACAAATTAGATTAAGCGCCATTAAAATTATTCAATCCTACCAGTTTTGGTATGTATTGAAGAGAAACACTTAACAAAGAATATCCCTTTATCAAAGCTCATAAAGTTTAAAATTCCCATGTGGTTACGATTTTAAAACTGATTAAAGAGATACAGCTGTATGAGTCAAAGTTTTGCCCCATGAAAAGGGCTCCAACCTACAAAGGATATTGAGTGTAAACTATCCATAAAACCTCCCCACGACTTGGAGTTTTGATGCAGGGGAAGGTACCATTAACACAAGCAAGTGATCTGAAAGTAAACTGCTTGAACCAAAATTTTGTTTATTTTCCTTTCTATGTAAAGCAATTCTTTTCTGTCCTCTACTTTCTATGTAAACCAATTCTTTTCCGAGATAATAATTATGTGGAGCGGGGTGAAGCGGAAGAATCGGAGATGAAAAGGCAAGGGGGTGGGGGCGGGGTGAAGCGACAGATGTTAGAACGATTAATTGAGGGACATGAAGAGGCAGATGGGCTAAAGAATTTAGAGAGATGAGGGTGCTTTAGTTGTTGAGAAACGGAAGAATCGGAGATGAAGAGGGTGTAGGGGGTGTGGAGCGGCGAAGCTGAGAACAATAAAAGAGAGAGAGGAAGAGACAGATGAAATTGGATAGACCTATAATTAAGTAAGTTGAAAGGGGTAAAATAGACATGCAAAAATTTTGACAATTGTTTTCTTTATAAGTATTATATATTATTTTATTATAGGGACGGCATCAAGAAATTGTCAATTTAAAGATCTTTTTTGTAAAATTAAATTTAGTATCACACTTTTGTTAATTAGGATATTGAAAATAAAGTAATGATTCTTTCATAACACCCTATAAAAATGAGTAATTTATACCATTCACGGGTGGCTAGTTGGTTAGTTTGAGAGTTACATCTCATATATTTATGTTGTAAGATAAAAAAATCACCCTAGTCGTACAAATATATTTCTGATAGGATTCTTACCATGTTGCCATGTTAAGAAAATATACATATACATTCTCTTTAAAGATGGTTCAGATAGGATCTCTATTCTTACCATTTTGAGAAATATGCATTCTTTCTCTCAAAAATTTCCATGATAGGATCCCTGCTTTCACTATGTTGAGAAAATATACATTCTCTTTTAAAAGTTTCCAAGTTTAGTTTAACAAAAAAAACATTTTTTTACTTGCCCAGAATATATATGCTTCTGAGTTCTTTTTGACAGTTGAGAATAATGTGATTATAAATTAATTATTTTTAAAAAATCATAATAATCAGATTTTTTTTTTTTTTGAAATGGGATGCACAATATGGAATTCCCTTCTCCCCCTCTTTATTCATTGCTCCTTTGCTCGCTCAATATGGAATTCCCTTCTCCCCCTCTTTCCATCTAACATCTGGCCTACGACTACGGAAGAGTTGTTTTTTCTTCACAAAGTTCCCTATATTTGTTCGGATACCAAAGCTATATGGAAGATCTTATTACCCTGTGTTTGTTGGTGGATCTGGTTCAGTAGAAATTCTCTTATTTTTAAGGAAATTTAGCCTATCCCGATTCTCACAGCTTCTAACATTGCGAGATTTTTCATACTTTGGTCAGGTAACGAAAAGGATAGGATGGCTAGGAGGCTCCGCAGTGCAGCTTCTAACCTCGGCTTCCAGGAACTCGCCAAGAAGAATGCCCCTGATGTCGCTGGCGACAACTCCTCAAACAACTCCTAACCCCTGGAAGTAGACTCTTTTGGTGATGATGGTACTCTATGGTTTGTGGCTGCTAGCTGTGTCTAACAGTATTTCTGTTTTGTCACTGTCTTCGACGAGATACTATTTTATATATGTTGTGTTTGTTTCCTTTTGGTTTTTTTCTAGCTGTTGTGAATGCTGTAGGCCAAGTGTGGTAGGTGACGACAATGGTCCGCTCCTTACTCACTTCTCTTATTGTATTCCTTCAACTAGATCTGATGTAAATTTCTCTACTATTTATATATAATCTATGAACAGGGTACCTCACCCTGTTTTTTAGGCTAAAAAAAAATGGGATGCACATTTGATCTTCCAAAGAAAATAATTTGATGTACAATTGCAAATGAAAGCGATCATGCTTTTAAATTTTAATAAGCTTGGCTATTTTCTTTTATTTCTCCTCAGTGAACCGTCTGTAAGATTAGAGTGGGATTTCTCTTGTCAATTACTACGCTATATAAATTACATGTGATTTAGCAAAACGTATTGGTTATGATAAATGTTAGGTAAGCTTAGCAGCAAATTACGTATGACTTTGAGATATCCGTTTTTAGATGAAAAGTTTTTAAAAATACGTTGGGATCAAGTGTTGTTAATGAAAATCACTAGAGCAAGATCTATATTTATTAAGGGAGTAATTATAGAAAACCTGGTGAACTATTAAAGAGTTGCACTAACCCCAAATAACTTTTATTATTACACCAATCCCCTCTAAACTTTAGAGTTGTTGTACATAACCTTCATGATCTATTTTATTTCACTAAATTTCACCTGAAATTTTCTCATTTAATTTTTAAATTAACACCATTGGTTCTAGGAAAAATTACTTCAAGGCCCCAAAACTAAATTGTTGATGTGTCCTAGCCCCTTGAACTTTTTCTAATGTGCTTTTTACCCAAAAATAAAAAATCCATGTGAATCAGCCCCATTTACAATTTCCAAGACAAAAAATTCCTAGACTACCCTCTTCTTCTTCTCCACATCTTCTCTAGATCTACTCCTCTTCCTACAAACCCATCTCCTCTTCCACCCTCTCTCTAACCTCACTCGAAACCTCCAACACCGCCACTACCTCCGTCACCCCTGTCTCTACCTCGCTAGGGGGTTCTGCAAGAACGACAACAGGTGCAGGTTCCTCCACGACCTCAACGAGGACAAGCTCGACGCCGCCATGGCCTCGCCGCAGCCGTCGCCGTTAGATTTCCGTACCCCATTGGGCAGCTTGCTGATGTCCCCGTTGTCGCCCATGAACCAGAGGTAGGTGAACGACGGCTGACCGAGTTCTTTTCTTAGGCTTTCGACGGTGGGTTCCGTGGATTTTGATGACTCGTTTTGATTTTAGGGCGGCTGCGACGACGGAGCTGATGCTCGCCGGAGATGAGAGCAGGTTCATGGGCCAATCGAGGATCGATCAGAGTGAGTTTGATGTTGTTTGTTGTCATGTAAGCTTCAGTTGAACTGGGAAGGAGTTTGATGTTGTTCTCTGTGCAGTTTGATTGTTATTGATATTGCAAATTGTATGGTGGGATTTTGGGAATGCATTGTGGTCATTGTTGGTTTGATAACACTTTTCCTGATGATAACACTTTCAGAGAAGAGGGTGTCTCCAATTATTTTTGGTTACGGGAAATTTTCTTTTTGAACTTTTTGATGGGTTGACAATTGTTGTTTGGGGTTAAAACTGATTTGGGTTCTTGTTATTTTCTATAGTATTTATGGGCCAGTTCAAGATGTGAGGATCCCCTAATCTCAACATGTTGGGGCTTGGATGTATATCAAAATCAAGAAAGAAGTAATAAACTCAAGGTGTGGTATATATAATGTTGTACAAATTTGTGATGGTGATTTCTTGTGTCTGCTGTTGTTTGTTGTCATGTAAGCTCCAGTTGAACTGAGAAGGAGTTTGATGTTGTTCTCTGTGCAGTTAACTGTTGTGGTTAGCATGTTAACTCTTATGTTTAACATGTTAACTCTTATGAATAACATGTTAACTCTTGTGGCAAACATGTTAACTATTGTGGATAACATGTTAACTCTTGTGACAAACATGAATTATAGTTAACATACAGTTTATGAATAACAGTTAACAGATAATTCATTATAGTTAACAGTTTATAAATAACAGTTAACAAATAATAATTAATAGTTAACAAATTATAAATAACCGTTAACAAATAATAATTAATAGTTCATATAGTTAATATTTTAACCACAATATTTAGCATGTTAACTCTTGTGTTTAACATGTTAACTCTTGTGGATAACATGTTAACTTTTATGGATAACATGTTAACTCTTGTGGTTATATGTTAACTCTTATGGCTAACATGTTAACTATTGTGGATAACATGTTAACTCTTGTGAAAATATTATGGTTAAAATATTAACTATATGAACTATTAATTATTATTTGTTAACGGTTATTTATAATTTGTTAACTATTAATTATTATTTGTTAACTGTTATTTATAAACTATTAACTATAATGAATTATCTGTTAACTATTATTCATAAACTGTCTGTTAACTATATTCATGTTTGTCACAAGAGTTAACATGTTATCCACAATAGTTAACATGTTTGCCACAAGAGTTAACATGTTTGTCACAAGAGTTAACATGTTAGCCATAAGAGTTAACAAATTAACCACAAGAGTTAACATATTATCCACAAGAGTTAACATGTTAACTATAACAAGAGTTAACATATAACCACAAGAGTTAACATGTTATCCACAAGAGTTGACATATTATCCATAAAAATTAACATGTTATCCACAAGAGTTAACATGTTATCAACAAGAGTTAACATGTTAGCCATAAGAGTTAACAAATTTTCCATAAGAGTTAACATGTTAACTATAACAAGAGTTAATATATAGCCACAAGAGTTAATATTTTATCCACAAGAGTTGACATGTTATCCATAAAAGTTAACATGTTATCCACAAGAATTAACATGTTATCCACAAGAGTTAACATGTTAACTATAACAAGAGTTAATATATAGCCACAAGAGTTAACATGTTATCCACAAGAGTTGACATATTATCCATAAAAGTTAACATGTTATCCACAAGAGTTAACATATAGCCACAAGAGTTAACATGTTATCCATAAGAGTTAACATATTATCCACAAGAGTTAACATGTTATCCACAAGAGTTAACATGTTAAACACAAGAGTTAACATACTAACCACAACAGTTAACTGCACAGAGAACAACATCAAACTCCTTCTCAGTTCAACTGGAGCTTACATGACAACAAACAACAGCAGACACAAGAAATCACCATCACAAATTTGTACAACATTATATATACCACACCTTGAGTTTATTACTTCTTTCTTGATTTTGATATACATCCAAGCCCCAACATGTTGAGATTAGGGGATCCTCACATCTTGAACTGGCCCATAAATACTATAGAAAATAACAAGAACCCAAATCAGTTTTAACCCCTAACGTCGTCGCAGCCGCCCTGAAATCAAAACGAGTCATCAAAATCCACGGAACCCACCGTCGAAAGCCTAAAAAAAGAACTCGGCCAGCCGCCGTTCACCTACCTCTGGTTCATGGGCGACAACGGGGACATCGGCAAGCTGCCCGAGGGGGTACGGAAACCTGGCGACGGTGGCGGCGGCGAGGCCATTATGGCGGCGTCGAGCTTGTCCTCGTTGAGGTCGTGGAGGAACCTGTACCTGTTGTCGTTCTTGCAGAAGAGGCCATGGCGGCGTCGAGCTTGTCCTCGTTGAGGTCGTGGAGGAACCTGCACCTGTTGCCGTTCTTGCAGAACCCCCTAGCGAGGTAGAGACAAGGATAACGGAGGTTGCGGTGGTGTTGGAGGTTTCGGGTGAGGTTAGAGAGAGGGTGGAAGAGGAGATGAGTTTGTAGGAAGAGGAGTAGATCTAGAGAAGATCTGGAGAAGAAGAAGAGGGTAGTCTGGGAATTTTTTGTCTTGGAAATTGTAAATGGGGCTGATTCACATGGATTTTTCATTTTTGGGGAAAAAGCACATTAGAAAAAGTTCAAGGGGCTGGAACACATCAACAATTTAGTTTTGGGGCCTTGAAGCAATTTTTCATTGGTTCTAACATCTAATGTGCATGGCAAACATGTGCCAACAAAAAAAGATAAAAAATATTTCTGTACTTTTGGCTCCGTACGTGGATGGATACTTTATGCTATAAATATGTACCTTAAGCTACATATTAGAATCTGTATCTAGACGAGAGGAAAATGAGAACACGGGGATAAAAGGCTCGCATTTGAAAGATTGACTGCAATATTTTTTTTATTGTAAGTGAAATCTAGGTCTGATTGTACTCCCTGAATATATGTAATCACATTGATTGTTGAAGCTATTAAACTTTTGTGTTTCTCTCTCTCTCTCTCTCTCTCTCTCTCTCTCTCTCTCTTCTCTCTCTCTCTCTCTCTCTCTCTCTCTCTCTCTCTCTCTCTCTCTCTCTCTCTCTCTC
Source organism: Asparagus officinalis (assembly GCF_001876935.1). NCBI lineage: Eukaryota > Viridiplantae > Streptophyta > Magnoliopsida > Asparagales > Asparagaceae > Asparagus > Asparagus officinalis. The sequence continues at coordinate 4,573,425 of NC_033795.1, read as the reverse complement.
TCTCCAGTTCATTGTCAATCGATCTGCAACATATGAATACATCATTCTCATTTACTCATTTGAAAATTAGACCTTTTAGAGTTTCCTAGCTAGTTCGGCACAAGTGGGTGCTTATATGAATTGCATTTCAGAAGAGTGAGTCAATAAAGTCTCTAAACATGTGATGTAGAACACATAGCAGACACGTTTATGTCAAAGTGGGACAGTCGCAAGCCCAAATGCGGGTCTGGTCGAAGAAAATAACTTGTTTCGAAGAAACGACCATAACTTTCAAACTGTACGTCAGAATTGGACGAATTATATATGCAAATCGACTATCTCGACGAGACGCAGCCATCCAAACCTACCCTTAAGGGTTAGGTTTGTTTCCTCTGTTTTACCAAATTTCTTACGATTTGAGAGATATCTGTATTTTGACCGTTTTTTACTATTTTTAGTAATGCTTTAGGTGTCTGTTTTTATTAGGAAACAAAGCCGATTTGATCTCAGATTTGGCCGGTAGACTTTCCTAGTTGTAAGGAGTCTTTTTAGGAGTTTTAATGTTTTAGGAATTCTTTTACTATTTTTGGTAAGTTAAGAGTCCTTGTAGGAGTTTGAGTCCTTGTAAAAGTCTTGTTTCTTTTCTATTTAAGTAGGGTCTTGTAAGCTCTAAAGGCATAACTTTTAATTAATAAAATTTTGTTTTTTCTTCATTATTTACTTCATGGATTCGAAGCTCTTCGTGGATTCGAAGATTGTCCTTGATGGATTTCGAGACTACTACTTCCGTGCTGCGTGAACATGCAATATGCTCCGTAAAGGGATAAGTTTTCCCATTGATATCGGTTCATTAGATCTCCGACAATGGGTATAGTCATCACATTATGAATGGATCACGAGTCATCAAAATTTGTCATTTCCCCCCTAGAAACTACTAATAGCTATTTGACAATGAATGCTCCGTCGTGACTTTTTGGTCTCTTCTATTTTCTTTGACCTTGATTGTCAAATTCTTAGGGCCACTAAAAGATATTTACATCGTACTCTCTTTTGTAATTTACTGTTCTAAAGTTTCACCAAATCTTTACTTTGATATCTAAAATTAAATTTGTATTTTTGTACCCCTGTATCGGCACCCCCATTTCCTTTCTTCCTTCTCCAACCATTCAACATTGAATGCTTCAAATTCTATGAAAATTAGTACTAATTTGACAAAATTCACAGTAAGTCGAGAATGTATCCACTGAATATAGTCAATAGCATTAAATATGCACATAAAAGATATCAATCTTTGCTTCTATGTACGAATATCAAAATCCAATGATTTAAGGACCGCCATTTATTTGGTCAGAATGTGCTTGATACTTTTCCCAATCAAAAAACCTTGAAATAACTCCATGGAAGTCAGCGAGAAGTAACCCCTCTTGAGCCAACATTAAATGACACGTTTGAGACTTGATAAATATATAACTTGATAAATATATAACTGTCATGAATTCAACTATAAAAGTTTTTCAGTATAAAATATAAATGCATTCCAAAAGCCACATTACAAAACGTTTAGATCCTACTATTGAAAATGTAATAGAAAATTAATATAGGACGCTTAATCTGAATTGGAGTCTATTTAGAATAGGAAATATAGATTAGGAAATAAATTCAATTTTAGAGTCAAATTAGATTAGGAAACAAAATCAATTTTGATTCATGATTTGTTTCCTCTATTATAAGAAGTCTTTTTAGGATAGAATTTGACGTTTTTTTTTGTAATTCTAGTCTTACTAGGAGTCTTATTTGATACTTTTTATTTTTATAATTCTAGTCTTACTAGGAATCTTATTTGTTTTTCTATTAAGAAGAGTCATGTAACCCAAATAAGAATAACTTTTCATCAAGAAAATTTCTCTTTTTAATATTTTCTTCGTGGATTCGAAGATCGTTCTTTATGGATTCAGAGAACACCCTTGGTGGATTCCGATGTTATCACTTCCGCGCTGCGTCAATTAGTATCAGAGCCTTATTCCTCTGATCCGATGGCAGGTGATGAAGCCCTTATTTCTCGAACTGAGTTCGACATGCTAAAACCAATGTTAATCAGATGAAGACTATCATGGAGTGACTTGCGGTGGCAGTTGAGCGTCTGAACACGGCGGAAGTTCAATATCGTGTTGATGGTCGCCAACGACGTGATCTGACTTCACAAGATAAATTCTACAGCGATAATCATAGAGACTACCGAAGAAAGGAAAACTATGATGCTGGAGGATTAAAAATATCATTCTTCAATGGAAAGCTTCATGCTGATGATTTCCTTGATTGGATTGATAAAGTGGATAAGTATTTTGAGTATAATATAATCCCAGAAGATTGGAAAGTTAAATTAGTGGTCTACAGGCTTAAATAAAAAGCATCTGCATGGTGGGATGAAGTACTGATAAATCGATACCATCAAGGAAAGGATCCGGTTCGAATGTGGGCAAAGATGAAGAAATTATTGAGAGATCGTTTCTTACCTTCTAACTACAAGCAATGCCATGTGTCTCTAGTGGCAAACAATAAGACGCTCACCCCTGGAAAGGAAGATTTTGCCACCATCAAGATTCATCTTGAGGTTTCTGATGTTTATGATGATATGTTAATGAAGATGAATATTCTACATGATATTGTGAGTGATGTTACACATATTGATATCGTCCCGATTGAGGAGAAAGATAAAATAGAGAGTGAGACAATTAATGGTATGTGTGCATTATTTGGTGGAGAGCTTTAAATAAAGGAGATGAAAGAATTATGTATGGAGTATGAGGGGAAAAATTATTTTTTTGAAGCAATAATCATTAACAATTTTAACAATGGTGAGTTGATACCGTCGATACTAGAATATGGGAAGCAACAAGGAAAATATTTGGAGGAGTTTTTCATGTCAACTATAGGGCCACATGTTGTCAGTTACATACACTTATCATGGAAAAGATTCATACACAAGTTTGATACAAAAGAAGTCCTAGCAGAAGAGATAAAAGAACAAATGAAGAAAATCAATACTAAATACAAGACCGATGCTGATCATTGCAAGAGAAAAAAATTATTTATCAATGAAGCTACTATTCTAACAAATATAAGCTCCGGGTCGAGCTTCTTTCAACAAAGACTGATGTAGGACGCTTAATCTGAGTTGGAGTCTATTTAGATTAGGAAATATAAATTAGGAAATAAATTCAATTTTAGAGTCAAATTATATTAGGAAACAAAACCAATTTTGATTCATGATTTGTTTCCTCTATTATAAGGAGTCTTTTTAGGATAGAATTTGACACTTTTTTGTGTAATTATAGTCTTACTAGGAGTCTTACTTGATACTTTCTATTTTTGTAATTCTAGTCTTACTAGGAATCTTATTTGTTTTTCTATTTAAGAAGAGTCATGTAACCCCAAAGAAGAATAACTTTTCATCAATAAAATTTCTCTTTTTAATATTTTCTTCGTGGATTCGAAGTTCTTCGTGGATTCGAAGATCGTTCTTTGTGGATTCAGAGAACACCCTTGGTGGATTCCGAGGTTATCACTTCCGCGCTGCGTCAAAAATGGCCGTTAAGAAAAGGGGATTAACTTCAGATTCCTGACAACAGGGACAAATATCTTTCAATATATTTTGATCCTTGAATGATATTGTTTATCAGCTGCAAGGCGATGCTTATTAGAGGTCCAAAACCAATTATTCACAATCATAAAAAGATTCTTTAAATTGTGTAAAATTAATTAGAGAAGCGGATCTCTCGTCTCATGATAATATTAACTTACTTCAATAGGTTATCACTTTTCACAGTGTACACTTTATATGAAAATTACTCAAAGGGAATGAAATTAGTAAGTAAAAGACTAGAAGATTAACAAGTGACAGTTGTTTATCAATTCTAAAACAAAATTCATTAATTGCTCCATTAATTGTCACTTCAACTTATCTATTCTCTTTGCTCATTACCAAATCCAGTCCTTTTTTTCTTTTCAAACCTATTAATAAACCATCCGCCATCTTTAATTTTTAAAACGATTCCACCATTCTCGAAGGAAAACAAACAATGAAGAGTAAAAATTCTATCGGAATAATGCATAGAAAGGAGTGATTTACACCGTACAAAGATGCTTAGAGGGTTAGTTCGGAAATTACACCTATTTTATCTATAATGTAAATCGGTCCACTCCTGTAAGAACGGTTCTGATAGGATCCCTATTGCAAGCCAAGGCGGTGTTTTATTTGGTCAAGAAAGGCATTGTATAAAAACAAAAGTAAGATGATTCATCAAAATTGTGAAAAGTATACAACTGTACATTTGGCCACCAAAATCCACGGACCAACAAGAGCCAAATAGCATGATAAGCTCGACCGCATTTAAATCACTACATTTACGTACTTTCTATGTATATCAACCATCTCAATGCACCAGGGTGTAACATTCAGCGCACAAAGAGAGAATTTTCCTCTTAACTACCATATCCAACCCTCGTATTATTCTTATGTCCCTACCATCTAAAGAACATAGAAGGTCAAACAGCTTTAAAAAAATGTACCACTGTTTCTCCTTCTTCTTCTTCATTCTCCGTTTCTTCGTCGTATATGGAGCCTCCAACAACACCGAGTTCCCCCTTGGTGGTCGAATCATGATCCCTTTTCCTCCAATGTATGAAGATGATTTCAAAGCAAGCGCGAGGTTTCTTGATAGTGACGACATTGGAATGAATCGGCCTAGTTTCAAGGCTGCGTTGAGTGTCGAGGCAATTAACGGAGATATCTCGTGCTTCTTGGCTGTTCTCCTTGGTGATGTCAAAGTTTGGGGCTCAGATCATTTTATGAAGTTTTGGGCAGACGGAGCTTGTGTTATCGAGCTGACTCAAGATGGAGATTTGCAGGTCCAGGACAGGAATGGACATGTCGGTTGGAGTTCAGGGACTTCTGGGCTTGGCGTCAAGGTAAATTACTAAAGAAAACTTGGCATTAGGTACCTAGCGTAACCATCTTTAATTTTCTAGCCCGTGGCAGAAATTCGTTTTATATACCGAATATTTAGCTTTAAATGTAACTCTGCCAGTATGCTTCACATTTATTTTAGTATCGATCGGGACATTAAATGTAGCTCTAGCACCGTCAGTATGCTTTACATTTATTGTCAGTACTGTCTGTCCCAAGCTAGGATAAAGGGGGAGAGTCGCGTTAGATAGCCGACAACCAACATAAAACATAGTTAAATCTACAGTACTAAATATGAATATAAACCGACGTTCACGCCTAAAAGGATATCTGCATGGGTTTCTTCATTGAAAGTTCAAAACCGCGCGTACTCAAACAGGAAACATTCTGTCAAAATAATAGGACTCGTTAAATTACGGATTTCGACACTCTTCACGGCCAAATAATAGGACTAATTAAATTACGGATTTCGACACTCTTCACTGCCACTTTGACAGTGAAGATCACTTTCTCAATCAGAACCATTCAATAATATGGTGTGATTATCCATATATAATTAATTAACACTATTATCGAACACGAATTACATTATGTTCATTTTCATTTAAGATAAAAATTATAACCATTCATTAATCGTTAGATGGTTATATGGTCATGTTTTATAAAAGTGGTCTCTCTACTGTCTGCTTAAATTTTATTTTGTCATGTAATCTACTTCATCCTTCCTTCTTAAAGAGCCTCGAGCTTCAGAAGAGATCTGGAAATTTGATACTTATCGACACAAAGAACCGAACAAGATGGCAGAGCTTCGATTATCCTACCGATAACCTTCTATGGAGCCAGCAGCTAAATGCATCAACCCGCCTAACAACTCCTGTCACAAGTTCACCTGCATTTTTCTACTCATTAGAAATTCGAAGCAGCAAGCTTACCCTCTGTTTGAACTTTGAAGACCAGAAATATTCATATTGGGAGTTCAAACCTCAACGCAAAGCAAACATCTCTTTCATCAGATTGGGCTCCAGAGGGCTGAAACTCTTCAACAGGAATTCAACTAAGATCGGACAAATCCTGGAAACAGATGGGAAAGCTGTAAGATTCTTGGCACTAGAAAAAACGGGAAATTTGAAGCTTTACCATGCACGCAAGAGCTATACCAACCTAATTGTGTTTGAATCCTCGTACCAAGCGATCGATAACTTCTGCAATCTCCCTCTTCCTTGTGGGTTTTCTAGGGTATGTACGCGCAACATCAACTCCACTTGCTTGGATTTACCAGAAACACAGAAATATAGCGGATTTTGTGATAGGAGCTTCAAGATGGTTGAGTTGGAAGGAGTTGACACAGTATTAAGGAAGCCGTCACAGATGAATAATTTGACCAAGGATGAATGTTCAAGCTCTTGTACTGAAGACTGCTCATGTGCTGCCGCTCTGTACGCAAAGCAAAAATGTTATCACTATGGATTGATCGCTGGTGCTAGAGAAGTTGGAAGAGGATCTGAATCCAGTTTCTGGGTGAAAGTGGAGAAGGGACGTCACGGGATTTCGACGAGTCTAATGAACAAGATTCTGCTTATAGGTGAAGTTGCTAATGTACTGGCTATATGCTGCATTGTGGGAGGAATTTTGTACTGGGTGCTTAAGATTCGGCAGAAAAGAAGAGGAAATTCAGGAACTGATAGCAACTGATCTTCCTATTCTTTATACTTCAATAAAAGCATCAGAAACTAGAAAATACTACTACAAGAAATTGTGGATCATTGAACATATAAGATGAATAACTTGTTCAGTGCAAAAACACTACGGTATTATAGCAAACAGAAGGTCAAAAGAGAAGATATATAGAAGTTTACAATAAGTAGGCAACTATAAGAAAGCGAAGGTAAGAGAGCAGAAAGTAGTAGAAGAATATTGAACTTTTCTTCTCTCATTCTACTGTTCATAAATCTCAATTTTCTTCCATCACACAAACTCAAAATGCAGCTTGGATTTTTTCCCCCTCCTCTGTAAATCTAATAATTTTCAGCCTTTTGATTTGGCTATAATAAGAAATAAATCAAAGGCAACAAGAGTCACCTTTAAACTATGTAATGCTAACAACTAAAAGGCCAGAGACAGGAATCCCATCTTTCAGCATAATCGCAAAACTAGCAATGCAGATCACTACTATTTCATATCTCGACGGTTCTCGTTAAACTTCAGTTTTTGTTAAACCTGTCCTGTATCGTGTAAGTATTTCTCATTTACGACTGGCATTCTATCTGCAGATTGTTAAGATTGATATCTAGAAAACCATCACGAGAAATTAAGAAAAGAAACCCTAAATCTTGGTAACATGCGACATCAGGACAATTTTATAAGAAAAAACCCTTTCCAAAGGTGGTTAAGGGTTGCAACTGTGACTAGCACCCAGGAATTTGGATCCTCTCCACTACAAAAAAAGTAGTGGAGAGACCACTACTTTTTATCTCAATTGTTGATTACTTAATAGGTGGTTATGATACAATCTAAATCTAACACTTATCATACCCCGTGTACTGCACTCATTCCTAATTTGCACTAAAAAAAAATCATAACCACCAACTAGATAATCAATGGTTGTGATTATGTAGTGGTCCCTCCACTACTTTTTAGATAGTGGAGTGGAACCGAATCCAGCACCCAGATATGTGCAAGTTGTACGTGGCAACTGAAGGGGTGTTTCTATCTTAGTTACAACATCAACCAACTAGTTCTAGCAAAACAAGCGCTCGTAGTTGAGCAAAAAAGTCTAATTTTCATGTAACTGCAGTTACAGCCCTCGACTAGCTATCAAATGCTCCTACGGCGAGGGATTTCTCAGGTTGAAGACCAACCCACCTGATTTTCTCAAACAAACGGAAGGCACCTATCTTGTTCTGCGTGTAAGTTTCAATAACCACAAAAAGTACACATTCACTCTAGAAGAACAATTCTCGAAATGGGCGGCCCAGTAGGTCGCATGTCATAGCTTTGTCCGCCTAGGTTCGATTCTCCGTTGCGCTAGAGGAGCACATGAATTAAATAATTGATTTTTAATAAATCTACTGTAATGTATTAAAATCAGCATAAAATTCTAAAGTACATGCACATGAATTAAAAAATATGTTTTCTTAAAAAAAAATGTTTTCTTTAAAACAAGAAACCAGCCAAACAGCCCCAAGTAGGCGAACCTGCAAAGGCATTGAACTCAAAATTTGACCAACCAGTCAATAACCCGTCAAAGCGTCTCGCGAGAAAAATATCTCATAGTATCCCAGAAAACTATGATACTAATTTAAAGTCCACGATAGTGATCCAGTACGAACAAAAATTTCATGATAATTTAGTGAATTTTAACTGAAAACTCATGGTATTTGATTAAAAAATTACAGAAATGTTCATGTTTTTAATTCATTTTTTAAAGAAAACATATTTTTTTAATTCATGTGCGTATACTTTAAAAATTTATGCTGATTTTAAAATTTTACAGTAGATTTATTAAAAAGCAATTATATAATTTTGTTTTTTAATGTTAAGGGTAGTTTTACAAAGGGTAAAAGGTCAATTTGGTCCTCCTCGGGCTTCATACTCAAATTGGCCCCCATTAGTTTTTCTTAACCTCGTTCGTGTATTGGAACATCATATTCAAATTGGTCCTCTTACTTTATTCTAATTTTCTGTGTTTTGTAGTAAACTCCAATAACTTTCAACATCATACTAAATACCCTAGGAATTTTAAAAAATCACGCTAAGGGCCAGCTTAAAATCGCTTTTTTCTATTTTTTTCAAGAAGCAACCAATGATAGTGTTTGGTTAAAACCTTTTTGACATGCTTATTGAAATTGATTTTGCTTTTGGAATGTGCTTTAAGAAACAATCTGAGAATGCTTTTAAAAGCATCTTCTGCTTTTTTTAGTTTATATATCATATATATATATTTTTATCTTTTTACCAATGATCATTAAGCACAGTTCTACCGATTACCTTAACTTTTTTTTAAATATTTTTGATATTTGATTACTAGATAGTTATTTTCGACAGTTTACTTAAGTTTTTTTGTAAGATGCTTTTATAAGCAACTTTTTATAAGCTCTATCAGTAATAGACTGGTCCTAAAACCTCCACTAACTTTCAAAAAAACACTAAACCCGCAAATAACTTTGAAAATCATACTAAACTTCATCAACTTTTATTAAAAACCCCAAAGTTGACATCGTTACATTTGACATGACACATGCAATCACATGACTTAAAAAGACCAAAACACACATTAAATTATTAATAAAAACAATTTATGATATTTTTATATTTTGAATCCTAAAAGAAGAAATCTCTTATTTTTTGTGATCTGTTTTCCTCTTGCTTCCTCTAGTTAGGGTTACGAACCCTAATTATTTTTTCCCTTTTATTGAAATCATCCTTTCAAAATGAATTTTTTATGTTTTTTTTCTAATTTATGAGTTTTATTTGCAAAATGAGGAAGCTTATTAGAGATTTTCGCAATTCCAAAATTTATTGGGAATTTATTGTTATTTGGAAGTTAATAGAGGGTTTAGTGTGATGTTGAAAGCTATTGGGAGTGTAGATTGATTTTTGAAAATTCTTTAGGGTTTAGTGGGACAAATTTTCAAAACCGACCCCTTTGGATTTTTAATTGCAAAAAACGACCTATTTCAGTTTTATTTATAAAAACCGACCCAGTTAGTTGAAACTGGGTCGGTTTTTGAAATTTTTTTTTCCAAACTTCACGGGAGTTCAACTCCCGTGAAGTTTTGTTATGAGAAAAACTTCACGGGAGTTCAACTCCCATGAAGTTTCCCAAAAAAATTTAAAAAAACCGACCTGTTTTCAGCTAAGCTGGTCGTTTTTTGTAAATATTTTCAAAACCGGTCGTTTTTTGCAATTAAAAACCCAAAAGGGTCGGTTTTGAAAATTTGTCCGGGTTTAGTGTGATACTGAAAATTATTGGAAGTTTACTGTAAAATGTTAAAAATTAAAGTAAACCTGGGAAACTAATTTGAGTATAATGCCTCACATGGACGAAGTTGAGGACCGATTTGAATATGAAGTCTCAATACAAAACTAAGTCGAGGAAAAAAATAAAAATACGAGGATGAACTTGAGGATGGACCAAATTGGTCTTTTACCATTTTACAAAAGAACGTTGTTACATGTATTTAAATATATGAGGCCATTGGAAGGGACATGTGAGATGTCCTCCTCCTTTTTTATAATAAGCTGACATAACTCATTATGCAATAAGAGTAAGACATCTCACGTGTATGCGAGCTCACATAGGAGGGGACATCTCAGGTATCCCCTCCAAAGACCCATATTTTGGGTACTTGCATTTTTCTTTGCAAAATTCGACCCATTTTTAACTCCGAAACAAATCCATTGGATCTATTCGGGCTTCAGGCTACTACTCCTCTGGCCTGTCTCTCCCTCTCCATCTCTTATCCCTCTCTATATTTATACCCCTTCGCCAACGATCACAAAATGATCCTCAGGACCGGATTCGAAGCCCAGCGATGGTGG
>NC_033795.1:4551920-4562891 GCF_001876935.1 Asparagus officinalis | reverse complement strand
GAGAGGGTGAAGCTGCTGCTCCAGAACCAGGGGGAGATGATCAAGAGGGGGAATCTTAACAAACCCTACAAAGGAATCGGGGATTGCTTCTCTAGGGTTGTGAAAGAGGAGGGCTTCTTCTATTTGTGGAGAGGGAATCAGGCCAATGTCATCAGATACTTCCCAACCCAGGTCAGAATTTTTTTTAAAGAATTTCTTTTTTCATTTTTTGGGTATTTTGTTATATTGGATTGAAATATGAAGCGGGCAAAATTCGATAGGTTAGTTTTTTTTGGGCACAAGATTGATGATAGAGTGATGTGGAGTATATACATTGTGGATAATTGGCGAGTGTGATGTTTTATGTTGGAATTTAATGGATAGAAGTTGATTGGACAATAGGAATGTAATAGCATTTGGTTGAGTTGAGTGTTGAGGAGTTGATTACTTGTTGGGTGGCTTGAACATTCTTCTAATTAATTTAAGACATTTGAATAGTTTCTGAGAAACCCGAGAGTTGATAATTCTTGTGCGGTTTGACGGATGCCTAGACGGACGCGGGTGGCGACGGACTCTGTTTGATTTGAACTCGATGAAAGGCCGATTTTCAGGGAAACTTTTGGGGGAATCTAATTCTTGTTGAACTCTATAAATAATGGTGAGATGAGGGTTTATAGATCAAGTAAGAGTGGCATTGAGATCTTGCAATTTCCAACGATCTCGTCTGAAATAATTTTGGGAGAGTTTTGAGATCTCATGTCTCTTCTGATTGTGATCCTCGCCTTCTTCTCTCGCTGTTCTCTGTTTCTGAAGAATAAAGAGGGATCATCTGCTGCTGTTCAAGGATGTATGACTTCCTCCAAAGCTTGTTAGATGTGTGTGCTTTCAATTGTTATATGTTTGTTCCTTGATCGCGATGTCTGTCCATTTTGCACTTTTCTGAAATGCTCCTATTTATACCTTCCCTCCACTTTTATCCTTCCAGTTTTAAATAAACTGGATGGCTACAAATATCCTTTCTTTAGAAAAGATGTAGATGCTCAATCAACTTAGAGCGTGTCATATGATTTTTGGAGGTTATGTTTTTCCATCTTTCTATTGATGTTCTAGAGTGGAGATATTAGAGAAGAAAGTTAAGGAAAGCTTGGAATTTTGGTTTTCATGTGGAATCATGTTCCCTTGGTGATAATGCAAATAAACTATGCGCTAGGCAGTCTATACCATTATTAGGCTGTGATAACGAGAGTAGGTTAGGTGATTAGTCCCCTAAATCAGTTTTCTTCTTATTCAAACTGTAACACTTTGGTGAGAAATCTTTCATGTCTCAGATCTCACGAACCTATGCTGTAAGCAGTGCTTATTTCACATTATTTTCTTGACCAATTTTTTTGTGGAAGAGACCTCAAGAAGCAGAGTGCATTGACACTTATTTTAAGTTTAAAATCAAGGAGAAGAGAGGCGAGATCATCTTCAATTTTGAACAAGGATATATAATTGGTTATTCTTCGTCATTCCAATTAAGGTTCAGGCCTATTGTCAACCTTTTTCCCGTTTGCTTGAAACATGTTTAAAAAGGAAGATTTCTCCGAATGCCTGTATACAACTGAAATATTCTTTGGGCATACAATAACAATGTTCCATTTACACAATGTTTCTTTATTGATTTTTTTCACCATGAAGCCTGTGCTTTAACGGTTCAGTTTCTACGAAATAGCATGATGTTCGAAACTTTCTTTGAAAGTACAAAATTTTTCTTACACTAGGAATATGTTTATCAAAAAATGATTCTAAAAGATTGTCAGAGTTCAAGGCCAGTCTCTTTCAAACTTTCTATATCAGGTCTTAAGGAGGGACGATAATGGTCATATTGGGGGGGGGGACCAAATGTTTCGCTCATGGTCTATCCTAGATTCGCCTAAACAATTTCCTTCCTCCACTTGAATCATAGGACGAGTAAACTATCTTTTTAGTTTGACTTTATTGAATCCTACCTGAACTTTAATTCATGTTTACCCTTCATTTTCTTAACTTGGCACCTTTCTAAAATTGATGTTCCAATCTTCGGCATCAAAGCGTCTAAAAAAGATCAGCAAAAGTTAAGAACATTATGTAAATGAGAACATTCACTAAGAAGGGAACAGAATTATAGGCGCAATTTCGGTAGAATTATAACAACATGGTATCAATAATTTTGAGCAGTGTCATTGAGATTTTACATTATTATCAAAACAGCATTGGCATACAATTACTAGTGATTGTCAGTATTGCAGAAGCACAATTCTCCAACATTCTGTCCATAATTTCTGAAACTCCTATTTAAATTGAATACTTTTCTCATCTTTGATTGAGTCATTACTATTGCAAAAACAAGCTGAGATATTTTTTTATTTCCTCAATTGACTGTTTGTTTGCTTCAACCCTCATATAGTCCCATTCCTTATCTCGCAGAATTGTTATATTTCTTTCTTGTTTCTATGATACGTTTTAAGCCACTAAGGTTTGGCATACATAATTCTGTAACATCTCTGCCTTAAGTTTCAAGTTTCCATATGTATCTCTACCTAGGTTGCATGGGTACGGGTACGGGTACGGGACACGGCAAATTTGTAAAACGTAGGGTATGGGGACACGGCTATATATACACATGTCATGTATATTTATATGCATTAAAATTAATACTTAATAGTTTACATAAGATCAATATTGTTTTTCATTTACATAAGATCAATATATAAGAAATATATATGAAGTGTAGAATATACAACCAAGAAGCGCATGAGGAGTGTTTTAAATTAAACTATGTATTATATAATTGAGTATCGGCCCGAATAAACATATGCATATATTCAAGAAGTGTCCAAGAGGTTTGAGGTTTGGGTACAGGTATGGCTTCCTAATAAAAAGTACCCAGCTAACATAGATTCTTCATTCTTCATAAAGTTGTTGTTAGATATTGAAACCTATGATATTATGGTTTAGCAGTGCTCCATATCGACCACAATAATGAGCCTTTATCCTTATGTTTGTGTCCAATCCCAATGATGCATAATTGTAGCTTGTGGATTTAAACTCTCTGAAAAAAAACTTCAAGTGAATGCTCTAAATATTTGAATGAAAATTTATTGGATACGCTGCAGGAAACATGTATAGTGTATTACTGCCTAAGAGTTATGTTTAAGTTTTAATGTCTTCCTGGACTCGACATACTTAGTAAATGGTCTGTTTTTTATGGTTTTTCCTGATGTTAGTTCCTTAAATCTTTCATATTTTGAAATTAGTCCCTCAAATCATTGAAATTGCTATTAGCTCCCCCACAGTTCTCATAAGTTGTTTTATATTAATCCCTCCAGTTACTACTTATACTCTTGATTGGAGGGACTAATTTCAAAATAACTTACAAATGGAAGGCCCTAATAGAAATTTTGATGATTTGAGGGATTAATATTCAGATTAACGTAAGAATTGGTGGACCTAATAGCAATTACATGATTTGAGAGACTAATTACAAAAATATGAAAGATATCAGGGACTAATATAAAAAAAATACAGCATGGCATGTTTACTTCTCATATTTCTCAAAAATTATTTACAAAGCAAAACAATTTACCTTTATCCAATGTCCACAGGCCTTCAACTTTGCGTTCAAGGGTTATTTTCAGGGCCTTTTTGGCTCCTCAAGGGAAAAAGATGGATACGCAAAGCGGTTAGCGAGGAATGTTGCATCCGGTAGTGCTGCGGGCGCAACAACTTCACTATTCTTGTATCATTTGGATTATGCACGAACCCGGCTAGCCACAGATGCAATCGAATGCCAAACTAGAGGCAAGCGCCAGTTTAAAGGGCTTCTCGATGTTTATAAGAAGACACTGTCAAATGATGGCTTTGCTGGCCTTTATCGAGGTTTTGGGGTTTCCATAATGGGCATCACTTTGTATCGAGGGCTGTATTTTGGCATCTATGACACAATGAAGCCTATTGTTTTAGTTGGTCCATTGGAGGTGAGCCGTGTATACTTTTATCACACACATGTTCTTGATTTGCTTGTTGAAGTTTATACCTAACTATCAAGAACCATTACTATCTTTGTATTCCTAGTGTTAATAACTAATGCTAGTCCTCTGTTTGCTTCCCTTGGTTTTCTGTTCTACAATATTTTGGGTTAATTTTACAAAACCCCCTAAACTTGGGGGGGTTTTGCATTTAGCACCCTGAACTTATTTTATCTCATTGTCACATAATCACTTGAACTTTAAGGTGTCTCACAAAACCCGCCAAACTTTAAACTTTTCTCACCCAAGCCCCCAATCTATAATTTGCAAATAACTAAAATTTCCTCGAGGGACCCCCCCTCTTCCTCAATTGGGGGAGTGCGTATGTTGGCAGTCAAAGACAAATGACTAAAATTTTAGTTTTTTTTTTCTCGTAGGGACATTTTAGTTATTTTACCCTATGTGAAAATTTGGCAGATATTGCCAAAATTATTGTGTTTATACAAGGGTAAATAATGAAAAGAATCTAACCCAGGGGGCTTTATGCGGTAATGAAACTATGGGCGTAGTAAGTGCAAAACAACAATTCTACAAGGTCTCTATTTGCAATCAATGCAATCTTTTTTCTTCCCTTAGCATGAGTGCACTTGTTAGTTTCTGTACATTAATATGAATAATCACAAACATCTTTCCCCATTTGCTCAAGCCCAAGTTGAAATGTTTTGATCACCTTGTATAGTTTTATTGTATCTCCAAGTTTTCCTCTATGCATCACCTCGTATTGTATCTCCAAGTTTTTCCCTTAGCATGAGTCGCCGTTTCTTTTGATCTCCCTCAGGAATGATGATGCATAAGCTTAATTATTTGATGTTTACAAGCTGGTATTAGTTTACTGTAAAAGTTGTAGAATGTCCATCACTCATTTTCCTAGCCTCGTAATTTCTAGTTATTCGGTCACCTTAATGTTGGTTAACGAACTGTCGATGCTTTCTTTTGACATTTACATGCCTTCTCTTCTTTCTTATTGCAGGGTAACTTCTTAGCGAGTTTTTTCTTAGGATGGAGCGTGACGACAACATCCGGGATCTGTGCTTATCCTTTTGATACATTGCGCAGAAGAATGATGTTGACTTCAGGACACCCTTCCAAATACAAAAACGCCCTCCATGCCTTTCGACATATTGTTAGCCATGAAGGCTTCTCTGCTTTGTTTAGAGGAGTGACTGCTAATATGCTCTCTGGAATGGCTGGCGCAGGAGTTCTTGCAGGCTATGATCAGCTGCGTCGGTTTGCATGCAGGCACGGTTACGGATTCCAACAAAAGAAGAGAGCAGGCTTGAAATGATGAAATGTTTTTAGAAACTTTGTCGTGGAAAAAAAGGGTAATAGAATTAAACTGTGGAGTCGTATCCGGACATATTCAGCCGTGTAAAGGGAATGATACGCCAACATTCATCTGATATAATTCACCAAATGTACATATTACTGATTGAGCTGTAAAATTTACGGTCACCGTTTTGTTAAACATACATTGCAATAATGGAGCAAAAAAATGAAACTATGTTCACGCCATTGACTTGTTAGCTTTATCAGTTGCCATCAATGCCTTACCTTTCGGGGATTTCGAGGTTTCCAAGGTTTCCAGCTTACTGTTGTTAGCACTTGATACAAAATGCCTGCTTCATTGAGATGCACGCTACTAGATTGAAAGGTCGCTGCTTTTATACTTACCAGCAAGAAACCCGGTATATGTTGAAGAGCTTGTTGCTTGTTTTGCTTGTTATTTTGTTCTTGAACTATTGCTATCATATGTTTATCAGGAATTCACCTTGCATCCATTTGGTTGAATATCTGAGTTGGACTAATAGGTGACCCATATATGCTCTCATACATCCTGATTTCATTTTTTGATAGGTTTCTTTACCGTCCAAGAGGAGGAACAGATGGTAGAAGAAAAATTTTCACGGCGAGGTACGATGATTGATTACTACGAGGTCAAGGTCAGATTCTAAGCTTGTAGTCCCCTTTTATCTCAGTAAGGGAAAATTAGTCAATGATCCTTCGCAACAGTATGGTTGATTGCCGACAACAGAATAATCCTTAAATCAGTGCAATAATCTTCAAATCCTCTTGCATTATATTAATCCAATGGTAGAAATATCTTGATGCACTTAATCAATATAGACCACTTGTGATGTAGAATGCGCTACGGATCCATTCATGGAGAAACCGAATCGTCAGAAATGCAAAGAGGGGCTAGTAGAAGAAATTGACTTGCAACGAAAAACAAGTCTTATCTCCCAAACCGTATCTCAGAATTGGACGAATAATATATCAAAATCACATATTTTCCGAGGTAAAGTCAACCAAACCCGCCGTTAGTTGGTTTGACGTCGTTTGTTTTGCGAATTTCCCTCCAAATTGAGAGATATTGGACTTGTTGTCAGTTTTTTACTATTTTGTGTAATGTTTTAGGAGCCTGTTTTGATTAGGAAACAAGTCCACTTTGATTCCAAATTTTGACTGATTGATTTCCTCAATTATAGGGAGTCTTTTAAGAGTAGTTTTGTTATTTCTATTTTCAATAAAGTTCGGGCAATAATAGGAGTCTAGTTTGTTTTTATATTCAAGCAGATGATTATAAGCCTTAGAGGTCTAACTTATTATCAATAAAATTCCTCTTATATTATTTTTCTTCGTGGATTCAAAGATGATTCTTTGTGGGTTTAAAGAACAACTCTTGATAGGCTTATCGCTTCCGTGCTGCGTTAACTTGATGATCATTGTTATGAACTGTTAATTCTTTAATTTATAAATGTCTTCATTTGCTCTGTTTTTGTTAAAGGTCTTTAATAGAAGCAGGGATTATTCCCTCCATTTACCTTTAAATAAAAAGGAACTTCCAGCAACAACCAAACTTTCTTGTGAACAGGCCAAAGCCGCATAATTGTAGCTGTTTTATATTCCGTCTTCTCCCTCTCTACGCATCTCATCTATGTGTCAACCGGTGGTCACTACCCATTGTTGCAGTTCCCACGTCCATCATGCCTGCTTCTATGTACGCCGAACTGTACACCTCTCAATTCATTACTGTTTCTTGAATATATACAATCTTTGATTCATATCACCACACGAATACTTTTCCTTCGTTTCTCTCTATCAAATTCATCCTCGGAGAGGTTTGGCTAGCTGTCTTGAAACTCTAGTTGTCAGCTTGACTTGACAGGGAAGGATACCACGAATCCTGCAACCACCCAATTGCCTTCAGACAGTTTTCCTCGTTGCATAAGAGCGTTTTTTGCACGTAACATGTTGTAGATTTTTGTGAGGTTATAGTTCCACAATGGAGGGGGGAAAAAGAAATACAGTAGAAGGAGAAAAAGACTGATTTCACTTTCTCAACGATAGTGTAATATTGCTATGCATTTGATCATTTATGACAATGAGGCATGTCTTCGAGTTTTTTTTTTTTTGAAATACTCTTTTATTCCTTTTCCACAAGTGAAAGGCCTAAAATAGTAATGAAATTAAATAAACAAAAAAGTCAGGACTAATATTGTTTTATCTGTATCGGCTATTAATTAACTCAAATACTGGCCAACAAGAAACCACAAAGCGGGTTCCATAACCACAACAATCCTGTTCTCCTCATTCAGTTGATACTAACCACTTCTATTCCCCCCCTTAAATACAAACCCACACCGCATACACTTTCTCATCATGTGTAAAATCTCACAGTACTCATCATGTCTTCTTCTTCTTCTTCCTCCCTCCAATGGCTAAGCTTAGTTGCTACAATCTGGCTTCAAACCGTCAATGGCCCAAACTCAGATTTCCCCATTTACTCATCTCAGCTCAAACAAATCCTCTCCATCTCTCAAGTCCAGCTGAATAACCTAGCATTCGCATCCGATGCAGGAAAGCTCTTCGGCTGGTGCTCTGGCGTCGCCACCGCCTATCTCCCCCTCCGACTCGTTCTACTCATCGGTGCAGCTTTCGGACTCATCGGCTATGGCATCCAATTTCTGTTCCTGGCTAACAAAATCGCGTATCTATCATATTGGCAAGTTTTTATGCTAACTGCCTTAGCTGGAAACGGCATATGTTGGATAAATACAGTATGTTATCTCATATGTACGCGGAACTTCTGTCCTGATAGCCGTATTGCTGCCGGATTATCTACGAGCTATGTTGGATTGAGTGCTAGGGTTTACACTGCTCTGGTTGATTTCATCTTTAACCCTGAGCCTGGCAGAAAAGCGAAGGCTTATTTGTTACTCAATGCCAGTGCACCAATCTTTATCTCTGTAATGATGATGCCACTGCTGAAAGTGATCAAGGTCGATGAGGGATCATGTTCTGGTGGTGATGTAGAATTCTTGGTGATGTTTGTTATCACGTTGGCGACTGGAGTTTGCGCAGTTTTTGGTAGTATTGGATCTGGGCGTGTTTGGTCGACTGCGCATATTGTGAGCTTAGGAGTGCTTCTGCTCTCTCCAATTGCACTACCGATGTTTTTGAAGGTCAAAGAACGAGTAGAAGAAAGACTAAGGAGTACAAAGGAAAGTAAGGTCCATGTTCTCACGATTGAGGAAGTTGAAGACGGCGAAAGAGTTACAGAGTCTGAAGAAGATAGCGAAAAATTTAACCAAAAAGATGTTGAAGAAGGAGAGGATAAGGAAGAGGAAGTTGGATTTAGGACTCTCGTGAGGAAGTTGGATTTCTGGTTGTATTTCTTTAGTTACATGTTTGGTGCTACGCTTGGTTTGGTGTTCTTGAACAACTTGGGTCAGATTGCTGAGTCTCGTGGGCTTGTCAAGACTTCATCTTTGGTTTCTTTGGCTTCCTCTTTTGGATTCTTTGGGCGTGTTATGCCTCCTCTTCTCGACTACTATTTTGCAAAGTAAGTTTGCTAAAAATCTTCCTCTTTGTCTGTAGGAATTACAGAGAATATTCCTACTTAGATTATTTTTTTTTTAAAAAAAGTTCATTGCAGATATTGTCTCTAAATTTTTTTATTAACATCTAAACCCTTTGATGTCCAAACACAGTTATCTCTCCGATATCTATATAGCGTTGATGTAGTTGTCGCATGGCGTCAAGGTATGACAGAGAATGTCTCGATATTTTAGTGTTCTATAGAGCAGGCTCTCTATTCTCCCTATAGCAAACTATGTACAGTGAAAAGATGATCTTGTTTGGCATTAAATGGTCTTAGTAAGTGGTAATAAAAAAGTTTAGACACCAAGGGAATTACCTCGTATAGTACCTCGAGTATACCTGCATTAACTCTTAGAAAATGACATTTCACCCTCTCTCATTTTCAATTTATATCAAGTAATTATTGTTTTTTTTGAATGATTATCAATTTTAAATATAGTAGTTACACGCACAATATACGCGAGTGCAAATAATTGTCATGTGTTATAATCACCGTTTTCGCGCTGCTCAACGTAGCTTACAGGAATTGAAATTGAACTGGAAATCAAAATGGAGGGACTACATTGTCAGTTCTGTATTTGAGGATAATTTACCCTATTTTTCCTTTTACATCTCTTACATTTTCTTTTTTGCATTTTATCCAGGAAAGGACGCACAATATCAAGGCCAGCATTCATGGCAACGATGATGGCTCCAATTGCAGGAGCCTTCATCCTCCTCCTCAACTCAACCACCCTCTTCTTATACATCGCCACAGCGATCATCGGAGCGTGTTCAGGCTCCATCACCTCCATCGCTGTCTCTGCAACTCCTGAGCTTTTTGGTACCAAAAATTTTGCGGTAAACCACAACATTATTGTTACAAATATACCGATAGGATCTCTTGTCTTCGGTTACTTTGCCGCAGTTTTGTATCAGAGAAAAGGAGGGAGTGAGAGCTGCGAGGGGACTAAATGCTACTCTCAAACCTTCATCATTTGGGGTTCAGTTTGCTCCATTGGGACTGTTCTTTGTACCATCCTTTATATTCGAACTCGTAGATTTTGTTCGAGCTAGGACTAATCCTCTAACTGTTGCTGATCTAGTGTGTAATGTTAGATCGATGTTATGTAGTGAAAAGAAAAAAAAATCTCAATAAACTCTAAAGCGGTTAGTGTTAAGAACAAATGTTTGATTGTTATATTTTGTTAATAATAACCTGCAACACTAAGATTTAATACTTTGCAGAGAGTAGTTTTGTTTCACAAATTAAGTCCAACACGATAGTTCACTTGTGAATTTAATTTCGTGGTAGCTTAATGCTTATGGTATTTTGGACAAATTTTTAAAATGAACCCTTTTAAACATTTATTTATAACTTTTGACCCAGTCCTAAATTAATTAGCAATTTCGACTAAAGTTCATGAAACTAGGTCGAAATTGCTAATTAGAACTTCACGGGATTGCCAATTCCATGAAGTTTTCTATGTTTAAACTTCAAGGAATTGCCAACCCCATGAAGTTTTATTTACCAATTTCGATGTGGTTTCATGAAACTAGGTCAAAAATGCTAATTTAGGACTGGGTTGAAAATTGTAAATAAATGTTTAAAAAGGTCAATTTTAAAATTTCCGCCGGTATTTTTTGGTCCACAAAGTCCCACGCGAGAGTTCAATTATGCATCTAATGTTATATTGCGAGCAGTTTGTCTTCCTTGCAACAAAAATGCATGTTTCTAGTATTTTGAAGTGACATCAGGTTTGTGTTTAGCATTTTGTCTTCATTGGCACTGCAAACTCTAGTAGATGCATTCATTATGAGCTGTAGTTTTTAGTTGTGTATTTATTCTTTCATCATGTCCTACATGCTGACTGAAGTTAAAGAGGTTGCTTTATAATAGTACAACATTTGATGACCTAAAGAGATAGGCGTCAAATTCTCATTAAATATAGTAATGTTCAGTCTATAGTTTTTCTTTTCACCGATATATGAATTAATGTGTACATGACAACAGAAATAAGTGAAAGGGTTTTGTTAACGAGTGTCCCTCGGATACTCATTAGTGAAGAGAGATAGCTCTCTA
>NC_033795.1:4540876-4551900 GCF_001876935.1 Asparagus officinalis | reverse complement strand
GATCAACATCTCGGTTGAGGACAAAGTATGATCACCAATTAATTCACCGAAAGAGATTGATGGAGATTTTTCGGAATTTATCGGTTGAGTTGGATTCTATAGCAAACAAAATATATTTTAGTTTGACCTCGTCCATTCAAGTTTCGATCTCAGCCACAAAAACTCTGTTTCTCTCTTCCTACATGAATTAATGGTAGTATGATCCTAACCTTGGGTTTTGCTGTATGATTTTCTTGGTTCTTCGTATGCCAAGTATGAATTAAATTGACGGTGAAATTGCCTCAATATAAAGGAAAGGTTCTTGGAATCTTCTTAGGTTTGATGGCATATAGATAGATCCAAACCCCTTCCCATGCACTGGCATTTTGTGATTTTATTTTATGAAAATATTGACACCTTCGCTTGTGATAAATTTTTGTTAGACACGAAATAAACTCATCATGCATGTAGTCATGATGATGTAAGATTGTGTCACACTTACATCATCCAAACCTTTGACACATCTTTCTTTGTTTCTCCCTTATCTAAACTTTTTAGCCTCCATCATTCGTTGGCAATGGACTTGATATGGCTTGTGGCTTTCCCTTAAACACATGGGTGTTGAATGACTAATTTGATAATGATGCTAATGATGTGAGGTGAACCTCAATACAATTGGACACTCGAAGGCATTAGATTTGTAAAGAAAACTCATACATCATGGTCTAGTTCCCACATAGTTCTTGATCCTCTTCCACACTCGTGCTCTCTAATTGGTTAGCACAGTTTAAACAAGGGTTCATCGTAAATAAACCCGCTCGTACTATTGCCCATTTGCAGATAGATCGCATGTAGTTCTATATGTTTATAGATAGAGCCCCTGACTGATTTTTGTTTTTGGGAGTAATTTCACACAATTTTAGCACAAAAATGTACTACATATTTATTTATATTTTACAAACGATACGCGTCTGTGTCATCTTCATCTATGTATTCAGTAGGTAACCTCTAGTCCTAATATACAGAACAACGCTTAGTATCGTTCCAAGCGAGCAAATAGAACCCCATGTAATGAAAGTTGTCCTATAACATACAACTCCTATACACACACCTTTGTTATCAGCACCCTTATCGTAAACAAGTGCTGCAATATATCCAAATAGAAGAGAACCAATGGGAATATTGGCGACGATAAGGTTGTGGTCGACGCTGAAATTCTCAGGGCCAAAGAGATCAGAAGTCATGGAGACAGCGACGGATGTTATGGCACCCGTGCACATCCCTATGATGCCGGTGCTGATGAACAAACATGTTTTCGACGAGCTCAACAGTAGTAAGAAGGAACTGGATATGGGTACCATGAGGATCGCCACTAGTCCTGGTCTTGATATTATGTATTTTCTCCTGCTGGAACAAGCAAAGATAAGAGTAAATTAGTCTAGTACATCTCAGTGTATGTTCGAAAGAGGAGTGTATGAAATTGAGCAGAAAAGACGGTCTTAATCCATACTATAATTATGATATTCATTATAAGCTTCTATGTGAAGCTGTCTTTTGATCAATGCAATTTAATGATATTGATCATATGTATTCATATTCTTTCACATATGAGTGTGTTGCTAGAAATTTTCTATATGAAAGTTGCTTGCGGTCCCGTTAGGGTATGCATTATGCGTAATGATAGGAAAGTGACAGGTTTGAGAGCATAGAGAGAAAAGCAAGAAAAAAAAAATCTTAATACTCCAGTAATTGCGTCAAACTTTGAAACTGTAATGATGATTGAGTGTTATAATTGTACAATTTAAGACGCTCCTGCCAAGGAGAGGGCCCTTATGGGAGGGGAAACTTGGACTCATCAATTTTATTTTATATTTTCAATTTATTTTTTAAAATCCGTTTGGAAATTTGTGACCGATAAGATTTGAATTTGGGTTGTTCTAAAACTATGTCAAATGCCTTATCACTAGACCAAAACACTTCAAAGTCACTAGAATATCTTCAAAAAGAAAAATCATAACATAATTAAGGGTTATAATTTTATATTCTTGCGTCTTTGATGCTTCTCTACCGTGATCAGAGTTCTATCAGGACAAACAAACTGACGAGTTTGGTGTAGCTCAACTTCTTACATAAGAAAACAAAGCCGGTCTTGCTGTTCTATTCTGAAATTAACATCTAATTATTGTTTACGCGAAGTTTAGGTTCTAAAGTTGGATTCTCATCCGTCGCTTGTGCAATCTATATAGCTTTAACACAACAGCTTGTAAGTTTGGCAGACGTTACCGGCCGCCATCTTGGGTTATGAAAGCGTGAAGCCGACTGATGAATGCCTCCGAAGGATCGATAGATTCAAGAAGTCCTGGTTAGTCCTGGACAAACGTTGTCCTTCGTTTGTATTTTTGATTTTTAATTTTTTAAGCATAGGTCAACATAATGACACATGGCGTTGAAACATCCAGAAACATTTTATAGCATGTCATCTAGCTAGCTAGGGTGTTCAGGGCCAAGCCCCAGATATTCAAGATCTTTGACCAGCTTTTACCTACACAGGATCAGAGCATCATGAATGATATGCACGGGAGAAATTTTAGCAGGGTGTTTTTTTTTCATATATACCCTTCGCATCTTCCATAGTTGCATATTTACCCTCTAAATCTTGGTATATATAGGTGAAATTACCCCTCAATTCTCTCACAATGAGCTTTTCTACACATCTCGCTTAAGAATTTTAGCTTTTAAACTATAAATTATCGAAGTTTTTTTAAGCAGTACCGTTTATAAACAAATATTGTTACATGGGATAGTAGAAAAGCCTAGTGTGAGCAAAGTGAAGGGTAATTTTGCAAATACTAAGATTTTTTAGGGGTAAATTTGCACACGTGGAAGTTTTGAGGGGATATATGCAAAACCCCCCATTTTAGACCTGTTTAAAAAATATGCTGACATGTACGGCTTTTTGATTAGTCGACATAATCACATCACACAGAGAACTTTTAGTACAAAGTGCGTCTACTACAAAGTGCGTCTACTGGTAGACTGACATGCCAATTAAATCAAATTGAGGCATATATAGGAGCTCGGGAATTGGTATATGGTCTAAAAATTATTATTTTTCTTAGTGTACCAGCTATCCAGTAAAAAAAAACGTTAAGGATCCAAAATATGGGACCATTGGAGGGGACATGTGTGGTATCCCCCTCCTATTGCATAATGAGCTGGCCATGCCAGCTCATTAGGCAATAAGAGAGGGCATCTCATCTGTCCCCTCCAATGGTCCCATATTTTGGATCCCTGTAGCAGCGCTCATCTAGTAAAACTTACTAACCTCGTCGTGAACAGCGACAGCGGTGCTGACGACAATCTACCGAAGAAGGTGAAGGACGATGATATCGACAACAAAACATCCTCATTTACATTCCGAGACTCCGCGATCTGGCCCAAGTTGTTAGCATACACAAGCCCTACGGTACCCCCACACAAATACACCAAAAAGTACAACCAGAACTCTACTCTCTTGACCGACTTCTGAAGTGCACGTATGCAACCCTCTTCCCTCAAGTTCTCTTCGTTCTCAACGCCCTCCCCCTCCTCTACGCTCCCTCCCCCAAAACCCCTCTTTCTATTTTCAGTGACACCACCCTCCGGCCGGTTCTTCTACCGCCCCTACCTGCACTTCGTCGCAGTCCTGCACTCTCTCAAGCGCCTTAAATAAAGGCACTGCGGCGACCAAGCCAACCATTATCAGTAGAATGATCGGCATCAAAATTGAGTGTTCTGAACTTAAGAATATGCTCTCAACCACGACATACACGCCCGTCGCTCCTGCGATCACGAATACCGCAAGCAGACTTGAAGCTGCACCGGATCGAACCGGTGTCGTTTCTTTTAGAAATGGTGCGGTCAGAAGGCTCAGCCCAAGGGGCACAAAACAGTTGAGCAACAAGTATATACTCTTGCTACTCAAATCCCTGCCCGCGATCAGTTGGGCTAAAGCTACGTACAGTTTAGCGCTTAGCCCTGCGTAACTCGTCGACAAACCAATAACGAACCCGTCATCAACGGCAAAACTCCTCATCGCTGCGACGTAACAGGTCGTATTGAACCAGCAGATGCTGTTTCCCGCCAGCGCTTGGAGAAGAAAGTACTGCCAGTATGAAACCTTCGATATTGAATTAGAAATGAACAGGTACTGGAATCCGTAACCGATGAAGCCTACGGTCGAGCCAATGGCGAGGACGCCAACTACCGGCAGAGGGGGGAGTCGAGCGGGCGGCGAAGGCCGGTAGCACCAGCGAGGGAGCGTTGCCTAGCGCGGACCGGCCACCGCGAGGTTGTTCAGTTGGAGTTGTGTGATGCCGAGTCGGGATTTTAGGGTCGAGGAGTAGGCAGGGAAGTCCGTGTTGGTGCTGCTAATTGATTGGAGCCAGATGATTGAGACTAAGGTTAACCATGGGAATATTTGAGGCATTGAGATGTTTTTTTTGTTTGGTTGTTAGGAATGATGCATGAGGTTTAGCTAGCTTTATGGATTCTCAATGTAAACGAAAAAGCGTTTGGAACGTCTACGTTAGTTCGAGAGGGGAAAAGGGGAAAGGAAACGGGCGGTTTCAGAGTTTTTTAGTGCAAAAATTTAACTAGTTTATGTTGTAAGTTTCAGGTCAGGGTCTAGCTTGATATTTATATATTAGAAAAGTTGTATATTGAAAGGGAAATTTTGGTAATATAAATGAGAATGTTGAAAAAGTGAAGCTGGTAGGATCTATAAATTTTGTGAGGTGTTGTACGATGGGAAACCCTATGGCATACATTTCCAAATTTATGAACGTCTTGCGACATTTTTCAATTGGGGATGGTTGTACTGAAATTAATGACCGTGTGTTAGATATCTAGTCCACTCATTTGGGAAAGCAGTTTGAAGATTTTGGTGACAACTTGGAGAAATTGCTATGTATATATGTACTTGATTATGTATTTTTATGTGAGGCCAGCGATGTCATATCATGGATTGGACTGAATGGAAACCATTGGACATTTAAGTTGTCTAAATATTTGCCTGACTTTATAGAATTACGTTCATTTTTTGATAGACTCAGTAAAGGTATTATTTAATAGGGTTTTTTTTGTCTCTAGGCCCATTTGTTTACTCCCATTTATTTTTAAACACAAGTACTATTATTTGTATCTTTAGGCCCAATTCACTTTTGGTATTTGTTTTTAAAGCCAATTCTAAAATACAATACTTTTACTACTTATATTTATACAAAATGATTGTAAAAACCCCAAAATACCCCTTTGATTGGCCCAATAAAACCCAGTACTCTCTCATCTTCCCCATTTCACCTCAGCCCTAAATTGAAAAAACGAGATCCCATTTTCGTCGTCGCCCATCTCCAACCGTCGACGCCCCGCTCCAGCCGTCGCCCATCTCCAACCGTCTAGCCGTAGCCCGCTCATTTTCCTACCCAGTATCTCCCTCCTCCTCTCACCGACGATTTTTCTCGCCGCCGTCAAATCCTTTCGACGTTTCCCGCTGCCGCTTCTCTGCCCCTCAAGTATTGTTTCCCAATAAGCTATTGGTAAGTGAATCTTATCAGATGACCCCCACTTCTCCTTTTATTAACTGAAAACCTAATTAGAAGTCAACTGTTTCAAACTGAGAACAAAACTGGAACCGAAACCCATTTCAAATTCGGTAATATTCGATTACTAGGGAGAGGTCCGCCCATTGTTACGCGTGATCCATTGCCAGTCTCGACTATATTACTTGAATCTAGAATGATAATTTTTTTTTAATTAGGGTTCCTAGGTCTCTTAATGCTTCTATTATTAGGATTTTGTAATTAACATGGCATATATGTAAGTGAATGGATGTTATTTTGAATTTGATTACCACATAAATCAACGATAAGCAGAAATAAGAAATTTACACATGAACAATTGGTAATTGGTGTGTGCGTCAACCGGTACTTGTTCTTTTTTGAATAATTACATGTGTGGTAATGAGTAGACTGCCAAATAGGTTTGTGCTCTACTTATGAACGTTTGCCATCGGTATAAGCCAGCAACGAATTCATTTTTATTACAACTTTGACTTATTGGTTCTCTGTTATTATTATGGGGTTTTTGTCCTGTCAAAATTAGATTTGGTTTGCTCCTTGTCCTTCTTTGTTTCCTTGAAAATGACTGACATGGTTCATCATTGGTTCTATTAATATTAGTTCTAAATTGTTGTTGCCTATGATATCGTGGTAGTTTGATGTTTGATTCTGGGTATGACTGACATGGTTTTGGTAAGGGGTATTGTGCTTCTACAAAATGCTTTTTATTTGATGTTCTTTCATGTATTGTGGAGGAATCAGAGAGCAAGAAGCTTTGTAGGAATTAGTCATTATAGCAAACAACAACAAAGCCTTTAACCCAAGTTTGCAACTATCTATTACATTCTTTATTATTCTTTGCATGTTGAGAGTTGTTTATATACTTAAATTTGTTCCTAATGATGCTTGTAGCGCGTTGAGCCTCCGAGACGAGTAATGGGCCAGCTAGAAAAGGAAAAACAAGAAAGAAGAAAGAAGAGGGAAAACTGGATTTAAGTTAAAATTGTTCTGTAATATATGTATCTGAAATATGTGTGAGTATGTTTTGTAACATTTCTCAGCTTTTGACTAAGTTTGTGACTGTGAATGTATCTGAAATACATGTGAAGATGTTTTGTAACATATATGCGAGGATGTTTTGTAATATATTTCAATTTGTGCTGCAAGTGTAACATATATGCGAGGATGTTTTGTAATATGTGAGGATGTTTTGTAACATATATGTGAGGATGTTTTGTAATATGCGAGGATGTTTTGTAACATATATGCGAGGATGTTAAAATTGGTCATTGTTAAAATTTGTATGATCTCTAAAATTGTGACTGAATGTAGTGATGAGTTTGTAGCATATTTCAGCTTGTGATGGTGTTTGTGATTGAAAATGTACCGTGTTAAGTGTAGAGGATGTTTTGTAACATATCTATGTTTGTGATTGAAAGTGTAGCGGGTTATCATGTAAGGGTAGTGGGTTGCACTGTAAGTGTAGCGGGTTATCATGTAAGGGTAGTGGGTTGCACTGTAAGTGTAGCGGGTCAATGTGCTATACTTACATGTTAACGTGCTATACTTACGATATAACGTGTTATACTTACAATTTAACGTGTTATACTTACATGTTAACGTGCTATACTTACGATATAACGTGCTATACTTACAATTTAACGCGCTATACTTTCAATTTAACGTGCTATAATTACAATTTAACGTGTTATACTTACAGGTTAATGTGCTATACTTACAGATCAACGTGCTATACTTACATGTTAACGTGCTATACTTACGATATAACGTGTTATACTTACAATTTAACGTGTTATACTTACATGTTAACGTGCTATACTTACGATATAACGTGTTATACTTACAATTTAACGTGTTATACTTACATGTTAACGTGCTATACTTACGATATAACGTGCTATACTTACTGGGTAATGTGCTATACTTACAGGTTAATGTGTTATACTTACAGGTTAACGTGCTATACTTACAGGTTAACGTGCTATACTTACTGAGTAACGTGCTATACTTACAGGCTAACGTGCTATACTTACTGAGTAACGTGTTATACTTACAGGTTAATGTGCTATACTTACAGGCTAACGTGCTATACTTTTAGGTTAATGTGCTATACTTACGATGTAACGTGCTATACTTACTGGGTAATGTGCTATACTTACAGGTTAATGTGTTATACTTACAGGTTAACGTGCTATACTTACAGGTTAACGTGCTATACTTACAGGTTAACGTGCTATACTTACTGAGTAACGTGCTATACTTACAGGCTAACGTGCTATACTTACTGAGTAACGTGCTATACTGTGCTATACTTACAATATAACGTGCTATACTTACAATATAACGTGTCATAACCCAGTTTTCAGCTCATGAGTCGACCCATAACTCATCATGAGTCGACTCATCAGGTTGGGTCGACCCATGACTGTCATGAGTCGACTCATTATATCAACTCCTGTTGTTAAAAGTCTCTGCTGAGTCGACTCATCACCTTATGAGTCGACCCATGAGTCATAAGTCGACGCACGACTGAACATGAGTCGACTCATCGAGGGTTTTCTGGTTTTTTTCTAAGTATAGCACGTTATATTGTAAGTATAGCACACTATATTGTAAGTATAGCACGCTATATTGTAAGTATAGCACGTTAACCTAAAAGTATAGCACATTATGAAGTAAGTATAGCACGTTATGGAGTAAGTATAGCACGTTATATTATAAGTATAGCACGTTAGCCTGTAAGTATAGCACATTACTCAGTAAGTATAGCACGTTAACCTGTAAGTATAGCACGTTAACCTGTAAGTATAACACATTAACTTGTAAGTATAGCACATTACCCAGTAAGTATAGCACGTTACCCAGTAAGTATAGCACGTTAACCTGTAAGTATAGGACGTTAACCTGTAAGTATAGGACGTTATATCGAAAGTATAGCACGTTATATTGTAAGTATAGCACATTAACCTAAAAGTATAGCACGTTATGAAGTAAGTATAGCACGTTATATTGTAAGTATAGCACATTAACCTAAAAGTATAGCACGTTATGAAGTAAGTATAGCACGTTATGGAGTAAGTATAGCACGTTAACCTATGTTTATACGGTTGATGCTTGTAAGCGATTTGGGATGTTATCTATGTTCAGTTGAGGCATTTTGTGAGACGCTTCACGTTCAACATGCTTTTACCAAGTAGAGATCAATTACGATTGCATTTAATTATATGATTAGCAATTTGAGATGTAGTTTACATTGCGTCGAGAAAATGATGTACAAGTTATTTGCAGGCGTTGTTGTGGCAATTTGTGGAACACTTCATGGCATCATGCTTTTGCCAACTTGAGTTTAATTAGAAATGCATTAGGTATATTGTCTCGTTGAGACAAATTATCAAACACCTTACATGCGTGTATTTTCATTTGCCTAGCTTTTTTTCTTTTTCTTTTTCCTTTTTTATTGGGGTAGTACTTCCAGCAATTCTGAGAATCAATCGCATAAAAAATTACTCAAACACACTGAAACCCACAAAGAGGAGCATTTACAGCAAATCAATCCAAATGCCTCATATTTCCTCTACAACTTCCCATGACAAGAAAATGGGGCAAGTTAGATTAGTTGTTCTCACATTTCACCTAAATCCTAAGCACCTATTTCTTCAAAACTCAAATTACCTAAAAAAAGGCAGCTCTTTCAGCAGACAAACCTCCATCCAACCAAACTAATGCAATTTTGATTGAAAAAGACCATCAATACACTGAGAACCCATTACATCCAAATCCTTAAAACAAACTAAAAAAATCCTAATTAAATAAAAAGGCAGCTCCTTTAGAGAACAAACATCCGATCAATCCCAAACTCATGCAATCGCGACGAGAAAAAAGAGGTCGACGGCGAGATCTGGGACGGAAACGAGGCGACGGAGCAACTAAGAGGTTGACGGCAATGATTGATCACGAGGTCGACGGCCGACGCTCCTCCGCCGACGCCAACAACACCAACCGCGGTTCTAAGATGCTGAAGAGGTTCAACGTCGGTGCTGATCCGCTCCCGGTGGCGTGTTGAAAAGGAGAAAATGAGGAGAGAGAGATAGGGGTTTATATGGGGGCTAAAAGGGGTATTTTGGGTTTTTACCTTGATTCTGTATAAATACAAGTGCTGAAAGTATTGTATTTTGGAAATTGGGTTTAAAGACAAATACAAAAAGAGAATTGGGCTTAAAGATACAAGTAATAATGTATGGGTTTAAAAATAAAGTGGAGTAAACAAATGGGCCTAAAGACAAAAACTCCTATTTAATATACTTTTGGGCATTTTAAGATAAAAGTGAATAGATCTTTATAAAACATATACATCGGAATACTTGCGATAATGAAGCGAACATGTTACATAAATTCCATTGTTTGTGTTGATGTTGACGAACCACGAAACTTCTCAACATCACTTCAGGGTCTTGTTTTTAATGATAAAAAGATAAAAGATAATCACACAAAGAATTGACACAATTATTTACGTGGAAAACCCAAACGAGAAAAACCACGGGTTGAGCTCAAAGCTCGGAGGATACTTCACGATAATGGAATCAACAAATGGGTACAAGGCACACACGGCACACCCGACAACGCCGATTTCCACACGGCCCTCACACATGCTTGTTCTATATTAACTCAACACTAGAGATCTCTACAACACAAGAGACTCTCGGTCACTCTTAACTCTCTATACTTTCAAAAGAACAAGTGAAAAACTTGGATACCTCTCCACAATGAGAGCATGCCTATTTATAAGCCTTGATGAACCTTCTAGTCCACCTTTTTATCTTCCAAGATCCATGAATGCATATGGCTTCTTGGGAATACACAAATCTGGTCAAATTCTTGTGATTCGGATATGGTACTTTGACTGACCATGACTCCATCAATACTGCTCCGATTCTTGTGATTCAAAGTTTGCAGTAAACTATGCATTAACCTCTACAACTTTCATGTAGAGTTTCGAGCCAAATGATGACTGCACCATGCCCGAAAAGACCATGCAAAGTTGAATCTGCATGCAGAAAACTACAGTAATAATTGAGTTAGAAATCGAGCCAACTCCAACAGTTTGATACTGCTGGATGTGGGAGAAGTATTGATCACTCTGTGTCATCTACATGTGTATGCATAGCTAGATAATGTGGATCAAAGAAAAACATGCATGACTCCAATATACTCGCCAACGTATACGAAGCTTACGGCATACGAGACGGTGAAATGGGCGCGTTGTATTCCTGACCGTCTGATGCGTGCCGGGCATCAGGTGTGGCGTCCAAAACACGAATCAGCTAAATTTTCAACGGATTACGTCCCGAGAGCTTCGACTACGCACTTGATTGTCAAGATCATCGATCCGTCGTTTTGCACCAGCACACAGATGTGCCACGCGGCATC
>NC_033795.1:4539610-4540858 GCF_001876935.1 Asparagus officinalis | reverse complement strand
ATGATACACGCAGCAAAAGTTTAGATATGAATTAAATTGAAGATTTATCTTCCACATCTTCAATTTTCACATGGGTGATGCAGGAGATCGAATATTTTTGCTGGTGAAAACTATAGTTAATTAATGTTGTTAACGAAGTTTTCTGATAGAATCTTAAAATTAAAGTGGGCTTTCTGATAACCCTGGTTTAAGAGGAATTTTCTAATATTTTGAAAGTTAAAGAGGATTATTGGTTAATCATCCAAAGTTAAGGAGGATTGGATTTTATGATATTTAACCTAAACATAATCATAGAACATAATATTTAGCATGGCGAGATAAATGGTGTAAGAGTTCTGAAAAAAAATACTCTCCAGGTCACTAAGCATTCCCGAAAAATAGTCTGAAGGCTTGCTTTTTATGTAAAAATTATTACGTTAATGATAACCACATGGTCGTAGATGTAAGTTTGTACTTTTTAAAAATCTACCCACAATCACTAATTTCAGGGAAAATTGAGTAAAATTATAATTATTGGGAAGAGTACATAAAAAAAGAGTAAGAAAGAAGTGATTTATGGTGGGAATTTTTTGCGATTATTTTATTGTAGATTTATGTTTTATTTTGCATCTACCTACTTATCTGTTCCCTCTGAGAAAATGCACGTAGCTCGGCGCTTATATGGGCCCCTAATCCCGCCATCGCCGGCCTGTTCTGTTTAAATGATCTCGAACGGCCCAACTTAAAATTTTGGCAATTGTGCCTGGCCCATATTGGCATGCGAAAATGTTAAATTTGCCATAGATTTAGGGTTGATTTCACAGAACCCCTGAACATTGGGGGGTTGAATAGTACGCCCTTGAATGTTTTTTATCTCACAAACCTCCCGAACTTTGGGGTGTCTCACAAGCCCCCTTAAAGTTTGAACATATCTCAATGGACCTTCTACCCATACTTGACAAGCAACTTAAATGTTGCTTAGGGGCTTTTTGGTTCACCAATTTTATTAAAAATATTATGAAAACCATCTGACAGTGGCATTTTCATAAATTAAATGGTTTCTATAGGTTTCCTAAAACTCAGTTTGGTCCATCAACTTTTTATAGGGATAAGTTTCTATAAAGTAGAGAAAAGGGGTACATTTTGAAGAAACTCACTTCCTCTCAATTTGAGAGGAAATCAAGTAGAAATCTGACAAAATCCACATTCATCCATTAAATTAATATATTTTTCTCTACTTTATAGAAATATTTTCTTCTTCTTTCTGAA
>NC_033795.1:4507734-4539600 GCF_001876935.1 Asparagus officinalis | reverse complement strand
AATTTTTAACCAAATTAGAAAAAGCACAAAATATAGAAACTAAACCCTCACTTTTTGACATTACTGAAAAAGTTTCCATAGAAAATTATAGAAACACTTGAAAACTAATTTTGCCCACTTTTTCTTCTCCTTCTTTTATGGAAATCCAACCAAACAGGCCCCGGCCCAGGCCCTTAGCCAAAAAGCCTCTCCATAAGGGCGGGGGGGATGTTACATAGTCTAATTTTTGGGTTTATTTGAGGTCAAATAAAATAGAATAAAGTTAGCGTCTAATATATGAAAATCCCTCCTCCAATACAACGGTACAAAAGAACTTATAAAGGTACATAAACATGCAGGCTAAAAAAAGAAAGTACAATCATCGAGAAAGATTAATTGATGCTCCACTTGCTATTAACAAATTAATGATTATAACGACATAACCGCCCCTTCTTTCTCAGTGATCGAAGACTACATATACTTTCACTTAAGCCTTATAAATTAAAAAAAAAAAATGCAATGTATGATTAGGACTTTTGCCTTCTATATATACTCACGAAATAAAGATTAATTCGAATATGACTACTATTTGCTTCGCCTGACGTGCAAGTCAAGTTCTGACGACTGCATAGTAGTGAAAGATTAATTGTTCTAAAATTCTTTGCTTTTTTGTTGTTTTTGAATGGTAATATTCTTCGATTAATTAAGAATTTTTTGGAGCGTTTACGAGGATCATAGTTAGTGGCATGAATCATGCAAATTTGTCTGGCTTGCGCGCGCATGATTTTCGGCAACAAAACCATGGGCAAATTCTTGCTTTCATATTAGAGAATTTATATAGATTAGGAGCTAGGAGCTACACGATCACCTTTATCAAGGCGCGCATACTTTGTTTTCTAATGTATGAACTAATATAGTTTTTAAGGTCTTTCGGTTGTAATCTAGGACAAAATCCGTGAGAGGGAGAAAATGCCTATCCATGTATTGTTCTTTGTGGACTATTTTAGGGTGCGTTTGGCAAACTCTTAAAATTAGGCTAAGACCAATGGGGCTCAGTTTTCATTTTTTTTTTTAAATTAGCAAATATCTTGCCAATTCTGATCCACACTTTCTTAGTCGAGTGTTCTATGTTAGACCACATCCCGTCGGTTCAACTCTAAACTAGTTTAGAATATGTCTTGGCCTAGTTTTTAGATGATTGCTAAACATATCCTCAGACTCGAAATTAAAGCTCTCACAAAATAGATAAATGAATGAATTTACAATGCAATTTTAGAATCTATGGATTTGAGCTTCATTTCAGTGTACACTTATTAATAACTATTAAATGGTTCATCAATCCTAATGAATAGTTGATTGATATATGACAATGTGTATGAGCTTAGAGAGCTAGTTCACATACACAAGTTACTACTGTTAGATCATTTTCATCGATTTTCACCTTCAACTTCCTTTATGTCTCATTAATCACAATACAAAGAAAGTAATATGTCAGTAATCCATACATTGTTTTTACAACTAAAAAGATATCATCATCATCATCATCATTATTATTTTGCTAATTTCAACATAGAACGTTGGATGACAGCATAAGTAGTCATCTCATTCTTGGAACCGGCACGATCTTGTATCTAATTAGCCAACTTTGCATGCATTAAGATTTAAGCCCCAACGTACAACAGTCCATTAGTCAACTGTTTCGGCCAATATTAATGAAGATGGTTCAGATTGAGCCAAACTTTAGATAAATTCTTTACGTCATGCAGCCGTATTGGTGTGCATTTGTGCAGCTGAATGATTCATCATATTGTGGATTTTTAACTAATTAGTTAATTATAAGCTAATTTTTCCGAGCTAGCATCTGTTTCTTTTGCCTCTATATTGCTTTCACACTTGAAACTTTTGCTCGTCTAAGCGGTGTAGCTTGAAATTTATGCCACTAATCATAAGTTGAGCACTAGCCAGTAATATTCTTTAACGAGCCCTTTTTAATTATGTGAGCTATCGTCTTGATGATGGATTGATGAGGTTGATAAATATATATGAGATCATCATATTCCATTCATATACATGTTAAGAATGTCGTTAAGATATTATTCATATACATGTTAAGAATGTTGTTAAGATATTATTCATATACATGTTAAGAATGTCGTTAAGATATTTGTGCTTAATTAGTTAATTTGATGTCATTAGAATGGAGACAAGACAAAATAACTACCTAAAATTCAAATTTAGAACGTCATATAAAATAAATAGTATTTTTGCATTGTTGGAAGCTTGTGATCTCATCCGTTATTTTAGAAGATTCCAATTATCCAAATTTATCGAAGCACAAATTTTGATGATATTCTAGCCGACATTTTAGAACTGGGTTAATCCATGTATTATTAATCTTTTTTTTTTGGTCAATGAAATAATTTTTATTCATTTTCCAATTGAGAATTTTAAGAACATCAAAACAATCCAGAAAAAACTTGAAGACAACTATGAAAGAAAAACTTTACATTTGCTCAATCTTATCTTTTTTGTAAGGAGAAACTTTATCATTCAAAACTTTACAGAGGATGGATAGCTTCACAGTCCGAAACAAGAATTCAGGGCCTCTGGCTTTGTGCTGGAAAATCCTCTGGTTTCTTTCTTGCCATATAGTATAAACTGATAGTGAGAATGCCAGTCTTTTTAGTTTCTTCATAAAACCCAAACCCTTCAGTCTCAAGCTATACCAGTCAATGATACAATTCCAATTGCATGATTTCCAATTATAATTCAGCCAATCCATAACTCTATTCCATATACTAGTTGAATATTCACATTCAAAAAAGAGGTGTCTGCAGGTTTCTTGCTGTTGGTAAGGACACAGAACACAGAGATTTGTGTCAAGCATCATCATGTGGCATATTCTATTTTGCGTTAATAATCTAGAATGAATGGCTAACCATAAGATAAAAGAATGTTTAGGGTTGAGCGAACCATCCGAGACTGTTTTCGACCAAGCAACTTGAGCATTTTGTTGAATTAGTTCACTATAGATAGAAGATAATTGAACCTTCCCCTTAGAGCAATTCCTGTTGATGACATTTTGAATATTTATAACATTACCAAATTTGCCAATCATCATATTCCTCACTTTGAGAAGTTGCTTCAACATCTAAGAATCATTCACCCTTATTTGAACTTGCCATATGTTAAATTGTCGTAGGTAGTTACCATGAACCCACTTAATCCATAACAGATCCTTCTTGAGATGAATCATCCGTAGAAGCTTCATAGCCGCTGCATAGTTCCAGGCTTTAGCAAAGAAGACCCCTAAACCTCCACGCTCCTAATTACTCTGACAAATTGTAGCCCAAGAAACCAAATGAATTTTATGATTCCAAAGAAAATCAGAACAAAGACTATCTATTTTCTACAGTGTTAGTACCTTTGTTTTGATGATGATTTACAAACAATCTTTAACATAATTTGTCTAGTATTTGTATTTATTTATTAGGTATTCTAGACAAATATCAATGTTAGAGGCTGGATGGATTAAGCTTAATGATGACATTCAAATGGAGGTTGGCGAAAATAGGATTGAAGCTATGAACAATTCAAATCAAGATTCAAGTTCAAAATTCATCCGCAACCAAGTCGAGCTCATTGAAGATCTATAGCTTGGGTATAGTAGTATAAGTTTATACTTTCATTGAAGATCTATAGCTTGGGTATAGTAGTATAAGTTTATACTTTGTGTGTTGATACTTAGAGCTCAAACTATACACACGTTTATACTTTGTGTGTTGATACTTAGAGCTCAAACTATACACACACATTGCTTTCGTTTTCATTGTTTTCATTTTCAAGTTTAAATCGTATAAATATGAAACTAATAGTTATATACATATACATATATGCTAGTTTCCTATTTATTAATTTTGTTTTGAAATAATGTTTTTAGCCATATAAATATGAAACAAATGGATATAGTTATATTTACACAAATTGTTTCATGTTTATACATGCTTACAATGATCAATGAAATCATGTTTATTTATAAAAATATGTGTTTATGGATTAAAGACTTAATTATACCATTTTATATCTTTTCCTATATCCATTAATCCTTTCAAAATGAATATGAAAGTTTGTTTGTCAAAAACATGTGTTGTTAAATTTTCATATTTTTAGACTATTTTGTAAAATAATGAGTTTTCACAATTGGAAAGTGCAACTTAAAAATTCATTTTGTAACATGTTGATTATCATGTTTATAAATATTTCCTAAAGTTTTACATTTTTTGGAATGTCTTTGGTATTTTTAAACAAAGTTTAAAGTTATAATTTACTATGCAAATCAGGCTATGTGCATGATTGAGTCGACCCATGAACAGTGGTGAGTCGACTCATGAAGTCCTACACAGTTAGTATTTTAGTCTGATGAGTTGACCCATGAAGTCATGAATCAACCCATGAAGTCATGAGTCGACCCATACAGTCATGAGTCGACTCATAACCTGGATGAGTCGACTCATCAAGGACCGTTACACAGTAACGACTATTTTCTAGATTTTACGGATTTTTTATTTTTTATGGGTTTTTGTTAGTTTCTTGGGCTGTTTTCTTCTACCCTAATGTACCTCATTGTCTTAACCATTCCTAACTACTAAGAAAAGTTTTAAACAAGTTTACAAGGGGTTTTAAAGTTTGTTTAGTGTATTTACAAGTTTTGTTTGTGAAGAGATTTTCACAAGAGGAATAAGAGATCATCTTTGGTGTTTGTGCTTCAATCTCTCATCTCTTTTACTCTTGTCATCTTAGAGAGGTTTTACTAAACTCAATTCTAGCTTTACATATTTATATTTATTATTTATCTTTTCACTAAGCTAGATTTACAATTGAGTTTGGTTTTGTTATTGTTTATTGTTTCACACACAACCATTGAGCTTATAGTATTATCACAAATTATATAATTTGGATTGTAGGTGTGATTGAGTGAGCTTACACTTAGATCTCATCTTGTATTAGATAACAAACCATTTGTTATTGTGCTTATTGTAAGATACACTTTGTAACATACTTGTACACTGAGAGGAGTGTGTGGTGAGAGACAGTATCGATTCCAAGAGGAGTGGCGTCTGTAGTAAAGCCTAGGGAGAGGTTGTAAATCCGAGCACTTTAGGAAGGCGATATGGGCTAGGCCAACACTTAGAGGGTGTAAAGTGTGATTGCAAGTGTGTGAGATTGTGAAAGTTTCCGGTGAGCTAGAAAACCGAGATTGTGAGGTGTAAACATTTTGGGTGAATGTTGAAAACTTGTTGTGATAGTGGATTCTCCCCGGGAGTGGGGAACGAAGACGTAGGTCGGAAGGACCAAACTCCGTGATCATCTTTGTGTGTTTGTGTTGATTATTTGCACACTATCTCATTTGCATTTTAGTTTATGTTTATATCGCCCTTTGTTTATATTGCATATTATTTCTCATAATTATTTGTATATCATACTTGTAAGAATAAATTGTTAATAAGTTTTAAATTGATATTAATATCGAATTAGATTAGTATATACCCTATTCTCCCCCCTCTCTAGGGTAATTTTATCCAGGACTTTAACTGGCAAGACATATTTACTAG
Organism: Asparagus officinalis; assembly: GCF_001876935.1. Taxonomy (NCBI): domain Eukaryota; kingdom Viridiplantae; phylum Streptophyta; class Magnoliopsida; order Asparagales; family Asparagaceae; genus Asparagus; species Asparagus officinalis. Next base: position 4,534,009 of record NC_033795.1, on the reverse strand, counting down.
TCCAAAAGATTTGTATACCCAAAATAACTGATTTGATTAGTTGCAATCTCATAGCATAAGATAATGTTTTCTTCTTTTGCCAACTCTGGAATTGTCCAGAGACTTTGTTAATCAAAGGGGAGCAAACTAAGTATGATAATCTTTATAGATTAATGGCATACCCAAATATCTCAATGGCAATACACCTTTAGAAAAGTTTAGAAGAGAACAAATCTGGAGCTTTAGGTTATTATCAATACCACTCATGTATATAGAGCACTTATTAGGATTTTTTTCTAATCCAAAAACTTGGTTGAATTTAGAGAGAAGCTCATTCAATCTTTTAATTGAATACATATCAGCTTTAGAAAATAGCAACAAGTCATCAGCAAAGAGTAAGTGAGAGATCTTAAGTCTGGAACATTTTGAATGGTATCTGAAGAGATTATCATCTTTGAGAGTGTTTAATTTCCTTGATAGGTACTCCATTCTAAGAACAAATAGATATGGAGAGAGGGGATCTACTTGTCTTAAGCCTCTAGCTCATTTGAAATATCCATGTAATGAACCATTAAGAGCTGAAGAGAATTTAGGGGTAGTGATACACTCCATGATCCACATGATCATATTCTTAGGGAAACCGAAACCTATTAGCATAGATTTAATAAAACTCCATCAAAAGCTTTCCTAAATCAATGTTAAGAATAGCCCTTGGTGATGTATGCTTCCTACCATAGTGTTTTATAAATTCATGTACTAATAAGATGTTGCTAGAGATAAACATTCCTTTGACAAATACACTTTGAGCTTCATTGATCAGTGTTCGCGGTGAAAATCGTGTCTTTCTTTGTAATTGATTCCATTGTCATCTTTAAATAACAGCTTTTTGAGTTACAAAAGATCCGGTCTTTTTATAAGATCCGGTTACAATGAAAATCAAAGAAAAATAAACAAAGATTACAACTTTTTCTCCTTGTTTGTCGAACAAATCACGAGCTCCTGTTTTGCGGTCGCTCGCTTTGTGGGTTCTTTGCCTGCGTCGGGGTTTATCCGTGGACCACCGCGAGATCTAGATCCGGTCGGATCTACACAGTACGACGGATATTATTTCGTCAAGGAAATAATAGCCGAGTGTACTATTTCGCCAAGGAAATAGTAGCATTTAATTCTCGGGATCAAAGACCAAGTTTTGATCCGGAGTACGCCTGCGTAGATCTGAGATCCGGTCCTCTCGAACTCTTGCCTTATTTGGCGTTGACGATCGCCGAGCACCAGATCTGGAAGAGCAAGTCCTCGAAGTCCCAAAGCTTGGATCTTTTTTAGATCTGAGTCTTCAATCCAACAGGGCTTCGCCTCCAAAAAATCTAACCCTTCAAAAATAAGCCTACAACCCTCTATTTATAGGCATTGAAAGCGGATCTGGGCCCAGATCTGGGCCCAGATCCGAGCTGGCTCGGCCAGGTGGCTCGGCCAGGCCGAGACACTTGTGAGTATCTCGGGTATTTTGAACATAACTTTCTCGTATGATCTCCAAATGACCTGATCCAAGATGCATTGGAAAGCTAACAAAGAGATATACAATTTTTATATTTTGACTTTCTTCATATTCTAACGGAATCATGATCAAAACAGCTCCACAAGTTCCGAGACACTTTTGGGTGTCTCGGCCAGATCCGAGACACCTCCGGGTGTCTCGTCGTTATTTTAGGCATAACTTCCTCATATGACCTCCAAATGACCTAATTCCAGATGAGTTAGAAAGTTGACAAAAATATCTACAACTTTCCTATTTTGAGTTTCTTCAGATTAAAACGGGATTATGGTCAAAACAGCTCCACAAGTTCCAAGACACATTTGGGTGTCTCGGCCAGGTCCGAGATACCTTTGGGTGTCTCGGCGTTATTTTAGGCATAACTTCCTCATATGACCTCCAAATGACCTAATTCTAGATGGGTCGGAAAGTTGACAAACATATCTACAACTTTACTATTTTGAGTATCTTCATATTCAAAACGAATCATGGTCAAAATAGCTCCATAAGTGCCAAGACACCTTTAGGTGTCTCGGCCAGGTCCGAGACACCTTTGGGTGTCTCGGCTCTATTTTAGGCATAACTTCCCCATATGACCTCCAAATGACCTGATTCCAGATGGGTTGGAAAGTTGAAAAAAATATCTACAACTTTCCTGTTTTGAGTTTCTTCAGATTCAAAAGAATCATGGTTAAAACAGCTCCACAAGTGCCAAGACACCTCGGGTGTCCCAGTTCAGCCTGAGACGTTCCGTTATGCCTGTTTGTTCGTTTTCGCCGTAACTTCTTCATCCGAACTCGGATTTGAACGATTCAAAGTGCGTTGGAAATACAGCGAGGAGTTATATAAGCTCCAATGATTAGATCATCTGTGAAATAAATGAGACACGAAGGGCATTTCGTCTTTTGTAAGTGATACGGGGCTCCCGATCAGTTCGTATCTTTATTCTGAAACTCCGTTGCTTCACATAGTTTGCCGATTCACTTCAAGCGTTCGTCGACATCAATCAAGCTTCTATGAACCAGATGGTGACGTTCATCGTCTTCTCTTAGGTTTGAGCTGTTCGTAGAGACCTATAGGCAATTTTCGATGCCTACAGATACCCCCTCCAAAGCGTTCCAGACTCGTTTCTTTTATAGAAGAGGCTGGAATACTTTGGATATGATTGGTCCAGCCTTCGATTGGTGTAAAGGACCTGTAGTTAGCTTCAACCCTTGACTCCTTCGATTTTCGGTCTATTCAATGCTTTGATGAATAGCCGAAGTCCTTCCGGCGCTGCGTTTATCGCCTGGCCGTCGTTGGAGTCTCGAGTCTACCACCGGTGAGTTGAGTTTGGCTTGTGTCATTGAGTTGACTTTGAACTGACTATCTCCGTCATGATATATTGATTTGCGCTGACTTTTTGATCGCAACGCGTTGATTGGCGTTGACCTAGGGTTACGCGTTGTCCGGCGTTGACCTTAGGGTTTCGAACGTCGTTGGATGCTCAAGTCACAAGACCAACTAATGGAGCTGATGCGTCAGAATGGCTTGCATTTATAGAATTTTTGGCAAATCCTCAGCCATCAACGGGTTTGATGGGCCTTTACCGACTACCGTTTGAGTCGGGCTAGCATGCAGATTGTTTAAGTCCGTTCCGCATGTGACGTTAAGCTAAAAGAGTTAACCCTTTTAGTGCTACGATATTGAATACGTAGACTTCGTCTTTCTCCTGTGAAAAGACTAAACAGCGACGTGTATCAGACATTGACTTAGGATTTTAGGCAAATCCTCAGCCCTCAACGGATTTGACGTGCTCTTACCGATTACCGTTTGAATCGGTCTTACATACGGATTGTTTTAAGCCCGTTCCGCATGTGACGTTGTGCTAAAGGAATAAACTCCCTTAGACTTGATGCTACGACTTCGAATACGTAGACTTCGCCATTGTTATGGGAATAAACTACCCGGCAACGCGTGTTAGGCGCTGACTTATCCTTACTTAGGATTCAGGATAAAAGTCCCCAGACTCGGATTCTGGTGTCTTCTTTAATCGGTAAAAGACTAAACCGGCAACGCGTGTTAGGCGTTGGCTTATCCCTGCTTAGGCTTCGGGATAAAATTCCCCATGCGTGTGAGGCACGGATTATGATGTTATTAATAACAACCTGTCACAATGTTGAATATGTGGTCTTTTGTCCTTTTTACGGTCAATGACTAACCGACAATGCGTGTTAGACATAGACTTTGGGATTTTTGGCAAACCCCCAGCCATCAACGGGTTTGACGTGCCTTTACCGATTACCGTTTGAATCGGGCTAGCATGTGAATTATTAAAACCCGTTTCACATGTAACGTTGTGCTAAGAGAATTGCTTCTCTTAGAGTTAATGCTATGATTTTGAATACATAGACTTCGTCTTTCTCCTGTGAAAAGACTAAACAACAACGTGTATGAGACGTTGACTTAGGATTTTTGGCAAATCCTCAGCCTTCAACGAATTTAACGTGCTTTTACCGACTACCGTTTGAATCGGGTTTACATGCAGATTGTTTTAATCCGTTCCGCATGTGACGTTGCGCTAAAGGAATGAACTCCCTTAGACTTTGTGCTATGATGTTGAATACATAGGCTTTACTATTTGTTACGGGAATAGGCTACCCGGTGACGCGTATTAGGCGTTGACTTTAGGATTTTCGGCTAACCCCCAGCCTTTAACGGATTTGATTAGGCTTTACCGACTACCGTTTGAGTCGGGCTAGCATGCGGATTGTCTAAATCCGTTCGCATGTAACGTTGCGCTAAAGGAATGAACTCCCTTAGACTTTGTGCTACGACATTGAATACGTAGACTTCGTCATTGTCATGGGAATAGGCTACCCAGCAACGTGTATTAGATGCTGAATTATCCCTACTTAGGCTTCGGGATAAAATACCCCAGAATCGAACTCTGGTATCTTTTTCTTCGGAGAAAGACTAAACCGGCGGCGCGTGTTAGGCGTCGGCATATCCTTTCTTAGGATTCAGGATGAAATTCCCCACGCGTGTGTAGGCATCGAAAATTGCCTATAGGTCTCAACCTACCACAATGTTGAATATGCCACAGGAGTCCAATTGACGTCGACGAGCGACTGAAGTGAATCGACGAGCTATGTGAACGGATAGGATTTCGGAACAACGAAGACCCGGACCAATCGGGAACCCGACACTGTTCACAAAAAGAACAACGCCCTTCTTGCCTCGACCACTCTACAGATAATCCAACCACCAGAGCGGATCGAATTCTTCGTCAAGCATCCAACGCACCCGGAATCACTCAAATCCGAGTTCGGACGAAGAATCTACAGGGAAAACAACCGAATCACCTCAAACGGAGTCTCGGGAGGTCGAAACACCCCGGGGGTGTCTAGGAAAAGCCTAGACACCCCAGGGGTGTCTCGGCCCGTTGATACTAAGAAGAGCTATTACCTCGCTTTAGCCGAGGTATACGCTTATAGCTTCTATATCCCTCCGCGGATAGGCGAAGCTCTGTCCGATTTATCCGGATCAGAAAGTTTCTAGATCTCACGCGGATCAACGAAACTCTGTCCGATTTATCCGGACCAGATCTGAGTGCCCCGGTGGTCCACGGATATCAACATCCCCGTCACAGGCAAAAGACCCACGCAAGCAAGAGATGATGAACAGATCTTGCGTTTGTTTGAAGGGAGTTGTATTTCTTTTGTTTTCATTGTGTAAAGGTCTTATAAAAAGGCTATCTTTTTATTTCATTGTAACGATTGAAGTTGTAATGAATGCAGCAATGAATACAGCAACTTTTTCCGCAAACAAGCTGGCGACCACAGTGGGAGCCAACGGCATCGCTACCGACGCCGTCGTGACGCAGCCGGCATTCAAGATCCGGGTGAATGAAGAACACGAGCTCGATCAACAACAGTTCAAAGAAGGCCTCTCTTCCTCCTCCTCCAGATCCGCCTCTCCAAACGGGTACAGAAAGGTAACCTCTTTCATAAATGTTTGCAGGTCCTTCGGCTCGAAAATCCAAGACCCCGTTGCCTCCGCTGCACTTGCACCACGTGACGTCCCCGCGTCGTCCAACGTGGTCGAGATCGCAGACCCCGTTGCCGCCGCTGCACTTGCACCACGTGACGTCCCCGCGTCATCCAACGTGGTCGAGATCGCAGATCCGGACTTCTCCTCTGCACTTGCACCACGTGACGTCCCCGCGTCGTCCAACGTGGTCGAGATCGCAGATCCGGACTTCTCCTCTGCCCTTGCACCACGTAACGTCCCCGCGTCGTCCAACGTGGTCGAGATCGCAGATCCAGACTCCTCCCCCGCCAAGGAGATGACTTCTGAAGACGCTCCAGCATTATCAAAGAGAGCACGCCAAAGACGGCGTCAACGCCTTGCTCGTCAACTGGCCAAAGCTTTGGAGCCGATGGATGGGATCCGCTACAATGAAGATCTCAAGTCTAGGCGTCACCAAGAGCAACAATGGCAAACCAAAAGAACTCGTTCTACTCTTGAGGAGCGAATCCAGAAGCGCCGCGCCTTGCGTGCGCATGCCCGGACCCTTATGCGAAAAACACAAGAAACGCAAAGGGAAAAGGCAGTTAAAGGATCGCCGAAATCCAAACGAGTTTGGATGCCAAAGGCCAAATCAGCGCCTAAGGCAAAAGCAGGCGACGTTGCTCTCCAGCCTTCGTCAACTTCAGATCCCAAACCTCCGATGAAGCCCTACCGCAACGTACATCTCCCCAAGTGTAGGAGTCCTCTGAACAATCGTATCGGTGCCCTGCCCAAGAATCGGGGAAAAGCACTGAAGGAACTTCAAGCCGACATCCAGACTGGGGGTCGTACACGACCTCCTAACAAACGGATTCCTACAACGGCCCGCTCGGCGGTGCGTGCAAAAGACCAAGAGCCCGTTAAGGTTTCACCCTCACAAAGGTGTAATTCCAAACGTGTGGCTCTTGCAGACGCCAACAAGGCAATGATTACTCAGAAGGAAACGCGTCGGACAGACGAACGCGTTATACCTGAGAACCCATGTGAGCAGCCGATAGGTTACTCCGACCCCAACGTCGCAAATCGATCTTTGCAACAACCAGCTCGGCGATGCGTGCAAAGGACCAAGAGCCCGTTAAGGTTTCACCCTCACAAAGGTGTGATTCCAAACGTGTGACTCCCGTAGATGCCAACAAGGCAATATTTACTCAGAAGAAAACACGTCAGATAGACAAACGTGTTATACCTGAGAATCCATGCGAACAGCCGATAGGTTACTCTAACCGCAACGTCGATGAGTTGTACTATCAGTCTGGGGGTGCGAATAAATCTCGAAAGAGAAGTACCCACGAGGCGGACTCTCACTGTCCGTGTATCAAAATTATCAGGGCAGTATTATCAACGTGTAGCTGCCCCAAGACCGCTCCGCAGAGGGTCTCGATATTCGAGGGAATCTCCAATGGAACGACGAAGCCCAAATCAGGGCATTTCCACCAAAGAGGATCGGTTGCTCGAGATGATGAATTCCCAGAAGTTACCATCAACATGGTCAACAAGGGAAAATCTCCAATTGTTCCAAGTGGTTCCTACCCTAATTTCTCTCTAGGGAGCAGAGTCAATGCGAGAATAGCTCAACTTCAGCTAGAAGCCGTCGGAGATAACGACGACCATGGGATCCATGAAGAAGTCCATTCCGATGATGAACTCTCAGATTCTTATTCCGCTCTCGCCTCTGACGATACAACGTCTAGCGTAGGGCAAGCTCGAGAAGTGTTTATGGTCAACACCGAGCAGATAGCCAAGATCATTGAAGAGGCCCTGGCTAAGCAGAAGGAAATCTTCAAGTTCGAAATGGAAATGGCTATGCAAGAGATGAGACAAATGCACGACCAACAAATCCGAGCTTTATCGAACTAGCTAGTTGAATCCAGCCGTCGTACCCAGGACGCCGCAGTTGATAACGATCCGGAAGTGGACGAAATCATCATGGCCGACGCACCGCCCAAGAGTACGGGGGGTGGCCCCACTAAAAATAACAACGCTGGGGGTGGACCCACCAGTGATGGCAACACTGAGGGTGGTCGTATTATCCCTCTCGAAAATTGTCCAAAACAGGATATGGATGAGGCGGAAAAGATGAGGGAGCTCGAAAGAAAAATTGACGCCCTGATGTCTGCTCGAGAGGTGAAGAAGACTAGCATTCCGTGTCCTTACCCAAAAGAGTGGGATTCGATTCCATATCCGGCAAAGTTCAACCTGATCAACTTCACGCCGTTCAACGGGAAGGACTCGCCCACTCAGCATCTAATCTATTTCAAATCCCACTTGGGAGTGATCTCTGGCAACGAGCCTTTGATGGTTCGGTCATTCGTTGGCACCCTTCGCGGGCCCGCCTTCGATTGGTACCGCCGTCTCAAGCCCGGAAGCATCAACAGCTGGGAGGACTTGGAAAGCATGTTTCTCGCCCATTTCTTCGATGATGACACCGAGGTGTCGATCAGGACACTCTTCGACGAGAAACAAAAAGGCGGAGAGTCGGTGGATACCTTCATCAAACGCTTCCGCAATCAGGCAAGGAACTGCAAGGATCCCGTCACGGAGGAATTCATCTTGCAGACTTGTCAGAATAACTTGTCCATTAACATCTTGGACGTTTTGGGAACAGAGCCATTCAATACCTGGAAAGAGTTGAAGGTACGCGGAGAACAGGCCGAAAGCTTCCTCAGAAGGAAGAAAGCCGAGAAGAGCCAACTGATGGTCAGCCCTCTGGATTCGGGTCTCGTACCTCATGATGAAGGGGACGCACCTGCAACAGTTATTGACGATAATCAAACGTCACAACAGCAGTTCCGAAGACAACAGAAGAATTCAGATCCAAAACTCCAAAACGAGTACTCGTTCAAAGACGAAGACGTTCCAGCCATCTTCGAGTCTCTTCTCGAAAACAACAAAATCAAGCTCCCGCCCATCATGAATCAGGAGGAAGCTGATGATCCTGCGGATCCGAAGTATTGTGAATACCACAGGAGGATCCATCATCCCACCAAGACTTGTATCACTCTCAAGAATACAATACAAACCTTGGTTGAAGCTGGCGTCATAACGCTGGGATAAGCCAAATGAGAATGGCGACACTCCGAAGAGTACACGAGTATAAACTGCTTCTCCACACTCCGAAGAGTATACGAGTATAAACTGCTTCTCAGTACTCTGAAGAGTATACGAGTATAAACTGCTTCTCAACACTCCGAAGAGTACACGAGTATAAACTGCTTCTCCACACTCCGAAGAGTACACGAGTATAAACTGCTTCTCCACACTCCGAAGAGTATACGAGTATAAACTGCTTCTCAATACTCCAACAAGTATAAGAGTATAAACTGCTTCTTGATCCTCCTTCTCATTCCTCCTACCGGTATAAGAGGTTAAACTGCTCCCTGATACTCCAATAGGTATATGAGTCTAAACTATTTCCTACCATTTGACGGGAAGTTCCTGGAAGAATTACGCTAATATTCTTAAGGATAACCCGGTCGGATAACAAAGTCAAACCCAGTTCCAAGAGAGAAGCTGAGGGTGGATAATCCAATGCATCGGGAAGTTCCCGGAAGAATACCACATGGGCATTCTTAGGGATAACCCAATCATTGTAGAATTATAACCCAATCATTGTGGAATTGGTGAATAAGAAATTCACGTTCGAACTCTGAAGGTCAGAATGTCTCTTCTTATTTTTATCAAAAAATTCTCTAACTCTTATGAGTTATTTTTGTGAGATGAGATCTAATCCTCTGATAGGTTAATCTTTCCTCACCAAACCATCCGCTGATCAAATTAAACGACAGGGGATCCACCAACATTTCCATTTGCCCGTCATTGGCATTTCTCAGACTTAACGTGCTAGGTCCCAAACACCTAGCATTAAAGTCTCCCTTTGAGTGATAATACGAGTTGGCACTTTCTTTGCTACCCGTATTCCACTCTCTTCGCTTTCTGGTCAAACCTATAAAAGTTAGGGCCAAAGCCAAAATCCCCTCTCGATTCCCCCAATGAACGAGAGGTCCACTTCCAAATCGGGTCCGAGTCATTCCTTTTCGATAAACGAAAATCCACCTTTGTCCCCTTTTCCACCAAACCTATAAAAGTTAGGGTTGAAATTGGGTTTTCTCCTCAATGAATGAGGGGTTCTTTGGGTTCAAATGACCAATCCTATAAAAGTTAGGGTCGTTCGAACCTTTTCGATTCTCGGAGTGGAGATCCCACTCTTAGTTTCATCCTTCCGGATTCTGGGGGTGGAGATCCCACCTCGAGTTTCCTTTCCAGCTGAAGATAGAATATAAAATTCTTCCTCTTCAGCGCCGGGAGATAGAATATAAAATTCTTCCTCTTCCGTTTCCTTTCCAGCTGAAGATAGAATATAAAATTCTTCCTCTTCAGCGCCGGGAGATAGAATATAAAATTCTTCCTCTCCCGTTTCCTTTCCAGCTGAAGATAGAATATAAAATTCTTCCTCTTCAGCACCGGGAGATAGAATATAAAATTCTTCCTCTCCCGTTTCTCAGTCTGTCTTTGCTTTTAGAAAAGACACGATTCTTAACTTCCAATCCGGGCACTCGATGCACGGGGAATTTCATTCCGAAGCCTAAGTAGGGATGAGTCAACACCTAACACGTGTTGCCGGGTAGCCTATTCCCGTAACAAGGGCGAAGCCTATGTATTCAACATCATAGCACAAAGTCTAAGAGAATTCACCCTCTTAGCACAACGTTACATGCGGAACGGATTGAGACAATCCGCATGCTAGCCCGACTCAAACGGTAGTCGGTAAAGGCTAATCAAATCCGTTGAAGGCTGGGGATTAGCCAAAAATCCTAAAGTCAGCGCCTAACACGCGTTGCCGGGTAGTCTATTCCCGTGAGAAAGACGAAGCCTACGTATTCAATATCGTAGCACTAAAAGGGTTAACTCTTTTAGCTTAAACGTCACATAGGAGCGGACTTAAACAATCCGCATGCTAGCCCGACTCAAACGGTAGTCGGTAAAGGCTAATCAAATCCGTTGAAGGCTGGGGATTAGCCAAAAATCCTAAAGTCAACGCCTAACACGCGTTGCCGGGTAGTCTATTCCCGTGAGAAAGACGAAGTCTACGTATTCAATATCGTAGCACTAAGAGCGTTAACTCTTTTAGCTTAACGTCACATATGGAACGGACTTAAACAATCCGCATGCTAGCCCGACTCAAACGGTAGTCGGTAAAGGCTCATCAAACCCGTTGATGGCTGAGAATTTGCCAAAAATTCTATAAATGCGAGTCATTGATGTACCAGCTCCACTAGTTGGTCTCATGACTTAAGCATCCAACAAATTCAGGATAAAATCCACACATGCAGATGAATCGACTTTAACAGTTGGTCCTGTAGCCCCAACGTTTGGGACCGCTATGCTCCAATACCTTAAGAGCTTAAACTGTGTATACTCCAGCAAACGTACGAGTATAAACTGTGTTGATGGCGATCCGAAACCCTAAGGGTCAACGCCGGTCAACGCGTAACCCTAGGTCAACGCCAGTCGACGCGTTGCAACAAAAGTCAACGTTCGACGATTCGAAACCCTGAGGGTCAACGCCGGTCAACGCGTAACCCTAGGTCAACGCGCAACCCTAGGTCAACGCCAGTCAGTGCGCTGCGACAAAAGTCGACATTCCAGGATTCAAAATCCACACCAATCAACGTTCGACGATCCGAAACCCTAAGGGTCAACGTCGGTCAACGCGTAACCCTAGGTCAACGCCAGTCAACGCGTTGCGACAAAAAGTCAACACACGATGATCCGAAATCCTAAGCCAGCACAATGTGGCGGAGGTAGTTCAAAGTCAACTCAATGACACGAGCCAAACTCAATTCATCAGCTGTAGACTCAAGACTCCGACGACGGCCAAGCGATAAACGCAGCGCCGGAAGAACTTCGGCTATTCGTCAAAGCATCGGATAGACCGAAAAACGAAGGAGCCAAGAGTTGAAGCTAACTACAGGTCCTGACTATCCTCACCCGGCTGTTCATCGGCACCCTCAAAGAGGTAGCCTTCGAATGGTTCTACAAGTTAGAACCAGCTGTAGGCATCAAAAATTGCCGATAGGTCCCCGCAAACAGCTCAGTGTTAAAGAGCGACGATGAATGTCACTATCCGATCCATAGGAGTCCAATTGACGTCGACGAGCGACTGAAGTGAATCGACGAGCTATGTGAACGGATAGGATTTCGGAACAACGAAGACCCGGACCAATCGGGAACCCGACACTATTCACAAAAAGAACAACGCCCTTCTTGCCTCGACCACTCTACAGATAATCCAACCACCAGAGCGGATCGAATTCTTTGTCAAGCATCCAACGCACCCGGAATCACTCAAATCCGAGTTCGGACAAAGAATCTACAGGGAAAACAACCGAATCACCTCAAACGGAGTCTCGGGAGGTCGAAACACCCCGGGGGTGTCTAGGAAAAGCCTAGATCGGACGAAGAATCTACAGGGAAAACAACCGAATCACCTCAAACGGAGTCTCGGGAGGTCGAAACACCCCCGGGGGTGTCTAGGAAAAGCCGAGACACCAGGGGGTGTCTAGGCCCCCTACCTACCCCCTAGAGCCCTCATATGCCTATAAATAGCCCCCTTGGGCCTTGGTTTTGAAAGGGGCTCCTGATTTTTGTGGCTTTTGGTGTTTGGCTAATTTCAGATCTTGGGCTTCATCCTTGAGATCTGAAATTTGAGAGAGCCTAGGCGAAGCCCTGCTGCAGCGAGGAGTGAGCGAGCCGTCTACAGCAAATGAGTCTTCTTCTTCATTCACCCCTTTTCTTTTCCTTAGTGTTGCCCCTTAGCGGTGATACTAAGTAGAGCGAATATCTCGATTATCCGAGATAGGAGCTATAAACTTCTAGATCTCACGCGGATCGACGAAGTTCTGCTTCTATATCCCTTCGCGGATAGACGAAGCTCTGCCCGATTTTCTCGGAACGGATCTGATTGCCCCGGTGGTCCACGGATATCAACATCCCCGTCACAGGCAAAAGACCCACGCAAGCAAGAGATGACAAACAGCTCTTGCGTTTGTTTGAAAGGAGTTGCATTTCTTTTGTTTTCATTGTGTACCGGTCTTATAAAAAGGCTATCTTTTTATTTCATTGTAACGATTGAAGTTGTAATGAATGCAGCAATGAATACAGCAACTTTTTCCGCAAACAGACTGGCGACCACAGTGGGAGCCAACGGCATCGCAACCGACGCCGTCGTGACGCAACCAGCACTCAAGATCGGGGTGAATGAAGAACACGAGCTCGATCAACAACGGTTCAAAGAAGGCCTCTCTTCCTCCTCCTCCAGATCCGCCTCTCCAAACGGGTACAGAAAGGTAACCTCTTTCATAAATGATTGCAGGTCCTTCGGTTCAAAAATCCAAGACCCCGTTGCCGCCTCTGCACTTGCACCACGCGACGTCCCCACGTCGTCCAACCTGGTCGAGATCGCAGATCCGGATTCCTCTTCCGCCGAGGAGATGACTTCTGAAGACGCTCCGGCATTATCAAAGAGAGCACGACAAAGACAACGTCAACGTCTTGCTCGACAACTTGCCGAGGCTTTGGAGCCAATGGATGGGATCCGCTATAACGTGGATCTAAAATCCAAAAGGGGACTCCGAATTGAAAGTGGACCTCTTGTTCATGGAAAGAATCAAGAGGGCCAGAAAAACATTTTTGGTGGACTCACTGTCAATTGAAATTGATCAGTGAGGGATTTTGGTGGTGAAAATGATTTTGGGTTATCCTCTAGAATATTAAGTGTAATATTCTTCAAGGAACTTCCCGATAAATGAGTTATCCTGAAGGTACTAAGGATAGTACTTTTTCAGGAACTTCTTATTTATTGGCATTAATTACCTGGCGCCCTCTGAAGTAATTAGGCGATATGCGCCGTTTGAGTAGACTATGTCTATCACAAACGGGCCTTCCCATTTGGGTTCGAATTTACCTTTCTTCTTGGAATTGAGGATTATCGGTCGGCGAGCAGCGATGACCAGATCTCCTTCCTTGAAGCTTCTCTGTCGGACTCTTTTGTTAAAAGCCCTGGATATTCGGGCTTGATAAAACTCAATTTGTCGTTGAGCTCCCAAGCGCTTTTCATCCAACCTCTCGAGTTCTTCGAGACGTTTTTGATGCTGTTCTTCTGTCGTCATCTCAGTTGCGAGAGCGATCCGAAGTGACGGGATTTGAATCTCGTCTCAAAAATAACTCATAAGAGTTAGAGAATTTGACAATAATAAGAGGAAACATTCCGACATTCAGAGTTTGAACGTGAATTTCTTATTCATCACTTCTACAGTGACTGGGTTATCCCTAAGAATACTACACGTAATATCCTTCCGGGAACTTTCCATCATCCACCCCCAGCTTTCCTTGCAAAACTGGGTTCGACATTATAATCAGTTACATGGCCAGGTTATCCTTAAGAATATAAAAAAACTCTCTAGGAACTTCCCGTCAATGGTAGGAAATAGTTTAGACTCATATACCTATTAGAGTATCAGGGAGCAGTTTAACCTCTTATACCGGTCGGAGGATTGAGAAGCAGTTTATACTCATATACTCTTCGGAGTGTTGAGAAGCAGTTTATACTCGTATATGACGCCGGCTTCAACCAAGGTTTGGATGCTATTCTTTAAAGTAAAGCAAGCCTTGGTGGGATGAAGGATCCTCCTGTGGTACACGCAGTACTTCGGATCCGTAGTATTGTCAGCTTCCTCCTGATTCGTGATGGGTGGCAGCTTGATCTTGTTGTTTTCAAGAAGGGTCTCGAAGATGGCTGGAACGTCTTCGTTTTTGAATGAGTACTCTTTTTGGAGGCTTGGATCCGAATTCTTCTGTTGTCTTCGGAGCTGTTGTTGTGACGTTTGATTAATGTCAATAACTGTTGTGGGTGCCTTCCCTTCATCATGAGACACGAGACTCGAATTCAGAGGGTTAACCATCGGTTGGTTTCTTTCGACCTTCCTCCTTCTGAGGAAGCGTTCGGCCTGTTCTCCGCGCACCTTCAACTCTCTTCAGGTATTGAGCGGCTCTACTCCCATAACATCCAAGATGTTAATGGACAAATTATTATGACAGGTCTGCAAGACGAACTCCTCCGTGACGGGATCCTTGTAGTTCATTGTCTGATTACAGAAGCGTTTGATGAAGGTGTCCACCGATTCTCCGTCTTTTTGTTTCTCATCGAAGAGTGTTTTGATCGACACTTCTGCGTCATTATCGAAGAAATGAGCGAGGAACATGCTCTCCAGGTCCTCCCAACTGTTGATGCTTCCGGGCATCATCGAAGAAATGAGCGAGGAACATGCTCTCCAGGTCCTCCCAGCTGTTGATGCTTCCGGGCTTGAGACGGCGGTACCAATCGAAGGCGGGCCCGCGAAGGGTGCCAACAAATGACCGGACCATCAGAGGCTCGTTGCCAGAGATCACTCCCAAATGGGACTTGAAATAGATCAGGTGCTGAGTGGGGGAACCTTTCCCGTCGAACGGCGTGAAGTTGATCAGGTTGAATTTTGCCGGGTATGGGATCGAATCCCACTCTTTCGGGTAAGGACACAGAATGCCGGTCTTCTTCACCTCTCGAGCAGACATCAGGGCGTCAATTTTTCTTTCGAGATCCTTCATCTTTTCGGCATCATCTATATCCTGTTTTGGACAATTTTCGAGAGGAATAATACGGCCACCCTAGTGTTATCATCATTGGTGGGTCCACCCCAGCGTCGTTATTTTTAGTGGGGCCACCCCTAGTATTTTTGGACGGTGCGTCGGCCATGATGATTTCGTCCACTTCCGGATCGCTGTCAATTGCGGCGTTCTGGGTGCGACGGCTGGATTCAACTAGCTGATTTGACAAAGCTCGGATTTGTTGGTCGTGCATTTGTCTCATCTCTAGCATAGCCATTTTCATTTCGATTTTGAATGCTTCTTTCTGCTTGGCTAGAGCATCCTCAATGATTTTGGCTATTTGCTCGGTGTTGATCATGAACACTTCTCGAGCTTGTCCTATGCTAGACGTTGTATAGTCGGAGGCGAGTGCGGAATAAGAATCTGAGAGTTCGTCATCGGAATGGATTCCTTCATGGATCCCCTGATAATCGTTATATCCGACGGCTTCTAGCTGAAGCTGAGCTATTCCCGAATTGATTCTTCTTCCTGGAGAGAAATCATGGTTGGAACCACTTGAAACAATCGGAGATTTTCCCTTATCAACCATATTGACGGTAACCTCTAGGAATTCATCATCTCGAACAACCGATCCTCTTTGGTGGAAACGCCTCGATTTGGGCTTCGTCATTCCATCGGAGATTCTCTCGAATATCGAGACCCTCTGCGGAGCGGTCTTGGGGCAGCTACACGTTGATAATACTGCCCTGATAATTTTGATATACGGACAATGAGAGTCCGTTTCTCGGGTACGAGATTTATTCGTACCCCCAGCCTGATAGTACAACTCATCGACGTTGCGGTCGGAGTAACCTATCGGCTGTTTACATAGATTCTCAGGTATAACTCGTTCTTCTGTCTGACGCGTTTTCATCTGAGTAAACATCGCCTTGTTGTCGTCTACAGGAGTCACACGCTTGGAATCACACCTTCGTGAGGGTGAAACTTTAACGGGCTCCTGGTTTTCTGCACACATCGCCAAACGGGCCGTTACAGAAATCAATTTGTTAGGAGGTCGCGTACGACCCCCAGTCCAGATGTTGGCTTGAAGCTCCTTCAACGATCTCCAGCTTTCCTTAACAAGCGCTTTTCCTCGATTCTCGAGTAGGGCACCGATACGATCCTTCAGAGGAATCCTGAACTTGGGGAAATCCACGCTGCGGTAGGGCTTTACCGGAGGTTCGGGATCTAAAGTTGACGAAGGCCGGAGAGCAACGTCGCCTGCTTTTGCCTTAGGCGCTGATTTGGCTCTTGGCACCCAAACTTGTTTGGATCTCGGTGATCTCTTAACTGCCTCTTCCTTTTGCATTTCTTGTGCTTTCCGCACAAGGGTCCGGACATGCGCAAGCAAGGTGCGGCGCTTCTGGATTCGCTCCTCGAGAGTAGAATGGGTTCTTTGGACACGAACTCATCCGTTAATTGGAGATCGAGAGGAGGATTCCGATGTTGGGCGTGGCGACAGATTAGCCACTTGGCGCTTTCTGAGCTCCAGATCTGCTTGGTAATGGAGACCATCCATCTGATCCAAAGCCTTGGCGAATTGGCGCGCGAGGTGTTGTCGTTTCCTTTGACGTGCTCTCTTTGATAGAGTTGGCGCGCCTTCAGCAGTCGACTCCTTAATCGTGAAGGAGTTCAGATCTGCAAATTTGGCTTCATTGAACGCCGGTGGATCATTGCAAGGTGCAACAGCAACAGCGGCAGGGAGATCGTCTTCTTGGATCTTCAGATCTGAAGACCAGCAGATCTTTCTAGAGGAGGAGGCACTCCTGCGCTTGCCAGGAGAGGCGGATCTGGAGGAGGAGGCACTCCTGCGCTTGCCAGGAGAGGCGGATCTGGAGGAGGAGGAGGAGGAGACGTACTCCTCGAACTTTTGCTGGTCGAATTCATATTCGACCTCTTCGAGCACCGGGATCTTGATCGTCGGCTGCGGCACGACAGCTTCAGCAGCGAAGCTGTTGGCTCCCACTGTGGTCGCCAGATTGTTCGCGGTGAAAATCATGTCTTTTTTTGTAATTGATTCCATTGTCATCTTTAAATAACAGCTTTTTGAGTTACAAAAGATCCGGTCTTTTTATCGAGATCTAGATCCGGTCGGATCTACACAGTACGACGGGTATTATTTCGCCAAGGAAATAATAGCCGAGGATACTATTTCGCCAAGGAAATAATAGCCTTTAATTCTCGGGATCAAAGACTAAGCTTTGATCCGGAGTACGCCTGCGTAGATCTGAGATCCGGTCCTCTCGAACTCTTGCCTTATTTGGCGTTGACGATCGCCGAGCACCAGATCTGGATGAGCAAGTCCTCGAAGTCCTAAAGTTTGAATCTTTTTTAGATCTGAGTCTTCAATCCAGCAGGGCTTCGCCTCCAAAAAATCCAATCCTTCAAAAATGAGCCTACAGCCCTTTATTTATAGGCATTGAAAGCGGATCTGGGCCCAGATCTGGGCCCAGATCCGAGCTGGCTCGGCCAGGTGGCTCGGCCAGGCCGAGACACTTGTGAGTGTCTCGGGTATTTTGAACATAACTTTCTCGTATGATCTCAAAATGACCTGATCCAAGATGCATTGGAAAGCTGACAAAGAGATCTACAACTTTTATGTTTTGAGCTTCTTCATATTCTAACGGGATCATGGTCAAAACAGCTCCACAAGTTCCGAGACACTTTTGGGTGTATCGGCCAGATCCGAGACACGTCTGGGTGTCTTGGCGCTATTTTAGGCATAACTTCCTCATATGACCTCCAAATGACCTGATTCCAGATGAGTTGGAAAGTTGACAAAAATATCTACAACTTTCCTGTTTTGAGTTTCTTCAGATTCAAATGGGATCATAGTCAAAACAGCTCCACCAGTTCCGAGATACCTTTGGGTGTCTCGGCCAGGTCCGAGACACCTCTGGGTGTCTCGGCGCTATTTTAGGAATACCTTCCTCATATGACCTCCAAATGACCTAATTCCAGATGAGTCAGAAAGTTAACAAAAATATCTACAACTTTCCTATTTTGAGTTTCTTCAGATTCAAAATGAATCATGGTCAAAACAACTCCATAAGTGCCGAGACACCTTTGGGTGTCTCGGCCAGGTCCGAGACACCTTTGGGTGTCTCGGCTCTATTTTAGGCATAACATCCTCATATGACCTCCAAATGACCTGATTCCAGATGGGTTGGAAAGTTGACAGCTATTTTAGGCATAACATCCTCATATGACCTCCAAATGACCTGATTCCAGATGGGTTGGAAAGTTGACAAAAATATCTACAACTTTTTCCAGATGGGTTGGAAAGTTGACAAAAATATCTACAACTTTCCTGTTTTGAGTTTCTTCAGATTCAAAATGAATCATGGTCAAAACAGCTCCACAAGTGCCGAGATACCTCGGGTGTCCCAGTTCAGCCTGAGACGCTCCGTTATGCCTGTTTGTTCGTTTTTGCCGTAACTTCTTCATCCGAACTCGGATTTGAACGATTTAAAGTGCGTTGGAAAGACGGAGAGGAGTTCTATAAGCTCCAATGATTAGATTATCTGTGGAATAAATGAGACACGAAGGGCATTTCGTCTTTTGTAAGTGACACGGGGCTCCCGATCAGTTCGTATCTTTATTCTGAAACTCCGTTGCTTCACATAGTTTGCCGATTCACTTCAAGCGTTCGTCGACGTCAATCAAGCTTCTATGAACCAGATGGTGATGTTCATCGTCTTCTCTTAGCTTTGAGCTGTTCGTAGAGACCTATAGGCAATTTTCGATGCCTACAATTAGAAACCCCATTACCCCTTGAATTCTGCTTGCAATGACTTTAGAAATAATTTTGTAGACACAATTGCAACAAGATATTGGTCTATAGTCTGAAGGTGATTTAGGGTTGAGAATTTTTGGCACCAATGTAATTGATGTAGAGTTGAAAGCACCAAGAAGGCTTACCAGATTAGAAAATTTCCTCAATAGCTAGAAAAATATCTTCATTTATCACATTCCAGGTTGCTTCAAATAAGGAAGTAGTGTAGCCATCCGGACCAGGTGCTTTTTCATTGGACAAAGAAAATAATGCATGCTTGATTTCTTCTCTTGTGATTGAAACACCCAGATTATTGCTTAGAATAGGGGAGAGAATAGGACCATTAGATATCACTTCAGGTTTTGGCTATGTAATAGGAAAAACAGTACCCAGGAGCTTCATGTAGTAAGCAATGAATTCAGTTGTAATATCAGATATATCAGTTAGCCTTTCACCATTTTCAGTATATAATGATAGAACTTTATTATGATGCATCTTAGCTTTCATAGTAGAGTGAAAGAATTGAGAATATTTATCACCATATAGACCCCATCTGATGTTAGCCTTTTTCCTATAGAAAGAAGTTTCAAAATCAACCAATCTGGTATATATGTTCAAGCATTTCTTCTCCTTTGATATCAGATCAGAATTGAAAGTTCTCCCTTAGCTCTTATCACCTGCTCACTAATATTCATAAAGTGCCTTTTATTCAAATCTTTAAGAACATGCTTGGGATTTTTCAGCTTTGTAAACAGTTTATACATATAAAAACCCCTAACGTCCTGCTCCACACATACTTGACAACTGTGTTAAACTCAGGGTGATTGATCCATATACTAAAAATTTTGAATGGCTTTTTACCTTCACAAACCTCATTATCAACTGTTAGCAATGCTGAAGAATGATCAGAAAAATTTGGCACTAAAAAATCCACTTGGGTAGAGGTATATTGATGAACCCACTCCTCATTTACTAAAATTCTACCCAACCTACTCCAAATTCTAATGTTAGTCTCCTCTTTATTACACCAAATGAAAAAACATCTCGTAGGCTTGAGATGTGATAGCTGGCATGAAGTAATAAAATTTTGAAAGTCCTCAGTATCCGATTCTGTAACAAGAGCACCACCTAATTTCTCTTCATTACTAATAATAGCATTAAAATCTCCTCCTACAATCCAATGACAATTGATATTTTGCTTGAATAGTAACAAATTGTTGGATATCTTGTCCCCAACATATAATTTTGATAATAACAATTTATTTACTATGTGTATTATATATGCACTAATATATCAATGCAGATAACAATATCCGATATGCTCAAGATATGTGAACTAAGTGCAGGATAAGTTCAAGGCAACAAGACAAGCAAAGAAGAAGATGTGCTTAATCGTAAATGTGTAATTTTACATTTTATTTGCTTAGAATTTTGTACAAGCCTTGATCACTCACAACACATACACGCACATAGTATTTAAAACACACTAACACATGCTTAATGTGTGGTTAACTATAGAAATCTCCTAAGTTAACCATTAGAGTTTATAGATATAGAATGAGTCTCAAAACATATCATGTATCTTATATCCATGTATTAGTAGTCGACTAATACCCTTAACAGTCGACAACTCAAGTCTTAGTCAAAGTTATAGAAACTGTGAATTTACAGATTAGTCGACTACTATGCTTAATAATCGACTACTCATCACCAGTTAAAACTTATAGAAACTTTAGTCTTACAGATTAGTCAACTAATACCATTAGTAGTCGACTACTAACCAGTTTTCTGACTTCACAGAGTCTGAATAGACTCAGTATAGTCGACTACTAAGACTAGTAGTCAACTACAAAGACAATTTTTCTAACTGTTCTAAATTTGAATAAGTAAACGTTGATAGCCATTTTAAATGTTAATTAGTTTAAATTTTGAATATTTCAGATGCTATAAATAAGTTTTAACTTCAGAATTTGTGCACTGACATTAGAATATACAATATTCGAACTTTGATCAAATTGATTCTCTCTTGATACAAATTCTCATTGAAATTGTTAAGAACAAAAAATTCTGAGATTGCCTTTGTTCTCCATCATTACTAGAAGTTGTTTATGCAATTTTTCAGAGAATTTAAATTCCTAAGACATTGCTGCACTTCACATTCATATCAAAGCTTTTAGGATCAGTTTTGTACTTTACTTCAAAGGAAGGTTATCTCCGGTTTGAGAGATAAGATCTCTTGGTTTTTAGATTAGTTGCAATTGGCATGATCTTGTCAATTAATCAGGTTTGATCTTGTGATTTTTAAGGTCAGGTTGGTTTGTGGATTTACAAATCAAAGAAAGGAAAATCTCAAACAGGATTGACATTGGGATTGGATGTAGGTCTGGAGGACCGAACCAGGATAAATCCTTGTGTTTGTATTTATTTATTTTTCTATGATTTGTGTTGTTATTCATTATCTTTTCAGTTAGCAACTTTTCTGATTAAAGATTTATAAACACTATTAATTTCTGCTTTCTAATGTTTGTGTTGCCATAGGTCAGCAATCCTACACAAATCTTGCCAGAGAGCTTTCCTACCTTCCTGATCATTTAGTGCATAAACTATGGTAGCAATATAAGAAAGCTTGACATCCTTTGAAGCAACAATGCATGACAACTAATTAGACCATGCATTCAGCATATAACTAGAAACACCACTTTAATTTGAGGAGAAATCTGGCCTAATCCAGAGGTTCTTAAATTGAGGCTAGGATTAATTTTAACCTAACAACTATAACTACTAGGTATTGCTCCCACCAACTAATTTAAACCAATCACTTTTTTCGTATCCTATCCAATGTGGGGCTATACTCATATATTAACAATTTCAACAACTCCCTCTTAATTTATGAGTATATTTCACTCTTCCATTATACTTCAATCTTCCATGGGATTCACTAACTTGTGTATAATTTAATCTTCCAATACTTCAATCTTTCATAGGATTCACTAACTTTTGAGCTAGTTCACTCGTGGGCCAGCTCACTAACGTTTTGCATCATTTCATTAATGGGCTAACAAAATCATGCATGGCTAGAAACATCCGTATGATCTTTCACCACATCACTCGTGGTGTTTAACCAGGCTATGTCACTCCTATAGGCATCGTGAGTTCTCCCGATACATTCATGCTTCAATTAGACTTCATCTTTTTTCCTTTTAAATACTTGAACCATGACTTTAGCTCCAATACTATTTGTTAAGGAGAAATCATACCCAATTTAGAGCTAATAGGTATCAAATAGAGAATATATAAGAACCAATTTTGACCCAAAAGCTATTGCTTTTAGGTATTGACCTCAACTCCTATTTTAAATTCATTACCTTTTCTTATCATATCCAATGTGGGACTGTACTTATATATTAACATTCTCAGGACTTTACTTGTGGACTAACTAGACTATATTACTCTTATAGGTGTCCATGGGTTATCTTGACTAAGTCTTCCTAATCTTAGTCATTCTCTTGCAACACTTCATTCATGGGCTGACTAGACTATGCATTTAGCACATGACTAGAAACACCACTATACCTATGGGTTACTTAGACTATATCACTCCTATGAGCATCTGTATGTTAAATTGACTAAGTCTTCCTGAGTTTAGTCATTCTCCTGTCACCTTCGAGCTTCACATTGGACTTTATTTTTTTAATTCTTTTACTTGGGTACAAGGCTATAACCATAGTCCTAATATAATCTGATGGGAATTAAACAAGTTCGACCTGTTGGGAAGTAATTGAGCCCAATTTAGAGTAGATGGGCCTTAAATAGAAATTATGAACTAATTTTAACTAAAAGGTATAGCTACTAGGTATTAGTCTCAACTCATATTTTAAACTTACCACTTTTTCTTATCCTATCTAATACGGGGCTACTCACATATTAATAATATTAACATCTATCTATTAATTTGTGAGTATAGTTCAATCTTCAACTACACTTTAATCTTCTACAATATTCACTAATATTAACAACTGTCTGTTAATTTGTGAGTATAGTTCAATCTTCAACGTACACTTCAATCTCCTACGATATTCACTAACTTTAGTACCACTTCACTTTGTGGGAAAACCAATTCACTAACTCTTGGGCTAATGAGATTCACTAATTTTTGCATCACTTTAGTCGTGGTCTAACCTAGACCGTGCATTTGGCACATGACTAGAAACACCACTATAACTTGGGGCTACCTAGACTACATCAATCCTATGAGCACATGGCTATTAAACATCCATAGGATCTTCCACCACTTCACTCATAGTGGCTAATCAGACTATATTACTCATACTGGCATCCTGGGTTCACATTGGACTTTACCATTTTTTTAAAAAAATTACTGGGACTATGACCTTAGCTCTGATACCATTTGTTAGGGAGTAATCGGACCAATTTTAGAGTTGACGGGTCTTAAACAAATGCTAGAGACTAATTTCAACTCAAAGCTATGGCTACTATATATTGGTGCCAACTCCTATTTTAAACTGATCAATTTTTGTTATTATATGCAATATGAGAATATACTCATATATTAATAACCTCAACATGACCGAGAGTTAATGGGCTTTTAAAGCGGTGCTAGGAACTAAGTTTAACTCAAAAATTAATTGTACTAAAAAAATTATAGCTTGTAGGTATTGGCCTCAACTCCTATTTTAAATTCATTATTGTTCTTTATCCTATCCGATGTAAGACTATACTCACATATTAATAACTTCAATATTTTTAAACCCGTCGTTTTGCTTAGGAGCAACGGAATAGATAATGTATTTAAAATATCCTATATACTTTCAGTTTCTGTCATTAAGACATTCTTCAACTTTAGCAACCATCTCTATTTTAAGTCATTCTATTTTAAAAATATTTCTTTGAAGTACCAAAAATGCCCGACCAAATGGTTCGTATGTGGCAAATTTGATTTATAGTAGCAAACTCTGATGAATACAAGGAGATTTTCTTATGAAAGTTATATAATTAGAACTTAATTAATTTGGAAGACAACATGAATAGTCATCTCATTCTTCTACCGGCATGCATGATCTCGTGTCTAAACATCCAAAATCGCATGCATTTAGCCACAATTGAGATACAGTCAACTGTTTAGGCCAGCATCAATATCCTCGTCACCAAGATGGTGAAAATTTCGCCAAAATTTCGGATGAATTCTTTCAGTCAGCGCGGTACCCGTGCGCGCATGCAGCTAGCCTACAGATTGTGGATATTCAGCTAATTATATAATTCCCAAATTGGACAATACTTTTCTCATATTGTGAAAGTGCTTAAAGTATGAAAGCAGCTTGAATTTTATGCCAACAATGATTACGCACTATAGTTGTGTTGCTTTGAAAGATTTGTTAGTGTTTGTGCTGTCGTCTGGATGATGCAATGATGAGGCAAAACAGAGTTGGGAGAACATTATCAGACTCCATGAACTGTACACGACGAGACCTTCTGTAGCCGTATAAGGTTTTGTGCCGTATAGATTAAGATGTTGCGCGCAGCGGAAATTTCGGCAGCACTTCGGCAGCACAACAAGAGAGTAAGGTCGCAATAAGAATTCTTGTTTCTCAAAGGGAACAAGAATCTGAAGCCTAATATCCCATCAAAGTGGTAAGAATTCTTGTTTCTCAAAGGGAACAAGAATCTGAAGCCTAATATCCCATCAAAGTGGGATATTTGCTCTTCCTCTCGTCAGCTCTAGGACTGCGCGTCGAGGGAACCTAAAAAGCTATTACAAATCACACAAAAGCAGTACAACCAATTTTTACGTGGTTCGGCAAATTGCCTACGTCCACGAGGCAAGGAGGGGGAGATCTACTAATAGAGGGAGAGAATACAACTAGGGTTTACAATCACTCTCAATCTAAACCCTCAAACAAACTCTCAAATCCCTCACAAATATCTCTCTACAAAAGGATGCACAAACCCTAACAAAAGCTGCTGCTTTATCTTTTGCACCCAAAAACCAATTTTTCGGCAGCCACAACCAAAATAAATCATTAAACAGCGATTAGATTACATATTAAAGTCTTTATCAGTACCGCATCAAATTAAAGAGTGCAAACTCTTTTACGTATCGAAGTAATAATAAGAGTTGAGTGTTGTAACATACTCTAACATGCTCTTGCAATTAGAGAAAAAATTGGGTGATTACATCTTTATTTTTGTACTCTTTGCATGAATTTGGTGATGTTGGGAACCGAAAGAAAGGCACAAGATGAATACTTGAAAGAGAAAGATGGAGACTGCGCGATGATGAAAGAGGCTAGAATGCTTTTTGATAGAATTTTCCTCTCTTTTGAAACGACGAAGAAACTAGAATTTTGAGATGTAGGTTTTTGCCTTATGAAGATTAAAGAAAAAGAAAGGCAAAAGCTCTGGAAATTTCGGGCGTAAGTATGTCCACAGTGTGCTTTTTTTTTTGAGGTAATGTCCACAGTACTGTGCTTGAATGCATGTTTCTTAAAAAAAAAGAAGTGGATACATTTCATATTTATTTGGTCATTTCCTAACTAGAATAAATTTCTGGAACATGTGAATTCCATTCGAATTTTATAAGATTTTGAGGATTTTATTCTCTTTGCTTTTTTCCAAAAGCCAATAGGAGAAGAATCTATAGTTGGAATTAAATTAGAAGAGAAAATAATTGTGGCCGATTCAATAGGACTAACCACAAGTCGCACGAGTCCACTTACGGTCTATGAGAGATCTAATCATTATAACGTATAGATAGTTATAAGATCGGTTCAACTGTTCCATGCTTAAAAAAAGGAAACAAATCTAGTGACCTCTTTGCTCTAGTGTCAATCTACTTTAAAAGTTGCACTTCATGATTTTACTCCATGTTGGAATCTCTTTGTAGGTAAGATAAATTGTCTTCACTTTAGTTAGATCCGTTTAAGGTATGTTTCTTTCGATAAAGATGTGTTTCGTTTAGAGGAGCTGAAACAATAAATATTTTTTTAACGTCATGTTGTTCTAATTCTTGGTGTCGAAACACTTTTGAATTTGAGTATTGTTCCAACGCTCCTACTTCTGACTTGTTCTGTTGTTGCAACACTGCCAAACTAAAACTTCTGAACTTTATTGATGTAGTTGGAATAGCATGTGATTCAACTACACCAAACCGAACATGTAACATGTGGCTACGATTATGACATTTTATAAACTTTTTTTCGTTCATACATTTATAAACTTTACTATTAGATTAGATTTTCCTC
>NC_033795.1:4504278-4507724 GCF_001876935.1 Asparagus officinalis | reverse complement strand
TATTCATTCTTAAAATTAAACGTTTTTAATTTCACTTTTAAAAAGGTAAAATTACTTCCATCTGCATATACATAAGACAAACTTTGAAAAGTAGCCAAAAAAAGAAGCATTAATTTATTATTTCTATAATACAAGTAGTAAGGTTTTTACAACTTCAAAAGATATCATTGCTACATCGCTAGTCACAACATTATTCTTTGGTTTCTTTGATTATAAAAAAGGAAAAAAAAAAGAAAAAGGAAAAGAAAAGGAAAAGGAAAAAAGGGTTTTCTCATGGTGATCCTATACATATGTGTATGGCTGTAAACAAGTCAAAAAGGACTTCCACCTAATCTGGTCCGAACCAAAGAGGCTCGAACCTGAACCCTCGTCCAGAATCCGGACAAAACCCAAGTCTATCTTTTTGAGAGAGCTTTACGAGTCCGAACATAAAGAACAAAGCTCAATAACGCGCCAAAAGTGCAAATAGAACCCCATATAACGAACGTTTTGCTATAGCAATGCATTCCGACACACAATCCTCTGCCTCCTCCTCCTCCTTCCTTATCATAAATTAGGGCTGCAATGTATCCAAAGACGAAAGAACCGATGGGGATATTCGCAACGACGATATTATGATTGACGCTAAACTTCTCTAGGCCGAAGAGATCAGCAGTCATGGAGACCGCAATAGATGTTATGGCTCCAGTGCACATACCGATGATTGCAGTGCTGAAGAAGAGGAAAGCTTTGGTAGGGACGAGGAGGAGGAAGAAGGAGCCGGCCATGGGGACCATGAGTGTTGCTACAAATGCTGGCCTTGATACCATGTATTTGCTCCTACAAGTACAAAAGTGAACCTTATATATATAATAATAAGCTTTGATACCTTGTTAGATTAATATATATACAAGTAAAAAAAAACCTTAATGTAGATTGCAGATGGATATTTTTTCCCCTGAAGGTAAACCTTTGTCTTGTATACATCCTAGCTATAGGTGACTTGTACAAGCTAGCATCTAGATTCAAGCTTAGGCACATGATCTAGGCTGATTGGTGTCCATTTAGTGATGGTGACTTTTAATTAATGAATATATGAGCTAGCTAGATAAAAACTTTGTGTATACATATACATGTAACGTACGCATATCTATGTATGAATATACAGAACAATTATCGTTTAATTTAAATACAAATACGTTGCTTATCATGTAGAACGTTTTGGTTGCTTGCCATCTCTTCCACGTCGGTCAATCCACCGGAGCTTCATTACAATTAAGTTAATTATTTACCATCTAAACGTAGTTTTTGTTTTTGGAATCAAAGGTGGGGTTCTTTATTCCGTTTCCTTAACGCGAAAATAATAGAACTTTTAATAGAAAAGTCCGCAGGAGCCTAATTAACTCTGCAGTGGAAATACTTCAACGATGAAGCTCTAAAATAAGTATCTTATTCCATAATGAATAGTTAGCTTAACGTTAATAGATACCTGTCTTCATCTAGGACGGCACAACTCACAAGTCAAGCTTAATCAAACTTAAGATAATGAAAGAAATCTTTAAATTAGGGCAAACAGCCATAAATCACGCAACAATTAATTAAATGTACTTCTTTTCAAGTTCGGACGGATGAATTCTCCGTACAAAATCTTTATGTAAGTGTGATATCAAGTCATAGCTAGGCACTTTGTCATCACGTGCATGATTCGTATGTGCTCCCTCTCAAGTCACGTGTCGATCCACTTAAATGCTTCATTAATCCTATTTGTCACTATACGGGGATTCATGCATTGCGGTAGTTGAGGTCCGTAATGACCTTGACCGAAAGTAAATTATTTAGACGGGTAAGATAACACTAATTAACATGACGTCACAACTGCCAACAAGATGGTAGTTATGATCTCATGCTGACATGTGCAAATTCTAGCTATGTTATTTTCATGAGGTTGAAGTCCCAAATTAAATTGTTGATGTCTCAGTCTGACTACATTTTTTTTGGTGTATTGTGATTTGTGACGCTCCCACTCAAGCATCTCCATTTAGATGTCTGCTTGAAAAAATATTTTTCGTCTGATTTTGGTGAGACGGTGTCTCCTTCAATATCATTGATACTTTTATGAAGGGGGAAAAAATGTTGTGTATTCAATGGAAAATCATAACTAGGGACTAAGGATAATTCACAAGATACTGGTTCTAGCACTCTTCTCAGAGTTGATATTTACTGATATTAATATAATAATGGAATTATATACACTAATATATAGTGCAAATAATGATTATATTGTTCCTCTCTATGGAGCACTTCTTTTTGGATTAAAATTCATGAAGCTAACTAATGTGACATGTCTCATTTTCTTGGTGCTTATTTCACCTAAGATTAATTTTAAACAAAAAGATACATACATATATGAATCTTTCTACGAGAATTATTTTTTAAAAGAGCTTTGCTATAAGGACTCAAAATATGGGGACCAACACGGGGGATATGTGAGGTGTCATTCTCCTATTGCATAATGAGCTGGCCAGCTCATTATACAATATGAGGGAGACACCTTACTTGTCTCATCTTTTGGTCTCATATTTTGGGTCATTGGAGAATTTTTGTTACGAGAGTTGCATGCATACCTGGTAAACAACGATAAAGGAGCCGCAGACAGCTTCCCAAAAAATCCGAACGTCGACGAAATCGACAGCAGAGCAGCCTCCTGAACTCCCCTAGAATTCGCAACCTGCCCCAGATTGTTAGCGTACACCAACCCCATCGTACCTCCGCACAAATACACCAAGAAATACAGCCAAAAATCCACGCTCCTGACCAACTTCCACACCCCGTGCTCGCTCCCCACGCTCTTCTTCGACTCCTCCTCACCTCCCTTCACCTCCCTCACCTCCACAACCTCACCTCCGTCACCTCCAAGTCCTCCACCACGTTCACCGTAACTCGCTCCCTCGACCGGATTACCCCCAAAAACCTCACCAACGGCACGCCGGCCAACAACCCGACTAACACCAACAACATTACCGGGGGAACGATGGAGTTCCCGAAGACGGGCACTAAGGTTTGGATCACCGCGTACGCGCCCGTTATGCCCGCTAGCACGAAAACGGCGGAGAGGCCACGCCCGTTACCGTTCATGGAGGGTTTGGACTCCGTCAGGAACGGGGCGGTCACGATCGCCAAGCCTATTGGCACGACCGCGTTCAACAGCAAGTAGATGCTCTTGCTAGTGAAATTCTTGCCTAGGATCACTTGCGCTATGACGATGTAAATTTTCGCGCTTAGCCCGGTGTAGCTCGTAGCCAGGCCGACGACGACGCCGTGGTCGTTGGGAAACTCGCGCATCGACGCGACGTAGCAGGCGGTGTTCACCCAGCAAATGCTGTTTCCGGCCAGCATTTGGAGGAGGAGATAGTGGAAATACTTGAGCGTGGCGATTCTGTTCGTTAGGAAGAGGAACTGGACGCCGT
>NC_033795.1:4481200-4502968 GCF_001876935.1 Asparagus officinalis | reverse complement strand
TGGCTTGGAGCCAGATGACGGCGACCAGGGTTAGCCATGGGAAGAGTTGAGCCATGAGGGTAATTAAGAATTTTTTGTTTGTTTTGAGAGGGCTTTCTTTTTGTTTTGTTTGCTAAAATGTTGGATGTAGAGGGGGGGTCTTTATAAGGAGGGGGAGCATTGGGACAACATAGTGTGAAAAGGAGAAGAGGATGATTAGAGACTTGGAATATATAGAAGGGTTCTTTTTGGCCATTAATTGGTGTCCAATACTATAATGCTAGTGTGGATATTTGGTAGTTATTTTGTCTAGAAGTATGTTTGGGGTTGGGATTTAGAGTGGGAATAAAGGGGGAGGGGAAATGGACACTTTAAGGGCTTGAGAGTGTTGTGCTACAGTACTACTACTAGCTAGTGGAGGAATTTGTTTGAACCCTGCAAGCAAGTTGGGTTGGGGGTGGATTCTGTCAGGGTTTCAGTTTAAGAAAAATGGGACAAATTAAACTAAAAAATATTAGAAATTTTGTTTGAGTAAATAATATTCCTTGATGGTTTTGTTAGAATTGTGTTTTTTATTCTTTGTATAACTTAATGAGAATTAGATAGGGTTAGAGATCTATGATGATTAGGAGATTAGGTCTCATCATAGTTAGGAGTTTGAATCCTATTCTAGTTAAGAAGTTGGGCTAGAGATAGGATTTTGATTTCATTATATATATTCTTCTGTTGTTGGAGGAAAAACCAAGCAGATGAGAGAGAGAGAGAGAGAGAGAGAGAGAGAGAGAGAGAGAGAGAGAGAGAGAGAGAGAGAGAGAGAGAGAGAGAGATAGAGCAAATATTCTTGTAATCTAGGGTTAGTAGAGGGCGTAACCTGATTCAAGAATATTGTGTAAGAGGCGAGGGTTTCGTAGTCTTTGTCCGTGTGAAAGATTACATCATTGGGAGAGAGTTTCACAGTCTTTGTCAGTTCAAAAGATTGTAAGGATAGGGCTTTGGAGATAATATGAGAGTTGATTATGTATGTGAGGTTGAGAGATTGAGAGACGAGAGTTGAGTGGTTACTCTTGTAGTTCTCCATGATACATAGTGGATTTCCCGTATTGTTGCCTATGGACGTAGGTCGAAGTTGGTCGACCGAACCATGTAAATCTTGGTGTTCTTTCTTCTTAATTGTGATTATTTTCTATTTTATTAATTGTGGTTTGGCTTCCGAGTTGCGCATATTATAGTAGATGGGGAGATTAAAATTCTCCAACAAGTGATATTAGAGCCATGATGGTGGATCCGGGAGAGAGTTCGCAATATCGAAGACGACGTCGTGCAAGATTGAAGCTCAGTGTTATAAGAATCAAGACGAAGAAAAAAAAAGGAAGGAACAACCATTGCTGGCAGGAGGATTAAACGACGACTAATCATCCGGAGGAGAGCGCCCGAGGGATGCAGTGTCTGACGGCGAAGTCTGTAGGTGGCTGTAGTAGTGAATCACACTGTTGAGGAGGTGCAACCGGTCACCAGCAGAGGGCTTGCGTGGAGACGAATTAGCAGTGAGAGGAGCAAGCGGTGACAAGTTGACAGAGTTGCTTGGAAGAATTCTAAAGAGGACTTTTGGTTGGCTCTGTTCGTGAAAATCTGAGGAGAGAATTACGTGATTTGATGATGAGATGATCTTATGTTTGGAATATTTTGGTGTTTGGTGTTTTGACTACACGTGATAGAGAAAAAAATCATTCTTCACACGTAAGAGAAGGAACCAAATTTTTTGATGCCCAAGATTTGGTGTGTGGCTTTGTATGGTGTTTGGTGTTTAGTTCAATCCAATGGCTGAGATTGATTGGAGTGTCGATGGATGAAAGGATGGTGGATTTTAGCGATCTAGCAGTCAATTCCTAGGTTTTGGAGTGCTTTGAACGCGATGGGAGGGTTTTATTTTTTAGATTTTTCTTAGATTGATCAGAAAGGACTGATAAGTTCTGATGGTGGTAACGAGACAGATCTGATGGCAGCTAAGGCAAACGAGTATGTGATGGATGAGATTGGTATAGAGAATCAGACGTGATTCTAGCAGTAGAGTTGTCACCATATAACTATTCAAATTCATCGTGGGAGTAGTAGTTGGTTGGTGTGTAGACATGGACTCGTCATTATATCTTGTACATCAATACCATTAATCCAGATGGAAAGGATCTATTGTTGGAGTGAAAACCAAACAGATGAGAGAGAGCCAATATTCTTGTAATCTAGGATTAGTAGATGACACAACCTGATTCAAGAATATTGTGCGAGAGATAAGGGTTTTCTAGTCTTTGTCCGTGCAAAAGATTACATCATTGGGAGAGGGTTTCACAGTCTTTATATGTTCAAAAGATTATAAGAAGAGGGTTTTGGAGATAATATGAGAGTTGATTATGTATGTGAGGTTGAGAGATTGAGAGACGAGAGTTGAGTGGTTACTTTTGTAGTTCTCCCTGATACATAGTGGATTTCCCGTATTGTTGCCCGTGAACGTAGGTCGAAGTTGGTCGACCGAACCACATAAATCTTGATGTTCTTTCTACTTAATTGTGGTTATTTTTTATCTTATTGATTATGGATTGGCTTCTGAGTTGCACATATTATAATATGTGGGGAGACTAAAATTTCCCAACAGGTTTCCCACTTCCATAGATGCAGATTGAAATTAACTGACCAAACGAAAAATAGTGCCATTTTAATTTCTTGAAAAAAGGCAGTTCTTCTGAATACTAAACTTCTTAAATGACAAATGGATTTCCGTGGCTTTAAATTGTAGCTATTCATGATCCTAGGAATTTAGGCAATTTGGTAATTATGCGCGGTAATATATGAGATTAATGGGTATCCTTGTCATAGGAGGGGATTTCCTCCTATGACGCCTCTAAAATCATATTATTGAGCGACATTATGGATGATCCGCTCCGTTGAACTTGATCTACATATTCTAAAACCCCAACACACCAAGTTGGGTGAATCCGTCGTCGTTTTGATCCTCTCTCGAGCCATGTGAATAAGTTCTATTCATTCAAACCGTTAAAATGTGACGAGTGGGATGAAGGGTCAAACGACGACGGGTTCACCAAACTTGGTGTGTTAGGGTTTAGAATATATAAGATCAAGTTCAACGGCGCGGATCATCCACATGCGGCTCCATCATGTATTTTAGAGACGTCATAGGGGAACTCAACTCATAATGAAAGACTAACATTTAGACGTATGAGTTTGCTTATATTTTAGATTTTTTGGTTGTAGACGTTCAACCTTTTTTTTGTAAGGGTAGCCTATAAGGGTGAGTGGAGCCCAATGTCTAATTCTTTGTCTTCTTTTCATCTCTCTTTTTTCTATTTTCCTTAACCATTATCATTAGAATAATAATTAGCAAAACCTAACTAATAATAATAATAAGTCAAGCACCGATGCAGTAAGTCAATTATGATTTTACTTGACGAAAATTTTTCACATTGCACCATAAGTAAGTCAGATTGTTGATTTTTTGTTTGGTAGACATTTTTGTGGTATTGCACTGGTAAACAAGTTAGGTAGCCACCGGTCAATAACATAGAGGATGACTTAATTTAGATTGGCGAATGCACCTAACTTGTAACATATAATATCTACTAAAACATGAGATTTCTTGATCATCATGTATAATTCTCGTCCGCTCCCATTGTTATACTGGGTGAGTGGCACGATTGTCACGTATAGTGAATAGATTTATCAACAATAGCATGCATGTCAAGTTAAATTCAATTTAATTACTGGGTTTAGTGCAAATATATAGTCTTGAGAAATGAACACATGGACTCGTCATTATATCTTGTACATCAATACCATATATATAATAGATCCTTTCCATCTGGATTAATGTTGCATATTTGACTGGATCCAACGCTATCTCCTCTTCATAGGGTTAAAGATTCAGTTAACCACTGATGGTATAAGATAATCATCGCTCCATTTAGCCAGTCCATTATTTTCATATATTAGTTTGACCCTTTTAGTAAGTAATTTGGTCAAATTTTGAATTAAATCCCTCACAGATTCTATCAAAACATCCACATATAATCTTAGGTTTGCTAGATCCTAATGCCACTAAGAAAGGACCCTAGGGGGGGAATAGGGTTTATGCTAATCTAATCTGATTTATGCCAATTTAAAACTTTACTAACAAATATATCCTAGCACAAGAGATATGTATAGAGGATGACTTAATTTAGATTGGCGAATGCACCTAACTTGTAACATATAATATCTACTAAAACATGAGATTTCTTGATCATCATGTATAATTCTCGTCCGCTCCCATTGTTATACTGGGTGAGTGGCACGATTGTCACGTATAGTGAATAGATTTATCAACAATAGCATGCATGTCAAGTTAAATTCAATTTAATTACTGGGTTTAGTGCAAATATATAGTCTTGAGAAATGAACACATGGACTCGTCATTATATCTTGTACATCAATACCATATATATAATAGATCCTTTCCATCTGGATTAATGTTGCATATTTGACTGGATCCAACGCTATCTCCTCTTCATAGGGTTAAAGATTCAGTTAACCACTGATGGTATAAGATAATCATCGCTCCATTTAGCCAGTCCATTATTTTCATATATTAGTTTGACCCTTTTAGTAAGTAATTTGGTCAAATTTTGAATTAAATCCCTCACAGATTCTATCAAAACATCCACATATAATCTTAGGTTTGCTAGATCCTAATGCCACTAAGAAAGGACCCTAGGGGGGGAATAGGGTTTATGCTAATCTAATCTGATTTATGCCAATTTAAAACTTTACTAACAAATATATCCTAGCACAAGAGATATGAACAATATATGTGCAAAGATAATAAACCAATGGCAATATGAACACAAACAGGATAGTGGGAATATAAACAATAAGCAATATACAAAGACAATATAAGATATGAACATAAAAATAAGTGCGTCAATACAATCACAAACAAACGATATGATCACGGAGTTCGGTCCCCACGACCTACGTCTCTGCTCCTCACCTCAAGGAGATCTCTACCATCACAACCGGATTTTCTACGCTCACCCGAACAACGTTTACACCTCACACTCGGTTTTCTAGCTCACCAAAAACTTTACAATCACTCACAATGTAAACACACTAACTATCACCTCAAGTGTTGGTCTTTAGCCCGTATCTCCCTCAAGTGTTAGGAATTACAACATCTCTCTAGGCATTACCACCTACCCCACTCCTCTTAGGACGACCTCTTCTCTCACCATATACTCCTCTTGGTGTACTAGTGTAATACAAAGTGAATTCTCACAAATACAACAATCAGTTTTCTAGTTCACCGAAAACTTTACAACTTACACACTTGCAATTACACTTCATACCCTCTAAGTGTTGGCCTAGCCCGTGTCACCTTCCTCAAGTGTTCGGAATTACCACCTCTCACTAGGCTTTACTACCGACCCCACTCCTCTTGGAACCGACCTCGTCTCTCACCAACCACTTCTCTCGGTGTCTAAGTGTAATAAAATGTGCAACTCACAATGAAACTCACAAATATAAATTTGTTCTCTACAATAGATGAGAACACAATTAAGCTCACTCTCAATGTCACACAAACCCCATAACCCAAATTATACAATGTATGAAAATACAATAAGCTAAATGGTTGTGTGTGTAAACAATGAGTAACTAAAATCAACTAAACTCAATATAAACACTAGCTTAATGAATTAATATTAAACAATATAAATGTAAAGCTAGATTGAGTTTAGAAAAATTCTCTACGGATAACAAGAAAGAGGGAGAAGAGTGAGTGCTCAAACACCAAAGGATGATCTCCACTTGCTCTTGTGAAAGTTTCTTCACAAACTTAAAAACACACTTAAACAAAAACTTAAACCCTTAAACAAACTTGTAAAACTCTTTTTAAAACTTTTCTCTTCTTTTTTTGAACTGAGGATATGTGAGGGTATTTATAGGAAACCCCAAAGTCAAGAGAAAACAACAAAACCCAGAAAAAAGATAAAAACAGAAAAGCTAAAAAAAACTAACCGTTGGGCCATCAGTCGACTGATACTGTTCGTCAGTCGACTGATGAGCTGACCGTTACAGGCCAGCAATACATCATCAGTCGACTGATGAACTCGTCAGTCGACCAATGACCTCATCAGTCGACTGAAACAAACAGAAACTTTTTGGCATTCTAGACGATTTTTTTAGTTGACACATCAGTCGACTGATGTCATCAGTCGACTTACCAGTCGACTGATAACAAGTTATCCGCCTGTTTTAAAATAGAAATCTGATTTTTAAACTTCTTTTAAAAATAGCAAATAAAATTAGAAAAATATAAAACTTTGGAAAATGATTATATACATGATAATAAACATGCTACAAAAAATAAAAAGCACATCCCAAATGAGAAATATCTTCATTTTACAAAATAGTCCAAAACATAAAAATAAAATCATACTTGTTTTGATATTTTGACTACACCATGTTTTGAAACTTCATAAACTGATTTTATAGACTTAATAGAAGATGTATATTATGATTGTTAAGTCTATAAACTAGAATGCACTATTTTCATTTTGCTAGAGCTTTGCACAGATCGTCCTCTTGTAATCTTCGTCTTGGCTCCTTGAAAATATGAGAGTCGTCAGATTGTAACTCCAGATGTTGATTGTGAAAGCTGTTGAATTAGAG
This sequence comes from Asparagus officinalis, assembly GCF_001876935.1. NCBI lineage: Eukaryota > Viridiplantae > Streptophyta > Magnoliopsida > Asparagales > Asparagaceae > Asparagus > Asparagus officinalis. The sequence continues at coordinate 4,496,275 of NC_033795.1, read as the reverse complement.
CTTTTATCAGTTGTCGTGAAGGTCGTCAGATTGTAACCTCCAGCGATCTACGTGAAAGTCTTCAAATTATGGCCTTCTGGAAGTCGTTAGATTGTAACTTCCGTCATCGGTGTTTGATGGGGATCAGCTATCTATTGTGATTTTTAGACAGCCTACATATATATATATATATATATATATATATATATATATATATATATATATGTTGTTCATTTTCATGTATATGTGGCAAAACACATTGTTTATCAAAACCAAACATGATAACTATGAAACATGTATGTATGTATATATATAAATAAGTATTTGTTTCATATTTAAACTTGAAAACCACAAAACCAAAACTTGCGTATATAAACTTGTATATATATAACTACATATATATATAAAAACAAAATGTGTATGTGTGTATATGATTGAGCTTGAAGTATTTAACACACCTAATATAAAACCTAAACTAATATACCAAGCGATGATCTTGATCTTCAATAAGCTCTTCTTGGTAAACACATAGTATGTCTCAGCAGCCTGTTTGGAACGTGATAATACATCAATATTGTTAAAATGTAAACTTTTAATTCTCAACCCTCACAACAACTTCAAAGTTATTGTGTAGCGGCATAGACTTTAAGATAATATCAAGACAATCCATATTTAAATATATATTGCAATCCACAAATTCCTAGAATGGATTTAAAAATTAAAAGGTACACTTTGTAAGTCCAAATATTAGGATTGGGATCCTCTCCTAAGGAACAGTGGTTCCTAACATTTCCTAATGGATCTCAACCATTGATTACATAGGACCACCTTGTTTTTTGTGCCCATACACAAAATCAATGGTTGAGATATATCCATTAGGAAATGTTAGGAACTACTGTTCCTTAGGAGAGGATCCCAATCCCAAATATTAGCTCATAAAGGAGTCCTTAACCCACTGAGATATGTAAACATGTAAAATTATAATCCTCAATGCCCACTATAATTTAATAATACTTGTACGTGCAGCAATAGACACTTTGAGATGTGTCACACATTGCATAACAGCTCTCCTAGCATGCGACATTATGTCTGTACGTGACGTGACAGTACAGTACATCTACTCATCATTACGCAAATTAGATTTTTAAAATTCCTCCTATGATTTACCATGTATATTTGTTCAAACTATTAAGTACCTCTGACATGGCTCAAACCTTATCGGCTGTATTTGTTTCCAAGTAGGATCGAGTAGGGGCCGGCCAGGGGCATAGTGTGGTCGGTCCCATTAGTCCACATTTGTGGGAGATAACGTCCGAAAGCTAGCGCATGCTACCGACCAGAGCTTGATACGGCACGGAGAAATCGAACCGATCCATTCTCTCCTTGATCGGTTGCTTGGATGATCTGCTGTATGACGCATAACACAGATCAGCGCAAAACCGTTTGCGTTTTACTTGTATATTTTCACTTTTTCTTTGTTACGTGAAGTGCGTCGGTCGGATGCCCACTACTGAGCTTCTAGTAATAGTATATATGCCTACAAGGGAAGAACGTTAACGTTACACTCATTACGGGGATTAGATTCTCTGTGCTAAATTAGGCTAATTAAATATCACGAAAACCCCTTAGGTTTTCACGATTAATAGATAACCCTCCATAACTTTACAAAGTTATCAGAAAGCTCCATTCGACTTGAGATTTTATCAGAAAACAACCCAAAATAGTGTTAACCATAATTTCACATGGGTAGGTAAAATTAAGCAGGAAGATATTTCTGGTAGTGAAAATTGTAGTTTATGCTTTTATGAGGCCTATCTACTAATGGTGAAAAGTTAAGGGGGTTTTATTCATTTTATTGAGAAGTTTATGTACAAAGGAAGTAGAAGAGTTCTAATATCTTAAGCGACGTGGGACTAAAACAGAACGAAATAAAAGAGCCTATCTATTATTATATTTAAAACGTACAAGCTATATAGATGTCAAAAAAAATATATATCTGAAACTGATTATAAATAACAAAAATTTGGAAGAAGCAACTGCGACTACAACTATATATAAATACAATTGCATGTGAACATATTTGCAGGATAATTTCATGACATTGGCTGCGACTAAAAGCCACGATCGAAGATTGATGAAAACCGTCCTCAACATGCAAGAGTGGCAGCATGTTTTTCCTATGCCATCATCCTTCAGTTCTTAGCCTGCATGTTCATGAGATGAAAAGCTAATTAAGAAGAAACACATACAATGAAGATGTAAAATATAATTTTTTTATTGAACAAAATAATAAATATAGCTGAGAAAGAGAGGAAGGCTGTACTACTTATTTTAACGAAGCATTTCGTTTGTTTCTTATGTCAAAATCTAATTTTGAAAATACTAGGCAGCATGATCTGTTCCCTCTCGGTGTGGATTCATGAATGCTGACGGTGCAAGAAAGCTGACTTATGAAAGACTGGAAGCTATTCGATCCAATGTTATGGAAGTCTAATCTAAAACCAAAGTTTAATACACGGGTGATATATAGACACAAATGACGTGCACGTGATGCAGTGCTGCTGCATTTTGTAAGGATGGATAATAACTAACAGGGTTACCGTTTGGGCGAAAAAAAAATCCGTTTGGGCTAAAGCCGTTGGGGATAAGTTTTCCCCAACGGACGCCCAAACGGTTGTAACCGTTTGGGCAAAGTCCCTGTTTGTTGGAAATTTGCAGTAAAAAGACAAAGAAAGAAAAAATGACTTGTATTTCTCTCAAAATCAATTACAATTTGGATTCCGATTACAAAAGAGAGGAGAATAAATTTGATTCTCCCCTTTGTTTAAAACTGGGTTCTTCTTGGTAGCGATGGAGTGTCTCCTTCGATTGATTGTGTCGAACTTGCTCTCCGTTGACGATCCGACCGTCTTATATTCATAGAGAAGGTGATGTACAAGGACATGCACACAGATGACTCAGAGAGCGAGTTAAAATTTGTAGATGCAAATGATATCCCGAGTAACCTCTCGGAAGAACCCAATGCAGAAGGTCCTTGTATGTAGAGAAAATTGCAAAGAAAAGAACAAAGAAAGTTGATTTATATTTCTTTAATTCCGATTACAATTCGATTACAAAAGAGAAGAGAACGAATTTGATTCTCTTCTTTGTTTAAAACTGGGTTCTTCTCGGTAGCGATGGAATGCCTCCTTCGATTGCTCACGTCGAATTTGCTCTCCGTTGACGATCCGACCGTCTTCTATCTCGTGGGAACAATGAACTTCTGTGGAAAGTTTAATGAATAACTCTGAATGAGTTTAAGAACTCTGAACGAGTGGGAACAATGAACTTCTGTGGAAAGTTTAATGAATAACTCTGAATGAGTTTAAGAACTCTGAACGAGTTAAAACTCTGTTAGAAGAGTTTTTAGAACCGAAAATTCGGTTAATGACCAAGCTAATATTCTGTTATTGAAGAATCCTCTCAGATTTGATCTTCTGAATTTGATTCGAAAATCCTATCTCCAAGGATTTTACTGCTGCTGCTGTTGAATCACCGAACCTGAGTGGTTGAGATCTTGGAAATCCAACCTGCTGCTTCTTCGTACCCAAAAAGCCAGCCCCTGGTTTTGATAATTGGAAAATCTCCAACCTGTGCGGTTTAGATTTCCGAAAATCCAACCTTTTGCTCCGCTGGGTTTGTTGAGTTTTTATAGGGGGATCAGATGTTGTAACTGTCCTCTAAATCCGCTCCTAAGTGGGCGTGATTTCCTCAGATCGTGGGAAAACAGTTCTGAAACCGTTCGACTCATGTTTGAACGAGTCAAACGCCTAATCTGGCATTCAGAACCCAACCTCGTGTCTTAGAATTGAGACGCGAAGTTGGGTATTGGCTGAACATTGATGAACGCGAGGGTCGCTCGCGTTTTGGTTTGTTGTAGCTTAGAAACATGGGAGTCGGTGTTGGCTGGACCCCTACGAACGCGAGGGTCGATCACGTTTGGTCTGTGGCTTGGAAACGCGGGGGTCGGCGTTGGTTGGACCCCTACGAACGCGAGGGTGACTTGGAAACGCGGGGGTCGTCTGGATTTCTAGAATTGTAACGCGGGGATGACATCCGCGTTTCAGAAGGAGCTTTTTGACTTGTAACTTCTTCTGTGAAGCGTTGCGAGGACCGTTGTTCAGTAATCCTAGCTTTAGCTGTTGTGGAGTGTGAAAGTCGTCAGATTGTAACTTTCACTGTAGAATGTGAAGACTGCTGAATAGAGTTTTCATCAGTTGTCGGAAGTGTCGTTGAATTGTAACTCTTCTCGATCTTTGTGAAAAGTCCTCTATTTGCCGCTTTCGATTGTCGACCCGAAAACTATTTGATTGTAGCTTTCGTTGTGGGAGCTTGACGAGAATCAACATCCATAGTGTTTTGAAGATGAATATTTGCCCACAGCTCTCTCCCAAGCAACTCACCAACTACGTCCAACCTTTTATTTCTGAAATCATTACACTGCTCATCAGCATCTCTATTAGTTGCTAATCATGTTGTTGTCGCAACCATCAAGATCAATCATCTCAGAAATGAGGCCGTGTTTGTAGAATTACGAATACAGTGATTAGAAAGTCGTCTGATTGTGACTTCCATTGTCGGAGCTTGATAGGGATCAGCTATCCATTGTGATTTTTAGACATCCTACAGTCCTCAGCCAAAAAAACCTGTTGGACAGAATGGTGCACAGTAGCTTGATGCACCAGCTCCGATATTAAGAAGATCTTTATGGCCTCCTGTGCCCAATAGGAGATACATGAACTGTTTGTTGCTGACAGATAGAGGGGAGCCTAAAATCTATGATGAAGCTTGTCAGAGTAGAGATACGAGCAAGTGCGAGCTTGCCGTAAAAGATGAGATGAAGTCTCTCATATCAAACCAGACGTGGGAACTAGCTGAGTTGCCCATGGGTAAGAAGGCACTTCACAATAAATGGGTGTTCTGGGTGAAAGAGGAGCAGGATGGCTCTAGAAGATATAAAACCCAATTAGTTATCAAAGGATTCCAGCAGAAGGAAGGAATTGACTACACGGATATTTTTACTCCCGTGGTGAAGCTAAATACTATTAGGACAGCGATGAGTATTGTAGAAATTGAAGGTCTTCATCTTGAGCAGTTAGATGTGAAGATGACGTTTCTTCATGGAGATCTAGAAGAGGAGATATATATGCACCAACCAGAAGGTTTCTCAGAATAAAAGAAGAAGAACCTGGTGTGAGACTCAAGAAGAGCTTGTATGGCTTGAAACAAGCCCCAAGACAGTGGTACAAGAAGTTTGACGGCTTCATGAACAAGGAAGATTTCTAGAAGTGCAACACCGACCACTGTTGCTATTTCAAAAGATATCAGTCTAGTTATATCATCCTACTGTTGTATGTTGATGATATGTTGGTTGCAGGTGCAGATATGGAGGATATCAGGAGTTTGAAGCAGCAGTTGTCAAAGGAGTTTGACATGAAGAACTTGGGTCCTGCGAAGAAAATCCTTAGAATGCAAATCACGAGAGATAAGAAGATAGGTCTCATGTAGTTATCTCAGATGGAGTACATCAACCATGTTTTGCAAAGATTCAACATGGGCGAAGCCAAGCCAGTGAGCACACCCTTGGCCAGTCATTTTTGTCTATCGAATGATCAGTCTCCTAAGTCAGAAGAAGAAAAAGACAGTATGACTAAGGTCCCTTACGCCTCGGCTATCGAAAGTTTGATGTACGCAATGGTTTGCACGAGACCAGACATTAGCCATGTAGTGAGATTGGTCTGCTGGTTTATGTCGAATCCAGGAAAAGCTCATTGGGAAGCGGTCAAGTGGATTCTGAGGTATTTACAAGGCACAACACAAAAGTGTTTGCACTTTGGTAAGGGAGAGGTGGAAGTGCAAGGGTACGTAGATATAGACTTCGGAGGTGAAGTTGATCATCGAAGAAGCACCACCGGCTATGTATTCACTGTCAGAACTACAACTGTTAGTTGGATGTCACAGATACAGAATATTATCACTCTATCCACTACAGAAGCTGAGTATGTTGCAGTGACTGAAGCTAGTAAAAAGATGATATGGCTTCAGGATTTGTTAATGGAGCTGAGATTCAAACAGGAGAGGAATGTCTTACACAGCGATAGTCAGATTACGATTCACTTGGCTAAGAATTCCACATTTCATTCTAGAACGAAGCATATTGGCCTTTGGTACCACTTCATCAGATCTCTGTTGGAAGATGACATGTTGAAACTGAAGAAGATTTCGGGAAGTAAGAATCCAGCAGATATGTTAATAAAGACGGTGACTATTCAGAAACTGGAGTTGTGCGCAACTTTAGTTGACATTCATGCATAGGTGATGAGGGCGAAGACACACAGGAGTAAATGCTTGTTAAGATAGTTTGCTGACGTCAGCTTGGTCTTAAAGTGGGAGATTGTTAGAATTGGGGTGAAGACCATACCTCTACTCTGGCGAGCTCAAGATCCTTGCAGGCGAGCGGGGCTGCAGGCGAGGCGAGCTCAAAATCGTGCTGGCTTCAGGCGAGGTCGTGGACACGCAGGCGAGCTCGAGGTCGGGATCAGGCGAGCTCGAGCGGCTCCTTCCGAGATCTGTAGGCGAGCTCGGGGCCTTTACAGGCAAGGACGAAGTGGTGCAGGCGAGTTTGGAGCAGGTAAGCTCGACGCAGGCGAGCTCGTGGCGGATCCAGGCTGTCGACAGCCTGTCGACAACTCAGCTAGGGTTTCCTTATAAAAGGGAAACCCCAGGTTACGAGATCGGTGTTCTTCTCGCGATCTTTTGGTGACGCTTCTTCTCTTCCCAGAGACGATTTCTCCTCTGCTCTCTCTCTCTCTCTCTCTCTCTCTCTCTCTCCTCCAACTCTCAATCTCTCTCTTTTCTCCAACTCTCAACAATGAATTTAAGGGGAGACTTTAAAGATTGTATTTAAAGAGAGAGTTTAAGAGGGGGAATATTTAAGAGTGGAGAATCTTCACTGTAGCTATAGTGAAAAATATTGAGAGATCTCAAGTTTGAAATATGCTATTGTATTGTAATTTCTTGTTGATTAATAAGAAATTAATTGTGTGGCTCCCGAAGACGTAGGCAGTTGCCGAACTTCGTTAAATCTTAGTGTATTTTCTCTATACTACGTTTCTGATGTTTTAGGAGTTTCGGCGTAAAATTCCCAACACTCACAAGGATTAAGATTGCTTTGGATGTGTTAAGATTTATCTTTAATTTGAATGATACTTGGGATCTTCAGCGTATCAGAATTAAGGAGAGTCTAGCGGGGTAAGGCTGTAGCGTCCTCCTTGTACTTTTTTTTAGTGAGGCTATCTCTGCCATAGTATAAATAATATTTTCAGGGCTGGCCGGGGACCTGCAATGAAGTTCCGGTTAAAAATTAATAAAAAACTCCCCACAGTAGTGGATCTTGAAAAGAAGCGGATGAATATTTGCAGTATATATGTCTTCTCTGCGAAAAGGCTGGCCAAACTATAGATCATTTATTTTTTTATTGTGATTTCAGTTAGCAGTTGTGGATTGCAGTTTCAACCTTCATTCAACTAAATCACACACCCAAAAAAAAAAAAAAAAAAAAAAAAGCTTCTCATCCTGGATGGATCGAGTACCTGCTTGATTCCTTGCATTGGCAGGTTGTGCCTATTTATTTCATGTGGCAAGCTGGAAATGTTTTGATGACTAGAAACATGCATGAAACGTGATGTGGAAACTTTACTGGTGCATATACAGTTTTTTTTTTCCTCCTAAAATCCAGTTTAGTAGAATTGTTGTCATGAAAAATACATGCGTACGATTGATATTGATACTACAGCGAACGGGTTTTTTTGCTCCTGTTTGGAGGTTTTGTTAAAGAGGGCTGGTCTAGAAATTGCTTAGATCTTTTGTTGTTTTTTGTTTGATAGGAGGATATTTCTATCGATGGATTTTTTTTATTGTATTTGAAGGAGTATGTACTTCAATGCGTACCTGGTACTGAATAAAATCTAACCATTCTTATAGAAAATTAAGAATACAAAGTTATAAACCTAAATCATTATCGTAACTTCTGAATTTTGGTGTAGTGGCAGGTTATTTGACATGATATCAGAGCTTACAATTAGAGTTTATAAAAATGATACACTGCGTGACCCTATAATCTTCTGTGCTAAAAGGCCCCTTAATATGTAACGAAACGTATTAGAATATGAAATTATAACTCTCAAATCTTACCACAACACTTTGGAAGTTTCGTGGGAAAAATTTACTATGTACATTTATAGTAGCATAAATAAAGTCCGGGAGACTTTCATGTAACAAAGAACATCTTAAAGCTTGTTGAAATTATGCCTCAAAACCCTCTGATTGTTCAATTCAGCCAATGGATCATCGATGGTCAAGAGAACACCATCAATGGTTTATAGTGAACAATCATAAAAAATAAAAATAAGATTTTGAACTATCGATAGACTACAGGAAACCATCGATGGACTGCAGGAGATCATCAATGATCGTATTTGACCATCAATGGTTATGACACTTATTGCAATTTTGATGATTTAATTTCAGCTGTTCGTTTTTTTCTTTTGATCTCCAACTTCTATCAAGTTTTGTATACGTCTTTCTAGATTTATTTTGGTCTCCTATATATTAAAATAGAGAGAGTTTAGATTAGGGTTGGATTATGAGAATAGGAGAGTCTGATAATTAGAGTTTGAGGGTAGGCTATTGGCTTGTTCTTGTACTTCCATTTCTTTTGATAGTGGAATTTCTCCAATGCTTTTGTCATGATCGTAGCCAATTGGGTGATCGAACCACATAAATCTATGTGTTTGCAATTGCTTGCTTTTTATTCTCATACTTTTTATTCGCAACTATTTCCGTTTTATTATGCACTTATTCTAACAAAGCTTTTTTGGATGATTTGTGAAATATACCCAATTAAATAACATATATAACAACAACTTCTATAGATAAAATCCAAGAAACACTATCTTTAAAAGAACTCTCAATTATGTACTATAACTTTGAAGATGTTGAAATGATTAAGAGTTATAATTTTATATTTTCTACATATTTACCTTTCTTTCATAGACGGAAAATATGGACTCGAGAAACAATATTACGTTTTCTTAGAACATCTTTCTTAAATTTGTGCTTAATAGGATTTAAATCTAGATGGTTCCAGTATCATATCAGATGACTGCGTCATAAATGACTCTGCACCATAACTTCAAAGTTATGCCCGAGATCGAGAACTATAACGCCTCGTTTGGTACGCGGGAATGAGGAGGAATGGAATGCAATTCCCACTTTCCATTCCCTCATACCAAACACACCTATATTTTAGATGTTGGAATGACCATTCCCTAGGAATGATCATTCCCACTATTTGTGGGAATGAACATTCCAAGTGAGAAGATAAGGAATGGTCATTCCCATTCAAGTGAGAATCAAAAACTAGTTAGGTATTTTTCAATTATATCGATCCATATTAATAATAAAGAATGTTTGGGTGAGCCGCTATGCAAGTGGGCAATTTTAGATTGACAATTTAGTCTAGTATATCATTTTGCTATTTCGAAACTTATTATTTTAGTTGGTATTGTTTTATGGATTTTTGCTATTATGAATTGAGTGATTTTGATACTTTATCAAATAAGTTAATTTATATATCTAGAACTGTGGATTGTGGATATCATTCTTTTTTTTTGGACCTATGAAAGATACGATAATCTTTTTTTTTCTTTAATTTTTAAGACTAAGAAATAACGAGTATTGTTTAAAAAATATAAACGAAACATACACCTGATGGATAACACGAGCATTAGTATAACACATACCTAGATTAATATAACATATGCGTATATAAAATTATTTAGTTATTATCATTAATGTTTATTTTTTATCTTATTAAAAATCTATGTTGTTGTAATGGCATTATTAGAAAATGAGATTTCATTCTCACTTGTGTACTAGTGATACCAAACATGGGAATGGGAATGAGATTTCCATTCTAGCTTCATTCTACGAACGCACCCAAACAAGAGAATGAGAATGACCATTCCATTCCCACATGCAATCCATTCCATTCCTTCTTCCATTCCATTCCCAAGTCTGTCCATTCCCGCGTACCAAACGAGGCGTAAGTTTATACTCTTAGCACAATAATAAACCTACAAGGGAAGCCATCTTTAAAATTTTTCGCGGTTTCTATTCTTTGGGCCGATTACTTCACCTACTAGGAGAAAGAGGTTAAGTAAACAGGGGAGAGAGCTGGGCTTGTCATTTGGCAGGCCCGATTGGGCTGCACCAACCAAAGAAGCTTATATAATTTTTATTAAATTCTACCAAATTTTATATTTTTGGATGGAAAATAGATTTTGTCGCTTTATTTACATCAAAAAGTGTAAACTAATCTTAATTAGAATTTATAATTTAAATAATATTTTATGCTGCCTAAAAATAGACGTATATAAACAACATGTTTTCAATAAAACTCCTCCCAAAGCAAAAAAGATATAGCATAGGATAATTAATTTAGTTATAAATAAAACCTTTAAATTCTATATAATGATGTTGTGATCTTGGCCAAAAAGCTATTCATTCCAACTTGATTCTTGCGTGCCAAATTAGAATTCCCAACAAATACTAATGCTCTAGCTGTTCAAACGGGCCAGGCTGGCCAGGCCCGACCTAGATTTTCGGATTCAGGCTAGGCAAAATGCCTAGCCCGGACAACTGAGCTGATCAAACGGGCTAGCCCGGCCAGGCTTGGCCTAGATTTTCGGGTTCAGGCTAGAAAAAATGCCTGGCTCAGACACAGTTGTCTGGGCTAGGCTCGGGTCTAGGTCCTTGCCAAACCAGGCCAGGCTTCGGACTGGCTCGGATTTTTTATATTTTTTGATTTTTTTGTTAAAAATTAAATTAATCTTTTTATATTTATATAAGTATGTATTAGTATATACTTACTTATTAGTATATAGCTATATATTATATGTAAGTATATATAAGTATACATTAATAACCATATCATACTATAATTATATATAGTATACATTAAAAATATATATGTAAGTATATATAAGTATACATTAATGATCATGTCATACTATAATTATATATAAAAAATACAATATATATATAATTAAAAATCAGGTCGGGTTCGGGTCGGGCTTCTAGAACTTAGCTCACACCACGCCCAGTCTAGATTTTCTGAGACTTACCTGGGACCAGGCCGGGTTTGGGCCTGGTCGCTTTCATGCCGAACACCAAGCCAAACTCAGACCAAAGCTCATTTGGACAGCCCTGCTCTTTGGTCAGCCCAATATTGGGATCCCAAGAGCTAAAACTCTAAGGCTAGCCCAAAATTGGGGGATTTGGATATGTGTGCTGAGCTAATCCATGACGGCTGAGATTAATAAAATATAAGACTCCTCAATAATATTATCTTTTATGAGAAACGATATAAATCCCACCATATGAAGGGGGGTTAGTCACCTAGAACTTAAAATTGAAACTGAGATAATATTAGAGATAAATTTTTAAGATGTTAGTCACATAAAACTAAAAGTAGAATAAAATTTTACAGTGTTAGTCAAGTAGAACTCTAACAAAACTAGAATTGGGATAATGGTACAAAATTATCCCATTTTTTTCACTTTCTATACAAAAATGAGAGTTCTAGTCTTTCAAATTATTCTAAGTTTTAGCTTGGAACTAGGTGGTAAAAAACTAGAACTTATATTTATTTTGTTATTTTTTATATATTTTTTCTTTACTTATTTCCTATTATGATTATCACCATCATTAGACCATCATTATAATAATAAATGTCAATATCTTATAGTCTAACCAAAAGTTATTTAATAATAAAAAACATTCTTGTAAGCAATTATCAATCAATAATAGTATGTTTAAAATACATAATTAGTATTTATATCTTCAAAATGCATAAATATATATTCCATGATTATAAAAATTTATCCCACGTTATTTTATCAAAATATCCCGCTTTACAAAATTATTCCTATTTATCCCACTATAATATTCCACTAGCAAAAAATTATTCCACTTTAATAATTATCCTATTTTGCATGAAAATGTCTCAATTGACTACCCCCCACCCCCGAAGGGAAGAATTCGAAGAGCTCAAAGTATATAAGAATTTGGGGTAGTAAATCAACGGCAGAGATTAGACACAACCTATTATAAGCGTTATCTATAAATTTCCTAGGGTTAGAGAAAGGATATAAATTTCTCTTGAGTCAACAGGGTTCTGATTATAAAATCAAGCACTCCTTTTATGTTCTCACAAATCTTCAGTGTTGATTTCTTTCAGATATCTCCCTTCCTATTTTAAGCGTGAAGGGTTTTAGATAGCTCGTGTCTAAATTAAACGGATCATTAAAGGATAAATTGTGCGCTTAAGGAACATCTTACCATTATTAGATGCATGTCCCCTTTGGTTCAAGGGATGGACATGTAGCAAATCAACTGGGACTCTCTTAACGCGTGTATCATTAATTGAGCAACTCTCGTGCAAGATTTGGTGACCCTTATATATTCCTCTCTACTCTCTCCGTTTCAAGAATTTGACAAGAGGTAAAAATAAGAAACTTGAAAGAGGCCAAAAATAAAGATTTTTGGTTTAATAGAAGTTTTTATCTCTTTACTGATTTTTCTTTTTTTCTTTTTTAGGGTCGGCTACATAGAATTTTGTCATTGAAGATGGAGCTTGTATCTCATGTAGATGATGTTGAAGTCCAAAATCGTTCTCTCTTTGCGACATCTAAGAATCCGATGACGCTCAAGGTACAAGAATTCTTTCCTTTTTTCTCCTCGCTAGATCTTCGTGCTAATATTTTCTTCGTTCTATGTTTTAAACTAATTGATATTTCAAGAAGGTGAAAGGTTTCTAGCTTGAATTTTGTGATGTTAAAAGGAGCAATTGATTGTCATTGTAAAACTCTTCAACATGGATTGACGTGTCCCGTGAACTCTTCAGTCTCCCCCCTATAAAGGGTGTAGATTTCTCCAATTTGTTGTAATTTATTCAAAAAGAGATAGATCCTTTACTAAAAGTGTATTCGTGATCATCTTAATTTGAAGTAAATTAGAACTCTTTATTGAAGATGAGTGCATGTATAATAGAAAATTTGATCTTATCAAATATTATCGGTATCAATTCGCCCAAGATATGATTGTTATTATAGTTTGAGCCGCTCCCAAATTTTGTAACTATTTTTTGTTTAGCAGTCTGATTTTGGACGATCGTTTCACTCTCGTCCCTAGATTCAATTAACGTCTAAGGACCGCTCCTTGACCTAGGCGTGAGTGAGCTATCTTCCAAACTCATGGCTTTGTAGAGAAACTCCTCTTACTTGTATATATACATAATCTTCTTTTGAATAGGACGATTAGCCCTATTTTTGCGTCAAATAAAAAAGAAAGAAAGAAATGATTGTTATTATAGTTTAATTTATTTTGAGATATTATTACTAAGTGTTTGATCAATTTTAAGCTTTGTTAGTGTTACTAAAGTTAATCGTAGTACTTTCTTTTTCTTTAAAATTTAAATGAATAAAGCTTTTTTCATTGAAAAAAAAAACAACCACTGATGCTTCGTTAAGCTCTTCAACTTCTAAATCACATATATGAGATTTGAGAATCTTTCAAACAAACGAAATCTTTCATAAACTCGTGTACTTCATCGTAATTCATAAACTAATTTTAGCCTCCTCTTTAATAGAATATTTAAAACCATCAGATTTTTGATCCTGCCATTATATATATTTATTCTAGCCCTCAATTTATTTGTACTATTTACAAATTATTTTGATATGCAATTTATAACTACTTTCTATATGTGCGATGAACTAATTTAGAGAAGAAAATTTGAGTAAGAAGAAAGAGAATAAGTAATAATAAGGAAGATGCAAAGTTACATAAATAACTATCTATAGAATTTTACTAATTTATAGCTAATGACAACTTTTTTACTATTATAGGACATATTACTATATTTTAAGGTTTGTTTCTCTAGCTAGAGATAGTACCAAATGGTCAAATATGCATGATATTAAATGTGCACCAAATAGATGTCAACAGCTAAATTATTGGATATTGAGATTCGTGCTTGATAGTTGACATCCATTTGAGGCACATTGTGTTGTGTACTGTTCCCACTAGATACTCTCTTAACCAACTAACCCTAGTATGGTCCTTAGTAATTACTTTGGTTTTTTTGTCATTCCTTTTTTACTATAGCATCTAATTTTTTTCAAATGCTAGAAAATTACTTAGGAAATTAATAAAAGATAAATTTAACTACTACCATAAATTATTAGAGTTCGCATAGAAATATCACAAATAATTTTATTAGAAAAAAAAATCATAAACTTTTGTCACTAAATTTTAATGATTAAGTTACATTAGTATCGATCAGTTGACATGTGATTTTTATAATGAACTATTTTAGCTTTTAGTGGCCTATGATTTTTATGATGTTTATAAAATTATACGGATAGAAAAATTATTTGCTTATTCAAACTCTTTATTTGGAACGTTAGCAGTCCACAGGAGAGAGAGAGAGGAATGCATTATGTTTGCTAACTTGTAGATTGAATGAATTTTTGCAGTTCGAAGATGTCGTGTACAAGATCAAGACCAAAACCAAATCCAACTCCAAAACCAAAGGCACACCGACCGAGCGCAAAATCCTCAAAGGCATCTCCGGCCTCGTCCTCCCCGGTGAAATGCTCGCCATGATGGGCCCCTCCGGCAGCGGAAAGACCACCCTTCTCACCGCCCTCGGCGGCCGCCTCAGCAGCCACCTCACCGGCTCCATCACCTACAACGGCCGCCCCTTCTCCAACTCGATGAAGCGCAGCATTGGCTTCGTCACCCAGGACGACGTACTCTACCCCCACCTCACTGTCACCGAGACCCTCGTCTACACCGCCCTCCTCCGCCTCCCCTAACACCCTCACCCGCCAAGAAAGACCGCGCAGGCCGAGGCCGTCATAGCCGAGCTGGCCTCACTGTCTGCCGCAACAGCATCATCGGCGGTCCGTTGCTGCGAGGAATCTCTGGTGG
>NC_033795.1:4466651-4481080 GCF_001876935.1 Asparagus officinalis | reverse complement strand
TGAGGCGATGGAGTATTTTGCGAGCGTTGGGTTTGCGCCTTCGGTGGCTATGAATCCGGCTGATTTCTTGCTTGATCTCGCAAATGGTAAGCCAAAATTTAACTTTTTCCCCCTTCACATTTTTCAAATTCTCGCTAATTGTGTATTGTTAGAATGTATAAAACTATAACCTTTGACATACACCTAGGCCTGTCCAAATGGGCCGGGCCGGTTTTTTCTTTTTTTTTAAATTTTTTTATCTTCATGAATACAAACCGAAAAAATAAATAAAATTTTGATATAAACAATTATATTATTAATCACTTATAATTATATAATTTACAAATACAAAAATTATTAAAATTAAAATGATAAAAATAACTTCTTTATTAATAATTAATTAATCATCTACAATTATAAATTTATTTTGGAATTCGTCACATCACAATAGATAAATACATCCAAAATAAATTAAAATTACATTATGCTTATTTAAGTACAGTTATACAATTTACTTATATGGTATACTTTTATATATACTAGATGCAATGTACAATATATACTTATAATTATACTTATGCACTTATATATATTTATATAACTGTAATTCTATAATATACACATAAGTATACTTATAACTATATTATATATATATTTATATTGTTATATCTTAGCATCTATACTATGCTAAGAGAGAGAGATGGCCTGGCCATACTCCTAGCCGGGCAGGGCAGGGCCCGGTGCCCAATTGGACAGGCCTACCTGCGATGTCCGGCCCAGGGCCTCAGGCCCAATTGGACATGCCTACCTACACCAAAACTTCGGAGTTGTGATGTAGTGATAGGATCTTCAACATGGTATTAGAGCAAACCATGTTTAAATCTCACAGGTCATGAATTTCGCGTAAATTTGGAAGAAAAAAAGTGATGCCGCTGCGTGAATCTAGATTTCAATCCATAAATAAGACACTCAACTTGCAATGACATGTTAGAATATAAAAACGATAATCCTTAGCCCTTATCAAAACTTTAGAATCGTTGTGCGGGGGCAATGTATTCAATAGTCTAACATGTAGAATCATAAAATTACTCGGATCACACCTAAGTTTGCTGGATTCATATTGAACTGTTAATTGTTAATAGAGAAACAACTTTCTCAACGAAAATTTATTTGTTCCTAAAAAAAACCTATAGATAAATGAAGTTACTAGAAAGGAGTTAGAAGAAACTTTTACTTCATCAAAGTTTTGTTGTTATGGTGAGATTTGACGAATATAATTTTATTTTCTGAATGTGCTCACACAGATCGAGTGTCCTATTTATGAAAGGAAACTTAAGACTCATGGAGTAGTATTACCTTTTCTAAATCCACTTTAAATTTGTTACTAGCAGAAATTTAAACTGCATGGTTACTTCCGTATGATGTCAAAGGATACTTTTATAGATTCAAGATTATAATTTTACATGCTAACGGATACTTTCTAGATATAATTGACCAGTAGCTAGTGATCTATTCCAATTTCCTTTCTTGATAATGATATTGTCTACAATTATGTTGATCATCAATACATATCATGCAGGTGTACCCTCACATGAATCGACGTTGGAGAGTCGAGCAGTCGTCAAAGAGTCGCTATTCACAGCCTACAGCATCCACCTAAAAGAGAGAGTACGGCAGGAGCTCCAAGCAGTGAGCAGCAATGTATCGGGAGACGGAGAGGCTGACGAGCGAATGGACGACAACTTGGTGGCAACAGTTCAGAGTGCTGCTGGAGAGAGGGCTCAAGGAGAGGAGGCACGAGTCCTTCTCCGGCCTCAAGGTCGCCGAGATTTTCTTTGTCGCGCTTATCGCCGGTGCTCTCTGGTGGAAATCTAGCCGACGGCTCCCCGAGCAGGTTATTTCCATCTTCCCTCCCTTGCTTAATATATACACATTACTTCATATATATATTAATTAGGAACTAGTCTGGTAGAGGAAGGACGTGAATCAAAGAACTAATTTCTAAAATTATAAACTAGGAAGAAGCAAAAGAAATTCTCTTCCAAGTGGTGAAAATGATTAATTTGGATCCTCCTCACTTCCAATGAAGTGTGGAGAGAATAGTGGAGAGACCAATAGCTTATTAATAACCATGATTCATCTAGTAGGTGGGTGTGATTTGTTTTTGAGTGCAAATTAGGAATAAGTGTAGTTCACAAGGGTATGATCGATGAAGTATTAGATTTAGAATGAATCATAACCCTCTGCTGAATAAATCAAAAGTTGTTGGTAAGATAGTGCTCCCTCCACTGCTTATCTATAGTGGATGTAGTGGAGAGCATCCAAAATCATAATGGACATAATATTGCTTGCTTTACTCGTTTGGATAGAAATTGCAGATTAGGAGTTTTCGGGATCTCAGACTTATAAGGGAAGGGGTTAACAATAAACTTTTTTTTTCGTATACACAAGCAAGTCTTAGTACTTTTGAACAGTTCAGGCAAATATAAATTAAGAAACGGGTACGTCACATACTCGCTACATTAGGGCATTGGTTTTCAGAAGCAGCAGAAATATCCTCTACTTTCTTTACCTCGTTACTTGTCTACTCTTTCACTTGATCTCATGCCATTGCTAATAAACTTTTGACTATCCTCGCAGGTCGGATCCCTCTTCTTCGTCGCCGGATTCTGGACCTTCTACCCAACCTACCAAGCCTTGTTCACCTTCCCTCAAGAACGAATGATGCTAACGAAAGAGAGATCCTCGCGCATGTACCGTCTCTCCTCCTACTTCATGGCTCGAATGGCCGGCACTTTCTTTACCTCGTTACTTGTCTACTCTTTCACTTGATCTCATGCCATTGCTAATAAACTTTTGACTATCCTCGCAGGTCGGATCCCTCTTCTTCGTCGCCGGATTCTGGACCTTCTACCCAACCTACCAAGCCTTGTTCACCTTCCCTCAAGAACGAATGATGCTAACGAAAGAGAGATCCTCGCGCATGTACCGTCTCTCCTCCTACTTCATGGCTCGAATGGCCGGCGATCTCCCCATGGAGCTAATACTCCCCACGCTATTCCTACTCATCTCGTACTGGATGATCGACCTAAAGTTAGCCGCCGCAAATTTCTTCATGACTCTCGCCACAATCCTCTTGAACGTTCTCGTAGCCCAAGGCATTGGGCTCGCGCTTGGCGCCCTTATCATGGACCTAAAGTCCGCGACAACCCTAGCCTCGGTCATAATGCTAACCTTCATGCTCGCCGGTGGGTTCTTCGTTCAGAAAGTCCCGAAGTTTATTGCTTGGATCAAATACGTATCGCTCAACTTCCACTCGTTCAAGCTTTTGGCGTCGTCGCAGTACACTCCAAATGAGACGTACCCATGCGCGCCAAGCGCTACTTGTAGGGTTGTGGATCTCCCTACGATCGGGCTCATTGGGCTTGATCGGGCTTACTTATCGGTTGTGATCATGTTTGCCATGTTTTTCTTTTGTAGGCTTATTTCTTACCTTGCGTTGATGAGAGTTGGGGTCACAAAATGAAGTGAAGGCGGGGATGTAAGTTTATTTGTGATTCGAGGGCCGGGGGACAAAAATGTTGGATGTATAATGGCATTCTTCTCCTTGAACCCTAAATATAGAGTCGTCATGAGATTAGGGTACGTATTGGCGTTTTTGAGTTGTGATTGGAGCGTCGATACTTATTATAGTGATTGGACTTCATGTGAGAGTAAATGAAAAATTCAAAGTTTCTAGTTGAAATTATTCCGTATTTCATTTGATCTATGAACTGATCTCACAAAAAATCGAGTTAATTACACAAACAGCGGTTTGGAGCATGTTATTCTTGTAGTTTTAATTTTGAAGGATAGGTCGTATGCTAGAAGAGGACAATGGATCCTCTGCATCCTTATAAGTATAGAGAAATTCTACAATTCACTAATAACCACTCTATCGTGCATCGTGCGGAAGCGTGCTTGCGAACCAAACTCCAAATTGTAAAAAAAGATTCGAACTTGATAGAATTAAGAAATTACCTAACTAAACCCTAGATGGGGTTCCAACACGATCTCCTAGCCACACGAGGAAAGTGTGATCTCCAATGGCAACTCCGCAACGCTATCTCTACCGAAGCCTAGATCTCCAAGGCCCAAGCTTCCAACAGCGAATCCTCCTCCATCCAATGCAAAACCCTAGATCTAAAAATCTGAGCTCTGATACCACTTGTCGCGCGCCGTTCGGAACCGTGCTCGCGAATCAAACGAGTCGGCGAGCGATGAGAGAAGAACCAAAACCAAACACGAGTGCAATCCACCAAAATAACGGCCAAAATCACACAAACACAAAGATATACGTGGTTCGGCAATTGTCTACGTCCACAGAGAGAGGATGGAGAGATTTCACTATATCGAGGAGAATTATAACGGGTGACAACTCACACAAACTCTCAAATATAACCCTAACCAAAGATCCCAACTCCTTCACAATATCTCCCTCTCAAAGTGCTCAAAACAATGATAATTCTCTGGTTAAGAAACCCTAAAAAACGTGTTTCTATTTATAACAAAACACAATCTAAAATAGGGTGGGACTCTAAAAACGCATCTGTCACATCCAGATGTGGCACACACCACACCCCTAACAACATAACAGATTCTGCCACACCCGGGTGTGGCACGCACCACACCCCTGATAACAGGGCAAATTCTGTCATACCTGGGTGTGACACACATCACACCTGGGTGTGGCACACACCACACATGTGGCCTACTGAATTTTATTGTTTTCCAACACTTTGAACAATTCGACGTGGTTTTCTACACTCTCATCATTGTCTGAAGCCCATTAATTATATTAGTTAAATATATTACAAAGGAACTCCTTTATAGTTGTGTGCCCTTTTAGATGAAAATTTGTATCTTTTATTTTATTGCTAGGGACTTGCCCTCCAATGTCAAGCCTAAAGTTCCCATTTTTTATCCAAGGGAACTTGCCAAATTTAAAGCTTTATCTAATTTTCATTCTTTATATTATTAAATTATGGTCTGATTTTCCTGTGTTGCTAACAACAATAATAATCAGTTTAGTATTCCTAAAGTGTATGATAAGTTGCTTATATGAGTAGGTTATAGAAGCAATTTATTAATTATGCATGATGCTAAAAATAGATGCTTGATAATTATAGCTACTTCCAAAAGTCATAAGGTGTTTGGTAAAATTGTACGTAAAGATAATTATAAGTGAGAATGAAAAAAAAATTGTACTTTACCTATCAAATTGTACTTCAAGATAATTTATAGGTACTGCTAAAAACCATAAGGTGTTTAGTAAAATTGTACTTAAGATAATTATAAGTGAGAATGACAAAAATAAATATAACTTTAGCTATCAAAATAAACAAGATAATTTTAGATTAGATAAAGTAATAATGTTAAAACCTAAAGAATATATATATAATATTAAAACTATAAAAAAAACTATTTTTAAAAGCATCATCAGGTTACTTGTATGTTGGAAAAAAATGCAATAAAGAGAATGAAAGAAACTTGACTTGTATTCCTTCGATCCTGGTTACAATTTGATTACAAAAGAGAGGAGAACGACTTTGATTCTCCCATTTGTTTAAAACTGGGTTCTTCTCGGTAGCGATGTAATGCCTCCTTCGATTGTTCGCGTCGAATTTTCTCTCCGTTGACGATCCGACCGTCTTATCTCGTGGGAATGTTGAACTTCCGTAGAAAGTTTGATGGGTAACTCTTTAACGAGTTTAAGAACTCTGAACGAGTTAGAACTCTGTGACGAGAGTTGTTAGAACCGAAAATTTGGTTAATGACCTAGCAAATCTTCTATTGTTGAAGAATCCTATTAGATTTGATCTTCTGAATTTGATTCAAATCTTCTATCTCCAAGGAATCCTCCTCTCCTGCCTCTCTGTGCGGTTGAGATCCTGAAGAATCATCTCTGCTGCTGCCTCTCCGTTCCAAAAAAAGCCACTCCGAACTCCATTGAGTTTACCCATATTTATAGGGAATTAAGGGGTATAACCGCCCCCTTAATTCTCTCCATAATATGATTGAGAGGGGTGTAACCCCCCCTTAATCCGCTCCTAAGTGGGGCGGAAATCCCTCAAATCGTGGAGGAAAAACGGTTCCTGCAACCGTTCAGCTCGTGTTTGAACGAGTCAAACACCCACGTTGGCGTTCAGGACCCTAACTCCGCATTTTAGACTGGAGACGCGGAGTTGGGTACCCGCTGGGCATTGAAAAACTCGGGTCCGACCCCAGTGTTTTGATGTTGTAACGCGGGTCCGACTCCAGCGTTTTGATGTTGAAACGTGGGTTCGACCCTCGCATTTTACTGTTGACACACGGGGAGGACCTCCGTGTTTTGGTGTTGACACACGGGGAGGACCTCCGCGTTTTGGTCTTAGAGCGCGGTGATGAGTTCCACGTCTTGATTTGGAGAGATTATCAACAAGTAATCTCTTTTGTCATAGCGTTGCAAAGATCATTGTCTTGTAATCTTCGTCTTGGCTCCTTGAGAATATGAGAGTCGTCAGATTGTAACTCCCGGTGTTGATTGTGAATGCTGTTGAACTAGAGCTCTCATCGGTTGTCGTGAAGGTCGTCAGATTGTAACCTTCAACGATCTACGTGAAAGTTTTCAAATTGTAGCCTTCTGGAAGTCGTCAGATTGTAACTTCCATCATCGGTGTTTGATGGGGGATAAGCTATCTATTGTGATTTTAAGACAGCCTATAGAACCCCCTCCAAAGTTTTCAAAAGTTTGCGGTTGACTGGGACGAATTTTCGGAATACTTTGGATCTTAACTCTGATCCAGGAGCTGTTGATTCCTTATTGTAAAGGAGTCGTTCTCTGCACTCGCTTCGAAGGTATCTTGGTTGAAGGGATTTGCCATGTAGGACCTGTGTGAAGGTATGCGCCATAATCCTGCTTCTGGATTGTGGGGGTGGACTCTGCATTTTGAACTTGAGACGCGGGTCTCACTCTTGCATGTTGAATTTGGAACACGGGTGTGACCTCAGCGTTCGGTTTTTGCATCACGGGTCTGACCTCAGTGTCTGACCTCAGCGTTTGGTTTTTGCATCACGGGTCTGACCTCAGCGTTTTGACTTAAAACGTGGCTATGACCTTGGCGTTATCGGTTTTGTGACGCGAGTCTGTCCTGGGCGTTTCGATGCGGAGGTGACTTTCATGCATTTTTTACTAAGTCTTTGAGACTTGTCTTCAGCTTATTCGTTTCAAGTCTCGGCTCACATCCATTAAGCTAATGGATTTACGAACATGCATAGGATTATTGGCAAACCCTCAGCCATCAACGGATTTGATAAGCCTTTACCAACTACCGTTTGAGTCGGGCTAGCATGTGAATTATTTGAATTCGTTCCACATGTAACGTTGTGCTAAGAGAATGAACTCTCTTAGACTCGATGCTATGATTTTGAATACATAGACTTTTTCATTTTTTACGGAAAAAAACTAACCGGCAACGCTGTAGGCTGTCTAAAAATCACAATGGATAGCTGAGTCGCCATCAAACACTGATGATGGAAGTTACAATCTGACGACTTCCAGAAGGCTACAATTCGAAGATTTTCACATGTCAAAGAGTTAAAGCAAAGATTACAAAATGACAGTCTTTATCCGACAGAAAGAGATTACAAATTGACGATCTCTTCAAACCAAGACGTGGAAACCCTCTCTGCGTACCATCTTCAAGACACAACACCAATTTGATCACCTACGCCGCTTCAACAGTTATAAACACGAATGCAGCTTCTTATGTGAGATGATTGATCTTGATGGCTGCGACAACAACATGACTAATATCATGTTAGCAACCATTAGAGGTGCTGATGAGCAGTGTAATGATATTCGACACACTCAGTGGAGATCATGACCTGCAGTTGATAGAGGGCCTTGTGGGGACCACACAACGCTTCAACCAAAGAGTTAGAAAACCAGCAAACAAAGCCATGTCGGAGATTGGAACTTCTGCCTGATAGTGGAAACTTTCAAACGTGGTAAACGCCGGGAAGACATCCTCCTCAACCTCGCAAGTATAATGAGAAGTTGCGTCATTGATACGTTCGGTGATTTCCTCAAGGGTACTGGCCGCTAAGCGAGTCACCTCAGCTTCTTTGTCCCACAGATTGTGGAAAAGATATTCCGCCCATTGTCCTTGTTTCACGCCGCTTGCTCTTTTCCCAGTAATTTGCGCACATATCTGGAAATGGCACATCAATTCCCAGTAAGTGTCGTAGATTTCGGGAGCACCATTTTTCAGGATCTCTAATTCCCTGCTTCCGGGAACAAACTCCTCATAAGGCAATTCCCCAAAAGACAGTCCAGAAATCTCAAACATTTCGTGGAGAGCGAAGCCCAGCTCACCAACTGGAGTGAAAAAGGTGCCGGTGTGAGGGTTGTAGAATTCCAGCATAGCGAAGAGTCCGCTGTAATTCGGAGGAATACCGTATCGAGTGGCTGTTATAGGAACTCTCAAATCCGAAATTCTCAAGGGTTCTTCTAGTTCCTCCAAGACGAAATTTATCATCCGGGCCCACCAGTCCGCATCACTGGAGTGAACCCAAGTAGGGGCCCTGAAATCCCGAGCAGGGAACTCTCCTTTGACAGAAATAAATGTTCTGATAAACACCTCCGCTAACTTAGCAGACTCTCCGACAGGGTGCTCTTTTTGGAATAAACCTGGCTTCAAAGCCATGAAATTATTGAAACCAGCGGGATGAGTACCCCGATGAGTGATGTGCCCCGTAGCAACACCGCCTTGGTCTTGAACAAGTTCCCAATTCATCGACCGCGGAATAGAAGCGCACTGATAATAAGAAATCGGCCACATCCGCTCCAAATTGGGAAGGAAAAGACGACGGTTGTTGACTACCTTCAGCCATTTGTAATTCCCCTCGGACATCCGCTTGGGGTCCATTTTTACAGAATCCCCGAATAGGAAGGACGGCTTCTTTAAAATCTCACGCTCTGCGGTTTCGAATTTGGCATTTGTAACCAAAGACCTGAGAGTCTCAGGAAAGGCTTGAGTGATGAGCTTCGACCGTTCTTTGTGGGTGTTCTGAAACACTGGATATTCAAAGGCGAAGCTGAAGATTGTATTCTTCTCCGCACCTCCCGCATGACCGAAGTAGTGGTTGAAAGAAAGAGGCTCTTTGGAGTAGCATACTGCAAATAGAAAAATTAGTCATAAGAAGTCTAACTCAAGAATACAAGGTTCAAACCTGCGTTCGGGGTCTTGAACGCAGGGTCTCAACCTGCATCCGAAATTCTAAACGCAAGGTTCAGACCTGCGTTCGGGGTCTTGAACGCAGGGTCTCAACCTGCATCCAAAATTCTAAACACAAGGTTCAGACCTGCGTCCAAAATTTTTTAAAACACAGGGTCTGAACCTACGTTGAAATTTCAGGAACGATGGAACTAGCCATACGTTTAATTGGAATACGGATCGCCAATCAAGGGTCGAAAATGAGAGATCTGTCAAATCGACTTCCAATGGGTCAATCTTACCATTGGTTGAAGGAACTAGCGACGAAGGCGTGAGAACTTGATCATCCCCGGAGGCTCTAGCCGAAGAAGCACCCTGAGCTTCGGCGATCTTCGATTTGGACGCCATTTTCTTCTTAGGTCCCATGGCAATTGTGGCGAAGAAGACGAAGATGGGCGAAGTATTTAGGAACGGATCTTTTCCTCCGTTGAAGCGCTGGAGAAGATGAACAGGAGTTCTGTTAAGAAACTGAGTAAAAAAGGAGAAAAGTCGAATGACCTTTTGATTTGACCTCAGTGGTCTATTTATAAACAGCTGTAGCTGTCAAATCGAAACGAGATTTTAGGTAAAATCTCACCTGAAACGTGATTCTCGCGTTTTCAAATGAAGGGGAGGAGGGGTTTTTCAACTACCAAACGCACCCTCACGGTCAAACAGTCGAACGCATGATTTAGACATGCGTTCTGATGACTGCACTCACATAAATAACACCTTCAAAGGGGTTAATATTCCAAGCAATAATCAGACTGCTGAGATCATTCTACCCTAGACAAGCTGATCGAGAAGAGTCTTTCGAAGCTGTCCTCCTGACTAAGCTGGGGATGAAAGTCTGTTCATGCAAGCTGAGGTCCAAGCCATTATTGACAAAGCAAACAAGAAGGAGGGTGTCGACAAAATTTGCCTAAAACCCTGAGAGGCTCTACTCAGTCTACGCTGGAATACATTTAATCAGCAAAGTTTTGGGATCCAAAGTATTCCGAAAATTCGTCCCAGTCAACCGCGAACTTTCGAAAACTTTGGAGGGGGTTCTGTAGGCTGTCTAAAAATCACAATGGATAGCTGAGTCTCCATCGAACACTGATGATGGAAGTTACAATCTGACGACTTCCAGAAGGCTACAATTCGAAGATTTTCACATGTCAAAGAGTTAAAGCAAAGATTACAAAACGACAGTCTTTAGCAATACTCTGACAGAAAGGATTACAAATCGACGATCTCTTCAAACCAAGACGTGGAAGTCCTCCCCGCGTACCATCATCAAGACACTACACCGATTCAATCACCTACGCCGCTTCAACAGCTATAAACACGAATGCAGCTTCTTATGTGAGATGATTGATCTTGATGGCTGCGACAACAACATGACTAATATTATATTAGCAACCATTAGAGGTGCTGATGAGCAGTGTAATGATATTCGACACACTCAGTGGAGATCATGACCTGCAGTTGATAGAGCGTTATTGAGATGCCTCAATTGTCACAAATGGCCTGAATAAGACCTTCTTTACTGGTCTTTGGTGTCATCCATATATAAAGACAGAGAAATCTAAATACTACAACAATCAACAGCTCGAACGCAGCTCCAATCGCTGCCCAGCACAGCTCGAACGCAGCTCCATCGCTGCCCAACGCAGCTTATCAATCGCTGCCCAACGCAGCTTATCAACCGCTGCCGACGCAACTCATCCATCACTGCCCAACGCAGCCCGTCAGTCGCTGCCAAACGCAGCTCAATCACCGCCAGAACGCAGGTCAAGGTTCTGACTCATTCAAACGTGATCGTAACAACTTCGAAGCTGTTCTTCACCCACGATTTGAGGAGTGGCTTTAGTGGGTTGTTACACCCGACTAATGGGGTAACTAAACCCCCATTTAGGCGCGGATTATGGGGGCAGTTACACCCCTAATCCCCCTATAAATAGCAACAAACTCAACAGAGTGAGGATCTTTTTTTGGATTGGGGAGATCGGATTTTTGATAATCAGATCAAGAGAGATTTCTTTTCATTAATCGGAGGGGGATCTTTCGATCAAATCTTCCAGAATCAGAAAAAGGAGGATTGACTCCTTACACAGTCTGGGAAATCAACAAACGGAGGATCTCTAAACCATCGATATTTGGCTTATTAACTGAATTATTTTTGGTTCGAACAACTCTGTCATTAGAGTTTATTACTTGTTCTGAGTCACAAAACTCGACAAGAGTTATCAACCGGCCAAGACAGTTGTTCCAGTGAAGTATAGATATTCGGATCGTCAACGAGAAGCAAACTCGACGCAAGCATTCGAGGGAGGCATCTCATCGCTACCTAGAAGGACCCAGAATTAAACAAATGAGAGAATCCAGATCATTCTCTTCTCTTTTGTAACTAGGAATCCAAATTGTAATCGAGAGTTGAGAGAGTTGTAATCATTCTTTTTCTAAGCAGTTAGAGAGAATAAAATTCAAATACAGTTCTTTCATTTATTTTCTTATTTGCAAATTTTCCCACAAACAAAAGATGGCGACTCCGCTGGGGACTAGCTTCTCTGACGAAGAGGTGGTGGCGCAATCCGACGTTCACCTCACTGGAACAACCGTGGAAACCTTGGTCGTGGAATTTGACCAAGCCAAATACGAGGAGGCTCTCTCTTCCGGATCGCTCAGCCCTAAGGCTAGGCGAGATGCTTGTAAGAGCTCTAAAGAAGTCTTAACTGCTGTTGAGACGCCAAAGAAAGTCCTCTCCTTTGGCCAAAGCCTCAAGCTCGCTCTGCAAACCGAAGATCACACGCCTATGTCGACACAGCGTGTACTTGGTTGTAAAAGGCCTATAACAGATATAGGCATAATCAACGCCGGTGTTGCTGATACTAAGGCTTTGAAACAAGCCAAGAAAAACGCTGCTCGACGACGAAGAAGGTCCATCCGACGAGCACACCTCCGAGAAAATC
The DNA here is from genome assembly GCF_001876935.1 of Asparagus officinalis. NCBI lineage: Eukaryota > Viridiplantae > Streptophyta > Magnoliopsida > Asparagales > Asparagaceae > Asparagus > Asparagus officinalis. The sequence continues at coordinate 4,468,872 of NC_033795.1, read as the reverse complement.
AATCCCAAGACCAACGCAAGGATTGCGTTTCCGAAGATCTGCACAAGCATTGCGTTCATACTCCAGAACGCACACTTCGAGGTAATGAATCCAATTACAAACCTCGGGTGATTCAACTTAAACGCGACCCTCAGTGGTGCGTTGTCCAATCAAAGCACAGCCCTGTTAAGGGAAAACAAGCACCTCATGAGTGCGTCCAAACAAAACAAGACCCTGAGGGGTCTGTTCCGTCAACTAAACGCAGGCCAAGGCCAAGTGTTTATAAATCAAAACGCAACCCTCGCACCTCGATTCCCGAATGCGATAGGGTCCATCAAGTTCAACAAGAACCAATTCCGCCCATCCAAGGACAGGAGGTTTCATCCCCGATGAAGAATTGTCCTCGGGTCTCTGATTTGCGAGAGTTACTCTCCAGAGAAAAACCAATGCAACGAGCAGCTCATTCATGTCATTGTGAGCGGCTCATTTCAACAGTCCTCTCCGAATGTCGTTGTTGTATTCCTGAGTCTCGCAGATCTGTATTCGACAGACTATCTGACGTCGCAAGACCTACCAAACGACGACGTCAAAAGAAGAAAGTTTCTGAAGCTGAATACCCTCAGGTTACCATCAACATGACCAGTAGAGGAAAAGCCCCGTGTCCCAGTTCCGATGAATCAGAAAGAAGCCATTCCCCGACCGTTCGAGAAATTTGCGATGAGTTCGAAGGGGTATATCGACATACCCGGTCACGGACTGGAGCTATCCGCCCGGTTAATTACCAAAGGTTAGCCCAAGGGATTACGACAAGTGATGAACATTCGGCAATAGCTGAATCTCAATCTTCAAGCTCTGTTGGAGCACAAAAAGTTTCTGTTTACATGACGACGAATCCCGAGGACATAGCTAAAAGAGTGGATGAACATCATACCATGCTCCAGGCACAACAGGAGACACTTCTCCAATTGAAGGATATGTTCGTCCAATTTCTTACAGAAAAAGGCCACAAACCTGAATCTTCCCGGAGAACAACTTCAAAGGGAAAACAGAAAGCGACCGAACATTCGGATCGTGAGACTCACAACTTGGAATCCTCTTCTGAAGGTGAGAAAGAGGTGGAGAAAGAACTACACCCTCAATCTACCAAGATGGATGAACTGGAAGCTCGCCTCTCTTCCCGGAGAACAATTTCAAAGGGAAAACAGAAAGCGACCGAACATTCGGATCGTGAGACTCACAACTTGGAATCCTCTTCTGAAGGTGAGAAAGAGGTGGAGAAAGAACTACACCCTCAATCTACCAAGATGGATGAACTGGAAGCTCGCCTCAATGCAATCGCCAACCGAAGCGAGCTCAGCGAGGAGGGAGTAGTGCGGCCTTACCCTGCTGAGTGGGATACCGCTCCTTACCCACTGAAGTTTAAGGCCCCTACCTTACAACCGTTCGACGGTACAGGATCACCAAACCAGCATATCTACTACTTCAAGTCTCAGACAGGAGATGTGGTAGCCAATGATGCCATTCTGACGCGCTTGTTCATCGGCACTCTTAAAGGGGTGGCCTTTGAATGGTTTATGAAACTGCCTGCTGGATCAATCCAGAAATGGGTAGATCTGGAAAGGCTTTTCTTGGCCAGATTCTTCGAAGATGACACAGAGGTTTCGGTTCCTACTCTTCTCGCCACAAAGCAAAAGAAGGGAGAATCTATTAAAGCCTATGTGGAAAGGTTCCGTAGCATGGCATTGCGATGCCCATCAGGTATGACCCAATCAACTCTAGTTGAAACTTGCAGGCACAACCTGCAGACTCAGCTCCTCGCCCAGATGGGAGTAGCAGAATGTCGCTCTTGGAGACAACTAGTTTCACAAGGGGAGCAGTCGCTCGGGTCAAAGCTGAAGAAGAGCCACAACCCAAACCGCAGCAACAACGCAATCAGAACAATGCCCAGCGGTCTAAGGGAAAAGAGACTTTAGCAGCTGACTACACGCAAGTACCGCCGCCTACTAAGCAAGGCAAGACGCCCAATCAGCAAAGAGCACCCAAGCAGTATTCGTTCAAAGAAGAGCATGTGGACACTCTGTTCCAACTACTTCGGAAGAACAATAAATTGTAGCTCCCCGAAATCAGAAAACCAGATGAAGCAGGGAAGATAGATGACCCCAATTACTGTCGTTATCACAGGTTCTTGGGACATCCTACCAGAAAATGCTATGTGTTCAAGGACATTTTGCAAAACTTGGTG
>NC_033795.1:4453785-4465651 GCF_001876935.1 Asparagus officinalis | reverse complement strand
GAAGAGGTTTGCATCTAAGATCTAACATGAGATGTGCTAAATAAAGTTAACATTGGTCAAAGCATATACATGCAAGCACTATTTAAGTCCCTCTAACCATCTATATCTATACTAAATATAAAAGATGATTGCCTTATCAAAACTTTTGATTTCTATTTTTACCCTTTTAAATTTGATAATTTCTCAAATGTGTTATTAGTTATAATTAATCATTCGCTAATTATATATAACTTCTTATTAATTATACATTTCCTCACTTTTTGAAAAACATTGGTCACACTATAATTTTATTATTTAATTATGTTATTTAATAGAAACTTTAAAATTTATCCATAATTTATCTTCACATAATATTTACAATCTAGAAAAATTAAAAATAATAAAAATTCATTAGACTTATGCCTTGCACCTTTGGGTTTCACCTCTCACGGAGGACTACCCGTTACTTTGCATCCCATTAGCTTTTTAAAAGTATTATAGTAGCATGAAAAACAATTTGTACTTATTGTAATTATAATAATATTCATAGTATAATAATTTTAATAATATTATTTAAATTAATAAATTACGCTGTAATTTAATAACTATATAAATTAGTAAATTTTTTACTAATAGTATAATAAACTAATTTAGTAAATTATTTACTAATAGTATAAAAACTAATTATTAAATTAAAATATAGGTATTAATAGTATTATAATTATTCCATGTGTACTATTATTATATTTAAAAGAGAATAAACTATTTAACGTATTTATAATTTATTTAATAAATTATAATAATTATCCAAACTATAATAATTAATCATACATTTCTTTATACACTATTTTATCGTACAATTTATTTATTTAAACAAATTTATAATCGTTTAGAATTTATAATGCTATGCAAGTCAATTCATTATTTTGCATCCAACAAAAAAAATGGAAAACATAAAAAAATGGATATGCTCTCGTGCAAATCATGTGCACTATACTAGTTGCATAAAAACTATGAAGTGAGGGTTATGTTTACATTAAGTCTAACAAAGTATTTCTAAGGGGAACATTAGAAAAATACAAACTAGTTTATCATGGTGGTGTATAAATAATATTATCATGGTGTGTACTGTATAAACAATGTTTATTATGTTGGGATATTTTAATTAAATTATATGTGTTATATATGCGTGAGAATGAATATTATACTGCTGGGATATTTTAATTAAATTATATGTGTTATATATGCGTGAGAATGAATATTATACTGCTGATTGAACAGGGTTTTAAATTTATTATATTATTGTACAGGTTTTTTCAATTTTCAAATTATTTTTAAAAAAATGTTGGAAATATTTAGCGACGGATTAGCTACGAAATATCCGTCGCTAATGTTTTTTTATTTTTTAAAATAAAGTAATGCGACGGATTATCCGTCGCTAATTTTCCGTCGCTACAAATTAGCGACGGAATATCCGTCGCTAAAATCGATTTTAGCTACCCTCACTATACTGACGGTCTTTTGGCGACGGAATTTTATTTTTTCCGTCACTAAATGTTTTAGCGACGGCTTTTCGACTTTTAGCGACGGATTTGTCCGTCGCTAAAAGTCATGTTTCCAGCAGTGACTATTGGAGTATGTATGTATGTATGTACAAAAGAAATCTACGGCGCAATACAAACAATCACCGAACTAATTGGATTATGCCCCCCCTTAATGAACGTTCAAGGAGCTGTCCTTGATGGGAAAAGTCATCATTTTCTCCACTGTTGCCTGAGACTTCTACAACAACTCATATAAATACTGAGAGTAACATTGATGCAGATATATTGACTAAAATGCCTTATAAAAATCCAATTGCGCGCATGTGTTTGGTAAACTTAGCACATACATGCATATATGTCTTGCATGGTGGACGCCACTTTGTGTTGCATAGTGGATTAATATTAAGCTATATATATATATATGATCAATGGGAAGCCTTTCCTTATAAGTTAGTTGAGATGTCAAATGCAATCATTTTACGCTCAAGTTTCAACTCACACGTGATGTGAAGCCAGCTTCACCTTCTCCCCGTGAAAAAGTTCTGGAGGAGCTTGAGCCGACAACTACCTCTATATATTTTTGCTTTAAAAATGTTAGGCTTTTTGACTGCATGTGTCCTTGATTTGGATATTGCAACTACTTTGTAAGTTTCTAGGGTTGATTTAAGAGGTAATTTGACATTGTTTTACTACATATTTTTTAAGTTGAAGTCATGTTTCAAGCCAAGTAAAATAATATTTAATTTGACTCTATTTTTTTTAAATGCAAGTCATAATAAATGGTAAAGCTTACAAACATAAACTAAACGGTTAACTAATATGACTGGTAACCTCGTCATATAAGTTTGGGTTTTGGCCTGATTATGTTTGGTGATCAAATATATTTCCTCTCAAGGAAACAATTGATAAAGAAATAATTAGGATCATGCGGTGTGGAAAAGGAAGATGATTACGATGTTTAATTAGCGTGTTAATTAAAACTCGTGTCATGATTATTTTCAGCACCGTTATAAGATATTTTCAGAAATAGATTGTCACCTAATTTACGCAAGGGAAGAAACTAGCTAGGTCGAAGTAATTAGTCTTGTACTCATCAGTTACACATTCTGGATGTGTGAGTACTTTCATAATTTGGGACCCTTACACATCATCTATTAGGTAGCTAAAACTAGTTCAGGTATATATAAAAAGATCAGTACAAAAGATCAGCGCGAACTTAAAAACAAATGAACAAATGTGTTTACATCTTCTAATAATTGAGATGATTGTGAGCCTAATCCATCAGTATCATGAAATTGACTTATTAAATGCCATGCATATTTGAACTATATAATTTGGTTTATTTTACTAGCTAGACTAACAAGTAAAAGCCCTGACGCATTATTTGATAAGTCATTCACATGTTTTCTAGGATAAATTTTTTAACTTTCTATAAGTTGAGAATGGATCTAGAGCTTTCAAGGGAAAAAGGGACTCACTTCATATCAAGTGAATTTGAGCTAGCAAGTCAATAGTGAAGAAGTTATGTTTCTTGCAGCATAGTGGCATGGCTTAAGACTCAAGTTTTCCTGTTTTAAATTCAGCAATTACTTTGAGCTCTAAACGAAGATCATGTGCATAATTCCGGCTGTGGTTTGTTACGGCATCACATCAATTTCTAAAGAAAGGTATGCGTGTGTTGTGTATGCCTAATGGAGGCTACTAGATCGTGTCTTTAAATGATTTTAATAAGGTAGATATCTTAACCTTTCATCTAACTAAATGCTTCAGGATGATGAGACCCACCAAGCACTGGAGCTTTTATTGGATAACCTTGTATCGGATCATACAAGTTACAAATTTAATACACGTTTGAAAGAGTCTTGAATTGGATAATGCTAATAACTGCACTACGACACTTGCACTACTTTTTGAAATGTGAAACTGATATCAGAGCATGTAGGCTGGCAAGTCTTCGAATGTTGCTTCGTTTAGAGGCCTTGTTGGTATGAGTTAGACCTCGACGCACATACTATTTGGTTTGATATAGATTGGATTTTCATAAGACCTATGTGCCTTTGAATGCTCATGTTGCTTTGAGACTTTGTGGGTATGAGTTAGGACAAGATGCATGGAGTGGACATCTTATTTGGCCTAAACACATGCTATTGCATTTACTCGTCGATATGATTTTAATTTTCCAGAAGTCATTATCTACATTAGTCATCAGATTGGTTTTTTATCTAGACTTGATAGATATGAGCCACGCGAGGTGAAAATCTGTTATCAGTCTCTTACATCCTTTAGATCAAACGTGTAGGGGTCTAGCAAAAATGGAATTTATTAGTCCCAGTATAGTCAGGCAGATATATGATTCAACATGTTTGGATTCATGACTCAACAAATCCTTCGAACATAATATGGATTCAAACAAATTAGTCTAATTCATCTTGGTTTGTAGACTTTTACAACCTGATCGACACTATATACCAGCAAGAATGTTCTCTATCTTTCTTCATTTTTCAAGGTGATGAATTTGAATATCATCAACTTAAATACATACGTACACCGCATATTTCCAACTTCTGTTCAATTTTTCAATCATATATAGTCGTATGGTAACTGGCTGGTAACTAGCTAAAACCATTAATTACATGGACTGTCAACCTTGACTTCTCAGTCTACGTAACTGATTTTGACTCTAGTAGCTTAAGCTTACAGGTTTTGCTCCTGTAATATGACTGGGAGGCTTAGGATCAAATCTCATCGGACACAAGTTATAACAACTTCGGCATTGCATACTTTGCTCTTATCCTAACAAATAGTAAACGTTTTAGCGCATAACAAACTTTTCTGTTCACCATTATGTGCAAAAAACCAAAGAGCTATAGCCCCATATACCATAACCTTTTGACAAATATTCACTCACTCCCACCTAACTAATCCAATTTGTTTACGTCCTCGCATCCTGCCTTGAGCCAACTAGACCTCGAAATCCTATATAAGTGGGCAAAGCAAATATGCTCTCCACAAGCTAAACACACTCCTCCTTTTGAGAAAAATCTTAAGGCAATGACTTCTCTTTCAATGGCCTATACACCTTTGTCCATCATTCTCTTCCTCTTCATTGGGAGCTCCTCAGCTCATCTCTCAACAAACTTTTATTCATCGTCATGCCCGAAAGTCTTTAGCACAATTAAACCAGTCCTTCAGTCTGCGATTGCGAAGGAGAAGAGGATGGGTGCCTCCATTCTTCGCCTCTTCTTCCATGATTGTTTCGTTAATGTACAACTGGTTACAGATATTAGTTGCTATACTGGACTTTGGTAGATAAACTTCTAATAACTAATACTACAATGTTTGTAATGTACATAATTTCTAGGGTTGTGATGGGTCGATACTCTTGGCTGACACTGCCAACTTCAGAGGAGAGCAGCATGCTGGACCTAACAATGGATCCGTCAGAGGGTTTAAGGTTATAGACAAGATCAAGACTGCAGTAGAAAACGCATGCCCTGGTGTCGTATCATGTGCCGATATCTTGGCCGTTGCCGCAAGAGACTCGGTCGTAATCGTGAGTACTAATTGCAATTTTGAATGTTGCTACCTCGTAGAGTTTTGTGCATTAATATTTTCATTTCGAAAAATTGCTACTTGTGCAGCTTGGAGGGCCTGATTGGAAAGTGAAGCTAGGGAGGAGGGATGCAAGAACAGCCAGCGCGACTTTAGCTAACAACAACATTCCACCTCCAACCTCAAGCCTCTCAAATCTCATCTCTAAGTTCGCAGCGCAGGGTCTTTCGACTAAGGATATGGTCGCACTCTCTGGTACACAAGCACAAGTCATTGATACTCAAAAATTAGAACGAATATTTATTTGATTTCCCCCCCTATATTTTACAAAAGACTAATTAAAGATAAGAAAACAACTACAAGATGACACAAAAAATGTCACCTGGTACTTCCAACATCACAGTTTCACCTTGAGATGACAAGAAGGGACTCAAATGACATACCGGTAAGCGTTTCTAACTCATGCCTGTATGTAAATTGGTACTAATTACCTGAGTCTTTTCTGTCCTCATGATATAATCGATAGAAAAGCATATACAACCATACAAATTAAGCTACACGAAAACGTGATTTTCCATCTTAGCCCCTCGACTTCACTTTGATATTACAAAAAAAAGGCCTCAAACGAGTACTCAAATAACGTGACCACAAGTGCTTTCTAAAACTAAACACGCGTGACGCAGGTGCACACACTATAGGGCAGGCGAGATGCACAAGCTTCAGAGGACACATCTACAACGATGCGGACATCGACGCTTCCTTCGCTTCCTTAAGGCAAAAGATTTGCCCACGAAAGAGCGGGTCGGGTGACACCAACCTGGCTCCATTGGATCTCCAAACTCCGACTGCATTCGATAACAACTACTACAAGAACCTCATCAACAAAAAGGGATTGCTGCACTCAGACCAAGAGTTATTCAACAATGGAGCAACCGATTCTCTGGTGAAGAGCTACAGCAACAGTGAAGGCAGTTTTAACTCTGATTTTGTTAAGGCCATGATCAAGATGGGAGATATTAGCCCCCTCACTGGGTCTAAAGGAGAGATTAGGAAGATTTGCAGCAAGATTAATTGATTAAATGGGAGAAGCTAATGTACGTGATTAGTGTGCTGTGCTGTAGTTGTCTTTAGGAGGTCTATATCATCTTGTTTCTTATAGAATTGAGGTTTCTCAGGTTGAATATTTATGTTGAGACGCGATGAGTTCTGAAATTGAGCTTAAAATATATACGCAATGTTGCCAATTTCCTGTTCTTTAAAAGAAAGTGAAAATAATAAAGATATTTATATGTGTTGATCCTGATCGAATTGTATTGGACTTCAAGTTGAATTGTTAAACTCTTACTTTTAATTAAAAGATTTTTTTCGATGACGTCAATCGGTACCTGAAGAGATAAGTGCATGGTCTAAAATGGGTATGCGTCATGAAATAATCAATCCATGAAAATGACTAAAGGATCACCATCATAAAGCAAAAGGTATGTTGAGGGTCATAAATTTTTTTAAAATCAAGGCTGTTAGCTCCGTGGGAACCGCGATAATTGATAGTACTCGCGATTCTACATACAGAAAATGCTGTGATGAAATGATGCCATTTAAAGATTTTTAAAAGTTGAAACATAACCCACCGTTACAATCGTCGATATGTCCGAGTGGTTAAGGAGACAGACTTGAAATCTGTTGGGCTTCGCCCGCGCAGGTTCGATCCCTGCTGTCGACGATATGCGTAGTTGTTTTTTCCTCTTGACTTTTTCATACTATGCTTTCAATATTAAAGCCCTTTTACAATTAATTTTAACCAAAAAAATTTATTCGGCTAACTATTTCCTACTTTTTTAGGTACTATTTCCTCTTTTCCAAATTTGCTTGTGAAATTCTCAGTCCTAACTCTTTTGTTCGCTGTTTCAGGAACGAAGTTGGTTCTGTTGATTTAGGTTTTTCGAGTTTGATAGTTGTCCTCTTCAATTTAAAGTTTTATCTTATTTTATTTTATTATTTCAAATATTTTCAGCTTGTTGCGGCTATAGTAAGTTTCAGTGTAATGTTTGTAGGTAAAAAAATTCTCAATAAAAAAAATATTAAACTGATTTAAGAACTTAGACAATTAATTCGCCTAAGGGTCTGTTCGTTTGCCAAAAAAAATCCAGAAATCTCTTGCCACCTCAACTTTCAAGAAATAAACAAGTGCCACATGGGATTTTGTTTTCAAGAGATTTCCATTTCTCATGTTTATTTCGTTTTTAATTTTCGAGAAATGAACCGCTACGTAGGCTGCCACCTCAAACTTTCAAGAAATGTGTTTTCACACCAAATTGGGCTGAAAACACTTGGAAATGTCCCATCTAAGAATTATTAATTAGTAAAAGCACTGTTGGAATAGTGCAGAATAATAAAACATAATATTTAATACCCTCATTTCTCATTTCCTATTTCTTATTCTCAAACAAACAAAAGAAATAGAAAACTGGGCACTGTTATTATAGAGGTTTTTTTTTTGTCTGTTTGTGTGACTTGGCATTGAAATGTGGAGTTTTCTTTGCGAAACAAACCAAAAAAAAATCTAGGAAATGTGCTTGAAATGTATTAAAATCATTTCAATGATGAGTTTTCCATTTCCAGTTTTTTTTTGGAAATAACCAAACAGGCCCTAAGAGCATCTCCAACAGCTTCCCCATCTTCTTGAAATACTCAAATTTGGGGAATATAGAGCTTTTTTTTGGTCCAACAGATTCCCCATCCTATTCTCTAAAATAGGGAAGGAGGAGAAAAAATATGGAGCCTTCCCCAAATCTGCAGCATTCTCCAAATTTTTGGGGAGAGCTTTATTGTTGTAATAAATGCGATTTTTCAAAATGGGGAAGCTATTGGAGTTGGAACAGAAATAATTTGGAGAATATGACTTTTGTTTCTCCATTTTGGAGAAAATTTTGGGGAAGCTGTTGGAGATGCTCTAATAGGCCTTCCCTTTGGATTTATAATTTACGGCAAAGACTTGATACGTGAGAGTTCTGTGCTCTGGGATTGAAATTCATTTTTGGTAAACAGAGTTCAATTAAAGCAGTAAGCTTGTTTTGAAATACTGGAGGGAAAGTCCTCTCATCTTCAATCACAATCGCTCGTGATTTGAGCTGACGGTGGTGATTTGTCTTCAGTACAAAATGAGACACTAATATTTGCATATTTCTAATAAGAAAGTCGATCAGCAAGTAGAATGACCGATGTAAGATTAGCAAAGGAAGCGCGAACTCCCAATGCTTTTGGGGAGAAAAGGAATTCCAACTCATAAGTAACATTTGTTAAAATCAAATACCAAAGACGTAAGGTAACGTGTGAATATGATAATTCGAAGTCCATCCGCCACATGCTATATAATCAAGCATTGTGCACACACTGCATTTTTACAGCATCCCAAAGCTGTCGATAAAGCTTCTCTGAGTCGACTCAGACGCACGAGCATTGTACATAATTTTCAACCCTAGGCTTCACAAGCAATGTGCATGACGTACAGTATATATGAAGTACACTTTTCTACCGAATAGAATAACTCGCGATTACAGAAGGCCTTCGGAACGAATCAAATGCTGAAATATTGAACCTCGATTATCCCATCAAACTTCAGGAGAAATCCATACCGGAACACGTAGGGTTGCAGGGATATGGGCAATCCACTTCTTTCACCTCTCTTCTGCCGAAGTACCAGTCCCCAACAGCTTCTGAAACTGTCTGCTTGGAAGCGTATAATACCCAAAATCAGCAAGTTGATACAACTTTTTAGATAAAATACAGCTCAAGAAGCATGCTGTACGACTGCGCAAAATGTTGCCCTAAAATTTTCCGGGAATCAGCCACAGAGCCCGAACCCTTTCTCATGATTCCAAAGTGAGTATATGGAGTGATAATTTGGTTCGTGTTATGAATGTGGAATTGTGACATAACTAGAGGAACATGAAAACAGCAATAGATGGGATAACTAGGTCGACAAGTGTTACAAAAACGTTATCCTAGGCGGGACCTAAAATTTCAGGAGAAATTAGCAATAAAGGTCGCAAATACCTTATTGTTAATTCTTGGTGATGTTGGAGAGTGCCATGTGATGCCGGTCATTGACTGGCAGTGTACATGGCAAGAATTAACAAACATTCCTGCGTCCTTTTTGTGCTGAAATTCACTCACGGCGTCAAGCAAGGATGTCCTAAAACCTGATAAGAGAGTCATAATATTCTGTGTCATAAAGGAAATATCTTAATTTCTTAAAGCTCATGCACAACGGCTTGTGATGAAGAGAAAGTTTCTGATTATAACCTTGCAGTACTTCAATCTGATTGGGATCACAATCTTGAATGCGCTTCTTGCACTTTAGCCAGTGCCCTTGAGGATCAGATTCTTCTGGTGCCAGAACATTTTCTAACTGGAGAATGTTAAATCATGATTTGAGAAGAACGATTTTGAAAATTACAAGATAAATCAAAGGAAGCCTAAAAGGTAAGCACTTACCTGCCAAAAATCATAAGCAGTGTTAAGAACAAAAAGTGGAGTCTTTATGCTCTTGATAAGCTCACGAGGAAAGAAACACTGAATAAGGAGGGGGGAAACAAGGGAGCATGTCAAACCAAGGAAACATGTCAAACCAAGATTTTGACATCAAAGGTTGATACACCAATTGGCTAGTGGAGGTAAATTATAACAAGGGAAAAAAGGGGAGCATGTCAAACCAAGATTTTGACATCAAAGGTTGAAACACCAACTGGCTAGTGAAGGTAAATTATAACAAAAATTCGATTGAAATTTTACATGTGAGGGGTCCATCCTTTTTGTGCAATCGGTTGGCAGGTTCTTTCCCACATTCTGGAAACATTTCAAACAATAAAGGATTCATCAGTACGATATAAGAAAAGAATAGATGCACAATGTAACAACCCTGAAATTTTAGCTGATGCAGATTCAGGCAGGTGTGTCGAAAACCTCAGATGATAGAACCAGGAAAAGTAGACATCACAAGAGATGTAAATTGTAAAATTTTAAATTTTAGTAATCTCTAGGAGTGTTACCCAAACAAATTATTTGTTTTAACTTAAAATATGTGCTGGATTAGTTAGTTAGATCATTGAGTTTAACCCTAGTGTCAGTCATGCACTAAATTCGGGTAGCAATGAACATATATATACACATGTATATAAGCAGCATATGCACATAAAAACATATACTTGGATGTATGCATATGTATAGATGATGCATGCATATATCTAAGTATATACAACAAGTAATATGAGCTAAAATGAGATGTGTGGAAAGAGTATCAAGGTTTCAGTGGCAATAAAAGATATGTCTATATAAGCAGCAAGGGATTGGGAGGGAGTAGAATGATTTTTATTTTTTTATTATTATTATTATTTTTGGCCGGTGTTACTGTTGCTGGTTTTGGTGGGGGCTATAGCAACAAATGCTTGACGATATAATAACATGTTCCCCGCTTCTGCTCAGTTGCATAGCACAACAACACAAAAGAATGATGAATTTCATAATAATAAGAGCATATGTCTATAGGACCTCAATCGTGGAACAGAAACAAATAATTAAAAAATAGAAAAAAAAAGTATCAGATTGCAAAATAAAAACAAATTGGTCTTCCGTATGGAAAAGACAAGTAAGTCCAAAAATGAAGATATAACATATCCGATGCACCTCTTAATCTTCAACAACAATCTAATTTTGAGTGCATCATTAGAGAAGTAGCATAACTATTAGCTACTTAGAAAATATTTCACTTCAATGGTTTGAATGTAGGCTGTAGGCTGTAGCAGTTCCTGTCCTAAAATGAAATTACAATCCAGGCCCATCAAGAGTACACTTGCTATCTTCCAGGCAAACAACTCCACTGGATATATTCCTGATACTGGTATAGTTTGCAGATGGTATTGAAAGGTTCTTTGCACAAGGAAAATAAAATAATAGTAGTAGAACTCAAATTGCGATCTCCTTACATAATATTTTATCACTAACCGGGCAATGGCACACTTTATTAGTTAAAATGGAAAGTTCATAATAAGGAAGGTTATATTAAAAAAAGATATCCAGAAGCCGTATGTAAAATTGAGCACACCTGAAGCCTGACAACGTCATTATAGAAAGACTGCATCGTTCTTTTACCAGAAACATCCTTTCTGCAGCAAAAGTTATGAAACAAAAAATTAATAGGTTCAGATCAACGCATCGAGAGGTAGAACTCCTAGGTAAAGCTTGAAAGTTGAATCCGAATGTTTTCCAGTTATCAAACACTGATTTATTGATTAATTTGTTCTGCAATCCAGCCACATAACGAGCAAGAATTCTTGTTCACAGTGGGAATTCTCTTCAAGTTCATGAACACCTGTGTTACCTGGGTACTTCTAATCTAAAGCCGTACCCGTACCCGTACCCATACCTATATTCAAACTCCTTAGACACTCCTTGCATGTATGCATACATTTGTTCGGACATGTTTTCAATTATACAATACATGTTTTAATTTAAAACACTTGTCATACATATTTTGTACATATATCCTACACTTCACATCCACTCCTTGTGACTTGTTGGACATATGTTAGGTTTCAAATTATGATTTTAAAGAGTCGTTTTGATTTCTAGTTCAAAAATTAGTGATTTTCCAATTTATATCCACATCCAGGCTTATCGAGGCGCGCGCCTCAGGTTTCAAATTATGATTTTGAAGGGTCGTTTTGATTTCTAGTTCAAAAATTAGTGATTTTCCAATTTATATCCATATTCAGTCTTATCGAGGCGCGTGCCCC
>NC_033795.1:4441812-4453625 GCF_001876935.1 Asparagus officinalis | reverse complement strand
CCGCCAGCTGCCGCGTCCAGGTTTTTTTCCTGTTTTCCTTTTTCCCAGTTTTTTTCCTTGTTTTCTTCTTTTTTTTTCTTTTTGAATATAATTTACATGATTACTTGTGTAGTTGGGAATTCTTTTTCCCAGCAGCCAGTATTATTTTTTCGGTTTTTTTCTTTAATTTTTCTGTTGTTTGCTGTTCGCTATAGTTGAGCATTATTTTTTCTCTAGGAATTAACTGTTAATCAATTAGCTGTGTTGGGAATTAATTTTTTGAGAATCAATTAGCTGTTGCTAACCGTGATTAAGAAAAGAATCACAGAATAAGCTAGAGATGAGTTTGGGAAAATCTTATGTGATAATTTATATGTTTCTTTGTCTTATGATGTTGGCAAATAAGTTTGCGCCTCAATTTAGTGAGGCGGGCTCCTCGTTATGCGCCTTGCGCATGGTGCGCGTAATGGACCTTTGCGCCCCGCATTGCGCCTCGATAACACTGGATAAAAACAACATAAAAATGTTAAGGAATTTAATTCTCATCCTTATTCTCATATAAATTATTAATTCCAATATATAATATAGCCAAGTCCCCGTACCCTACCTTTTACAAGTTTTCTGTGTCCCATACACGTACCTGTCCGTGTACCCATAACCGTAGCCATGCAACATAGATGGAAACAGTTGGGAGTTTGGTCAAAAAATTCGGAACCACAGTAAATGATTATCAGTTAGCTGGCAAAAGATTTGGGACAAAAGCTTTGCCCCCGTTAAGCAGAATGATTAATTGGAATTACTTATAGATTTTAATTCAAGATTGGGTTGAAAGTGGTACTAACACAGCAGTCATTGGATCTTTAGCCATGAATGACAGGTTTTCATGAATTAAATGTGAGAGGCAAGTTAGCACTATATTTACGTTCACTAGATTGTGTGAAACTCAAATTGTTGCTCCAGTTTGATATCACCCCTTGGAAAAAAGCGTTTATCTAAAAAAGTAAAGAAAAAATATTTAATAGATATACCATTGTTGGATATAAATTACAGTAGTAGGATAGGACCGTGCAAATCCACCCTCAGTCATGCTAGGAATGAAGCTGATATCTTTAGTAGATCTCCTAAGTAACAGTTCAATTTTTCATCCAGCAAACAGTAAATGCACTGTACACTAGCATGTTCTGCTGTCTACTATGATTTCAGTGTTAATGCATAACAAGGCCTGAAAATTTTCTGGTAAGATGTGGACAATGGCTAATTTCTTTGTTTAGGGATATGTTCCATAATGCATACCTAGAATACAAGATATATATTAAGCTTGAAATGTTAATATTTATTACTTAGGATCTACTGGTGCACATACATTAACATATATTTAATAACATATTGTAACATATAATAGTGTAAGGACTTTATTTCTTTCTCTTTTTCACATATTAAATTATGCAAGAACTTCAGGAGGAATGCCAAAAATCTATTTCATGATATACAAATACTGTGAGCAATCAGTTGCTATGTCAAGTATTTAAAAAAAGTCCTCTCCTTACTATGAGGAAGTAAATATATATTTCTAAGAAAGTAACACTTCCAAAACCAGGTAACCATGTCAAATATTGCCAATGCTTCTGCCAAATCTGACCAACTATGACCACCATTAAAGAATAACATCATTAAAATATATTGTAACATCAGACTTGCATCAAGAGTTGAGTGCTTGAATGGAAACAAATAGGAGAGAGCTAACCAGGACAAGTAATAACTTTGTTGAAATTCATAAAAGAACATACTCATCAAGAAAAAAACCACCATCAGCAAGGCATTTTACATCAGCCTCCTTTGGCATAAGTGCACGAAAACTGTCACAATGTATGAAAGTCGCAAGACCACCAGCAGAGCACCCTGTAAGAAAAGCCTACAAACAGAAAACTGCATTAAGATTGATACTTACACAAATTAGCATTTACATGTAATGAATTAGGAATTTCACACAATTTAAAAGTTTCATGACTAAGTGAACCCAGTCACCAAACAAAAGACAGCACAGAACAGGTTCTTCGAAATAAAAATTTTAGGTTATTAACTTGTTACAGGTATATCACAAAACAAGTAAACATTTATATGGAAAATTTGATGTCCAAACAATTAGACTCTGCTCCGCAACCACTTAATACCTCTTTAAGGAAAGGTGCAAGTCAAAGTTAGCCTGATTGATCTCATTAAGCGTGAGCACCATGCCCCGATTATTGTTTAATTTCATATGTCACCATAATCATAAAACTGTTCTGTTTCAAATTTCTTAAATGATTTTCTAATGTAAACATCTGCTAGACATACACCATAACGATAACCACATTGATGGCCTAGGTAGCATGTTACATCATGAATGACAAAAACCACTATAAATATATAATTTTTAACTTAGGAAAAAGATGGAATAATCTCTTTGAGACTATGACTTATGTATGGAATAATCCCTTAGAGACGATGACTTGTGTAAAATGCTACCAGAAAATACGATTTTGTTTCATGCATTCCGCAGAGAATTTTAAAAATGGGGGAGCATATGCTTCAGAACATATATTTGTGTTCGACTCAGTTCAAATGTGATATTGAAAATGAGAAAATATAGCTAGTCATGAAAAGTGGAAACCACCAGGTCCACCACAACATGTTTTGCTCGAATAGAAGCTAGCATCAGATTTTATCGATGGATGTCATGATGATATAAGCATATATAATATCACATAAAAGAACTACACCATGATTTTGAAGAAATGACCTGCTTTGCCTTTCCAAGTCCTTCTGCTAATAGTTCACCCATAATTACTTCCCAAATCCGCTGGCCTCTGAAGAAGAGTTTTCTTCCACTCTGTGCAACATGGAACACAGAGTTTAGTTCTGAACAATTTGCCTTTTCTAACTAAAGCTAGCTATATAAGCATCTGCAAAATGAACCACCAATTATAATAATTTAGAGGACAGCAATCATCCCATTGTATGTACCTTAGGTTGAATTTCCGTGTCCCCAGAAAATGATGCACCATCACAATACAGTATCTTGACTCTGTTCCAATTATAGAAGTCTGAAGACATATAACATGGGAATTAGAACATGATTACTCTAAGAACTCAAGCACAATATCTCACAGTGGTTAAATTATAAACCCTTCCTCTGCTTACTAATACTATGTTCTTTTGAACTATGACAAATACTTGGAATATAAATATTTAAGCATTAATGAGGTCCAACATTAAATTCTAGCAGAGAATCCTAGTAATTTTTATCTTCTGTAGTGAAGTTGTACCCATGCACTACACTGCTTTCTTTTAATATGTTTAAAGAAAGTTTCTCTATGTGCATGCATATCACAATGTAGCATGGGCACTTCTGTAGTGAAGTTGTACCCATGTACTACATGTTAGGATTCACCCCAATAATAAAGCCTCGAACGAAGACTTAATCACAAAATAAAGGCACAAAATTCAACACAGAGTACTCACAGATATACGTGGTTCACTCCTTCGGAGCTACTTCACGGTGCAACGACGACGCCAAATTCTTTTATATCCCAAAAGAATTGATCCAAGAGAACACCCTCTCTTGATCAGATACACTCCAAGAACTCTCACAAACTCTCTCTTTGTTTTCTCTTACTCTTCTATAAGAGGAGTTGTTTCTGGGATGAGATTTCCTATTTTGTGCCTTTATTTTGTGATTAAGTCTCCGTTCGAGGCTTTATTATTGGGGTGAATCCTAACAACTTGTATCAATCTCCCGCTACCTTTTCTCATTTTTCAAACAAAGTTGGCCACCAACTTTGATTTGTCAAAATAGGTGGGCTGTGCTTTCGGCTAACAATCTCCCACTTGAAGATTTGATTGAATGTCAATCATATCTTCACACCACTCTTGGTTGCATCATCCGGATGTCTTGTATCTTTGGCGTCTTGCACGGCCTTCAACATTCTCAACGGAGGTCATATGAGGCTGCACACAGCCTCACCTTCTCGAACGGAACTGGCTTGGTCAGCATATCGGCTGGATTGTACCTCGTATCAATCTTCACAAGCTTGAACTCGTTCCTGCTTTGCCATCTCCGTATGACATGGTGCTTCACGTCAACATGCTTGGTCCGAGCATGGAATGCGTCGTTCTCTGACAAGTGAATGGCACTCTGGCTGTCGCAGTGGATGAAGTATTTCTCAAAGCTTACTCCAAGCTCGAGAAGAAAAGCCTTCAACCATAGCAACTCCTTTGTTGTCTCTGTTACAGACACGTACTCGACTTCGGTTGTCGACAAAGCCACAGTATCCTGTAACTTGGATCTCTAACTTATCGCTCCACCACCCAAGATGAAGATGTAGCCGCTCAGTGGTCCTTCTTGAATCTATATCCCCTGCATAGTCTGCATCACAAAAGCCCTCTAGCTGCAAATCTGCCCCGCCATACTCAAGACAACGGTCGGACGAGCTTCTCAAGTAGCGTAGAAGCCACTTGACCGCACCCCAGTGTTGTTTCCATGGATTGCTCATAAAGCGGCTCACAAATCCCACTCCTTGTGAAATATCTGGCCTCGTGCACACCATCGCATACATCAAACTCCCGACGACAGATGCATATGGTATGTTTGCCATGAACTCATGCTCTTCAGCAGTCTCTGGTGCTTGGGTCTTCGATAGCTTGAAATGACTTGCAAATGGCGAGCCCACCGGTTTAGCTTTCTTCATGCCAAACTTTTCAAGAATCTTCTCAATGTAGGCCTTCTGAGACAACCTCAGCCCCCCGTGCTGATCTGTCTCTGATGATCCTCATCCCCAGAATCTGGTTTGCTGGACCCAGATCCTTCATCTCGAAGCACTCGGAGAGACGCTCCTTGAGTTCCTCAATGCGGGCCAAGTCGGGCCCTGCAATCAACATGTCATCAACATAAATCAAGAGTATTACATAGGATTCGTCATATCTCTTGATGAAGCAGCAGTGGTCTGTGTCACATTTGAGAAAACCGTTCTCCTCCATAAAGTTTTCGAACTTCATGTACCACTGTCGCGGAGGTTGCTTCAGACCATACAAGCTCTTGCATAGGCGACATACGAGGCCCTCCCTGCCTCGTTCCTCGAAGCCCACTGGTTGATGCATATAGATTTCTTCCTCCATATCTCCATGAAGGAATGTCGTCTTCACATCCATCTGTTCTAGGTGGAGATCTTGAACTGCTACAATGCTCAGCATAGTTCGGATCGTGGTCAACTTGACGACGGGAGCGAAAAGGAGATCTTGAACTGCTACAATGCTCAGCATAGTTCGGATCGTGGTCAACTTGACGACGGGAGCGAAAACGTCAGAATAATCAATCCCTGCTTTCTGTTCATAGCCCTTCACTACAAGCCTCGCCTTGTAGCGTCTCCGTCCATCGGCTTCATACTTGACCCGATAAATCCACCGATTGTGAAGAGCCTTTTGCCCTCGTGGAAGCTTTACAAGCTCCCAAGTCTCATTCTTCATCAAGAACTTCATTTCTTCCTCCATGGCAGACTCCCACTCGCCGCGAGCTTTGCCGGTCTGCTGTACCTCCTCATAGCTCTCTGGCTCATCATTATCAGTCAGGAGAAGGTAATTCATTGTGGAAAGGTACCTCTCTGGCACCCTTGGATTTTTTGGAGTTTTGCAAATTGCGATCGGCAACTCTGCTGGATCCTACTGCTGTGCATCCCGCATGTTCTCTTGGTCTCTGTCTTCTATGCTGATTGGTATCTCACCGCCGTCCTCACTGTCAGCAATATCTGAAAAAAGAGGGGGAGATAGCTGACTCTCACTCACCTCTTTGGTCTTGTACATCGCATTCTCATGGAATACGACGTCACGACTGCGCACCACCTTACGCGCTTCGTGATCCCAGAAACGGTACTCATACTCATCTCCTCCATAGCCGATGAAAGAGAGCTTCTTTGACTTTGGATTAAACTTTGACCGGTCTGCAGAATTGGTCATGACATAGGCGTCACAACCAAATACTCGTAAGTGCTCTAGCTTCAGCTTCTTTCCGATCCAAGCCTCTTCAGGTATCCCATAATTGAGAGCCGCGGATGGCCCACGGTTGATCAAGTATATAGCAGTATTGACAGCTTCAGCCCAAAAGCTCTTGGCCAATCCGGAGTGGATCCTCATACTTCTAGCGCGCTCGAAGATAGTGCGATTCATGCGCTCCGCCACTCCGTTGTGCTGTGTGTCTGGGACGGTCTTCAGTCTCCGAATCCCACGGGACGAGCAGAAGTTCTCGAACTCCTGGCTGCAATACTCGCCTCTATTATCAGACTTTAGGCACTTCAGCTTATTGCCTGTTTCGTTCTCCACACAGACAAGCCACTTCTTGAAGATGATGAATACATCCGACTTGTGCTTCAAGAAGAACACCCACAATTTTCTCGTAGCATCATCAATAAAAGTGACAAAGTAAAGAGAGTTACCAACAGATGGGACTTGCGCAGGTCTTCACACGTCGGTGTGCACCAACTCTAATTTCTACAGTTTTGGAGCCGGTCCGGTCTTGTTGAAGCTCACCCGGTGTGCACCAACTCTAATTTCTACAGTTTTGGAGCCGGTCCGGTCTTGTTGAAGCTCACCTTCTTTTGTTTATCTAGGATGCAGTCCTCATAGAAAGTCAGATCGATCTTGTTCAGACCCGGAAGCCTCTCTCCCGCGGCCATAATCTGCATCCCCTTCTCGCTCATGTGGTCAAGTCGTCGATGCCAAGTCATGCAGTCGACGGATGATGATGATGATGCTTGTCCTGCGGCAAGTAAGTGGTCGATCTTCCCGTTGGCGATGTAGAGAGACCCCTCGCGTTTGCCGTGTGCCACCACCAGGGCACCCTTGGACACCTTCCAGCTTCTCTGCTCGAAGGATACTCTGTAA
This sequence comes from Asparagus officinalis, assembly GCF_001876935.1. Classification (NCBI taxonomy): domain Eukaryota; kingdom Viridiplantae; phylum Streptophyta; class Magnoliopsida; order Asparagales; family Asparagaceae; genus Asparagus; species Asparagus officinalis. The sequence goes on along the minus strand of NC_033795.1, from coordinate 4,446,734 downwards.
CCGGAGTCAGTCAGTTGCCCGACTGATATAAGATTTCGCCTGAGATCTGGTACATGCCGAACATCATTCAGCGTCAAGGTGGTCCCGCCCTCCATCTTGAGGGTACAATTTCCCTTTTCGGAAACCTTACAAGGTTGATCGTCGCCAAGATAGACTGTCCCCAAGTCCTTCTTCACGAACGATGAAAGCAGCTTTTGTTGTGAGGTTGCATGAAAAAATACGCCAGAGTCGATGACCCACGCATCACTTTTGTCTTCTAGGGATAGGAGAAGTGCATCCGAATCCGTCTCGTGCATGAGATTGGCTGCACCGTCAGCCCGATCATCCCCTGCTGATGCTTGAACAGTAACTCTGCAGTCCCGTGCCAAGTGGCCCTTCTTTCCGCATCTGAAGCACTTCCCTTCACCGTAACCATTCGGGTTAGGCCCTTTAGACTTCCCTCTGGATTTTGATTGGCCTCGTCGTCCCCTACCCTTCTTCTGTGCACGCCCTCGTGCCTCGACATGCAGAGCACTCCCACTGCTAGAGGCCTCAGCTCCTGAGACATTGCGGCGAGATTCTTCATCCAGAATTACCTCAACCACTGTGTCGAGCTTCATCTTGTCATTGCCATTAGCGTTGCTCACCGTCATTACCATATTCTCCCATAAATCTGGTAGACAAGAAAGTAGCAAAAGAGCTTGGATCTCGTTGTCGAACTTTAGATCTACTGCAGCAAGCTGTTGCACCACAGCCTAAAATTCGTTCAAGAAGTCCGCCACGCGAGCTCCTTGCTGCATCTTGAGATTGAATAGCTTCTTCATCAAGTACACCTTATTTGAAGCAGACGGCTTCTCATACAGCGCCTCCAAGGCCTCCATCAACTCCTTGGTGGTGGTCGCATGCGAGACGTTGTAAGTCACATGCTGGTGAAGGTTGAGCCTGATGGTGGCAAGTGTTTTACGATTGAGCACCTTCCACTTATCGTCGTCCATCTTCTCAGGTTTCTCCGCCTCTCCTTGGAGGGGTAGGAAGAGATCCTTCTGGTACAAATAGTCTTCTATTTGCATCCTCCAATACCTGAAATTTTGGCCGCCGAACTTCTCAATTCGAAGTCTGTTGTCTTCAATTGTAGATCTCATGGCGAAAGATTACGTCTTTCCCGTATTTGTGAATAGTACAGTATTCGTGAATAGTACTGTATTCGTGAATAGTATCGTATCCGTGAATAGTACTGTATCCGTGAATAGTGTCGTACACGTGAATAGTGCCTAATGCCTTAAAAGAGTAAATATTAATCTAACTTATTTTCTGATGTGGAGGATCCAATTTTAGTGGCAGCTACAGAGCATACGATAAGCAGATATATATACTCTAAGTCAGACTCTGATACCAGTTGTTAGGATTCACCCCAATAATAAAGCCTCGAACGAAGACTTAATCACAAAATAAAGGCACAAAATTCAACACAGAGTACTCACAGATATACGTGGTTCACTCTTTCGGAGCTACTCCATGGTGCAACGACGACGCCAAATTCTTTTATATCCCAAAAGAATTGATCCAAGAGAACACCCTCTCTTGATCAGATACACTCCAAGAACTCTCACAAACTCTTTCTTTGTTTTATCTTACTCTTCTATAAGAGGAGTTGTTTTTGGGATGAGATTTCCTTAAGAGTTTAGGACCCTATTTATAGTGTTTGAGAAACACTATGCACAAATAAAATATATTAGTGGGACCCGCCACTAATAATAAATAATTATGGGACCCACTACCTTTTCTTATTTTTCAAACAAAGTTGGCCACCAACTTTGATTTGTCAAAATAGGTGGGCTGTGTTTTCGGCTAACACTACAGTCCATATTTGGATACTTCTTGGACATATGCATACACTTATTCGAACGAGTATTCAATTATATAATACATGTTTTAATTTAAAACACTCATAATACACTTTGTCGACGTATATTCTACACTTCACATACACTTCTTAGTCTACTTTATTCAAATACATATTTGAGATATCTATGTAATCATTATATGACACATTATTAGAAATAAGTGTTCAGACACCTTTGTGCATGAAAATTTGTATATATGCATGTATGCAAATTCTCTTCATTATTTGATTATTACAATATGCATACATGTAAACATGCATATGTACATATATATTACACGCACATATCCTAATATCATATCGCTATGTTACCACGTCTTACTTTTTCCACAATTGGGGTTTCCAAAGTCCTGTCCATGCTACTTAGTGCCTGTGTTCCACTAAAAGACAAAGTTCTTAATTTTTTCACTAATCTCATATTTTTTCACTCCTATAGCTATTTACCGTACAAATGTAACAGACTATTACCTACCTAATCCCTAACAACAAGCACAAAGAACACAATTTCCTCAGTTTCCAAAACTGCATGGATTTTGTGAATATACAGTAGGCATCTATATAGACAACACAAAAGTAGATTAGAAGACATTTGACTCCTATGAGAACAATAAATAAAGAGAAGAAAGATGAGTTTAACAAAATCTTGCATACTTAACCAAAGAATTCTCGCCATTACACATACCAGGGTTTTCAGATGCTGTTTGGCTTAAAATGCCAACAAAGGAAGCTTGCAGATCCATGTAGTGTGAAGACCCGAGATGTGTTCCTTGGCGAAAAGAACATGAATCCATGCTGTTGCACCAACCTCCACCCTAAAGCTTGAGGAATGCAATTAAAGTGAGCAAAACCTTAACTAATAACCTTCCTAATCACCTATAAAATATATGCTAATGATACAAAACACAAATTGAAATATGTCCTCTAACAAGCGGACAGCAGAGAGTATTGATTTGTATATAGTGAAAATAAATAAACTTATACCCAAAAGTGTGAGGGAAAAAAAGTCATCCGGACTAAGCAAATAATAGAAGGCTGAGAGAAGTGAGAAAATTATCAACATCAGAATCCTGGAGAAAGGACTTACCATTCTTGATTTTGGAATTCTAACTTTTGGGCAATTCATCTGGATTTTGACCTTCCCTGCAATTTACCTTTGGAATCTTTTCATTTACTGGTTTGATTTCTTTGGAAACTGAACTAGTTTTGTCCATTCTCTTGGACACAGAATTATGGGACAAGTGAGGTGCTTCCTTCTTTGATCATTAAATTTGGATAGTAGTCCCAATAAAACAAACAGAAATGATGCATGGTCGCATTTCATTTTGGTTCCAAAAGGAACGCTCACTTTTAGATATCTAGAAATTATTTGCAAAAATAAGATTGAAATCTATTCTTCTTTTATTAATGATGGAAGTGTTAATTGTTCTTTGGGACCACAAAGTTTCACCCATTTTGAGCTTTGATATTCCAAAGTTTATTTTTATTCATTTTATACCTCAATGTTTCACCCATGTTGAACTTTGATTTCCAAAGTTTGTTTTTGCACATTTGATACCCCCAATGTTTAAGAAATTTGAACTTTGCTACCCTCCATTTGGGGAGTTTCTTTTATTTTTCTGTTAAACTCAGATCACCTGCTTAACATGTAACCTAATTTGAACTTTGATACCCCTGAAGTAATTGTAAACGCCCTTAAAATGAGTGGTAATTGGCAGAGTCTGCTGTAGCAGATTTGTCTTGGATGTAACTTTCTCATTTATTTCAGGAACATTTATAACGATTACATGGGTACCGAAGTCAAAATTAAATCATGTATTAAACATGTTATTTGAATCTAACAGAAAAATAAAAGACTTATATTGGTCCCCCAAATCTCACTTATTTTTAAATAAGTCCCCTAAAACTCAAATAATTTAACTAAGTTCTCCAAATCTATAAGTATTCTTAAATAAGTCCCTCACATCTCATACATTTTAATTAAGTCCCCCAAATCTATAAGCTCCCTTAAATAAGTCCCTCCAAGTTAAAAATGGTTAACTCTAAATTAACCAAACTAGAGTAATCCTATTAGTTTTCCCCTCATCTTGCTCAGATAGTTGCTCATAATACCCGCAACAGAGTAAAATAGAGACTCCTCAACAATGGCAAGCAGGGGAAGACATACATGGAAGAGCTCCGAATGGAACATATAAAGAAAGAGGAGGGCGAAAAAAAATGCAAGATTAACGGAATTTAGTTAACATCGAGTTAAACTTATACTTATTAAGGCTTATTTAAGAGAACTTATAGATTTGAGGACTTATTTAAAATATATAAGATTTGGGGGACTTATTTAACAATATACTTATAGATCTGGGGGACTTATTCAAAATATTTAAGTTTGGGCGACTTATTTAGAAATAAGTGAGATTTGGGGACCAAGATACGAGAAACTCAAAATGAAAAGGTCCCCAGAGCATTGCCAGTGGAAAAAAGTTAACTTTGGGATACCAAACAGGCAAAAAAATAAATTTGGGATATTAAACGTGCGAAAGTAAACTTTTGGAGTACAAAAGTCCAGAATAGGTGAAATTTTCTGGGCTACCAAAGTGCAATCCAATAATGAGAAAATATCTCCCTGACAGTTTTATCACCTGAACTAACTTAGAATCTGAAAATTCTTTCACCCTCAAAAAACCATCAAAAGCTGTAAACAAAAATCAAGAGATTTTGATTACACCTCCAGATGGAGGAGCCAATTATCGGTCCCAGATCCGAAACCTCTCTGCAGATGGTACCCCGGCCTGCTCCCATCTAAACAAACTACAACAACATCCAAAACCAACAAATCACTTCACCAAACCCTAATTTTTAAGGGGGGGAATAAACTAAACAAACGAAGAAGTAATCAAATCGTACCTGCTCCTTCCTCGGCGGCGTTCTTGACGAGCGTGAGATCGACGAGATTGGGCTCCAAAGGCCCCAAAGGCTGCGGCTTTGTGAAGATCCAAGACGCTAGCGTCACAGTGAGAAGAGCGACGAAGAGAATGGCACCGGATGC
>NC_033795.1:4441424-4441802 GCF_001876935.1 Asparagus officinalis | reverse complement strand
CGGATCCACCACTGGCGGAGGCGGTGGTAGATCGCCGGAGCTCCGGTAATCATCGCTCCCAAGGTCGGTCGACTCAGGACTGAGGAATCCTTTCATTTATTTGTTTTTTATTCCTCTTTCGATTCGGATAAACCAGCGTTGAAAATATATTTGTTTATTTGGCCCTCTAAAATTCAGACAATTGTTCATAGGGCTTTTGTCATGCTAGACCCACGAATCTTCTTTAGTTCTATATCAGACCCTCAAATCTTGATAACAAGAAACAAAAAGATTCTGGATTAACAACTTCAGACATTTATTGATGTCGTTATAAGAATATCAAAAACTCTGAATTGTACTCTCACTTTGAACCGTGCCTGCTCGTTAACCTCTGCGAAC
>NC_033795.1:4435387-4441406 GCF_001876935.1 Asparagus officinalis | reverse complement strand
CGATTGGAGGCGAAATCTGCACTTCATACGACGAGCCCGGCATGCCTACGTTCGTCACCGTTCTTTTTACGGTCACCGTGTAATTGTTACTACTGCTTAGGGATATCATGAACGAAGGATAATTCAGCTCTGGAACAGACGCGGTCTGTGTCACTTGATGGCGCGACGAGCGATAGCGGTCGTCTGCCTGTAGCTGTACCCTAAACCGCAGAGGTGAGCGATGTAGTCGTCGGGCGAAATGTCATAGATGAGGCCGGGGTTACATGCCCCGCTCCGGTCGTAAAGAGGCTAGTGGGATCATGGCGCGACGAGCGATAGCGGTCGTCTGCCTGTAGCTGTACCCTAAACCGCAGAGGTGAGCGATGTAGTCGTCGGGCGAAATGTCATAGATGAGGCCGGGGTTACATGCCCCGCTCCGGTCGTAAAGAGGCTAGTGGGATCTTTTTAGCAACTGCTATACGTACCTCTTAGGTGCGGGGCCGGCATTGATGTCCCTTACGGTACGTTGAATTTTGTTGAGCTCTCGGACCATGCAGCTAAAATGTTCACCCGCTTTAGGATATTCTTGGTCGAGCCGAGATGGCCCTCCTCGCCACGAGATGCAAGCAACCCACTGTTAGGTTGGGTGTCGCCGTGGATACAACACTCGCGGCGGAGGAGCTCCGACGAGCCTCCAGGGCCTCGAACAGGCGATCGGGCGGTTCCGGCGATGGTGCCAACGGCGGCAGAGGTGCCAGGCGACAGGACTGAGCTCGAAGCCTCGCAGCTCTCGCCGTTCGTTCGAAGCTGGCCCCGTCCCAGAATTCGGCGAGAGCTCTGCGTATCGTTCGAAGCAGCGCGCAGGCGTCGATCGTGGCCGTCCAGAGAGCTCTGCCGTCGGATGGCCGAAGCTCTGCGTTCCGCCTGCCCCCGCGACCTCTGCTGTTTGGTTTTGGGCAACCCGACCTTTGCCGTCAGGGCTTAATCGTGGCCCGACAGGCTTCGCCAGCCTCTCTCATCTCCATTTACGCCTATATAATAACCCCTCTCCCTAGGGTTTCGAATGGCTGCTGAACTTCCCCCCTCCTCTTCGGATCTCTCTCTGTGGCGGCGGCGGCGATCTGCCACCCTAAACGCAGCAGCGTTTTTCCCTAAAATCGCTAGAGCGCATATTCCTTTTTTAATCCCCCGCTTCAACGTCCCTGTTTTGAGGTCGAAGCATTAAGTAAAGAATTATTAGAGAGAGCCAAGAGAATTAGAAGAGGGATTTTATATTGTGGGGGTGGGCGGGGCTGCGTGCGGGACGGGGCGAGCGCGTGGCGGAAATTCATTTCTCAAGTGATGCGTAGTGTGGGAAAGGCGTTTACCATTACTCGCAATGGTTATTATTAACACTGTAGCTACAGTGTTTATCTGAGAGAATCCCAGTTAGGATCTGCTCCTAAAAGTTCGTTGAATTATCTGTTTGATTAATAGAAATTTATCTGTGTGGCTCCGGAGGACGTAGGCAGCTTGCCGAACCTCGCTGTCAATTGCTTGTGTACTTGTTCTAATCTACCGCGGTTTCCGTCGCATGACACATTAGGGGTTTAGGCGTTTAAATTCCCAACAACTGGTATCAGAGCGTGAAACGATCTAGAGGAAGTCAGATTCAAGTGGGAGCCATGGCCGCAGATGAGGGAAAGGTGAGAATAGAGAAGTTTGATGGATCAGATTTCGGATTCTGGAAAATGCAGATAGAGGATTATCTGTATCAGAAAAATCTGTATCAACCTCTCTCGGGGAAGAAGCCGGAGGGTATGAAGGAAGAAGATTGGAATCTTCTGGACAGAAAAGCCCTCGGGGTTATTCGTTTGACGTTAACCCGCAATGTTGCTTTTAACATTGCAAAGGAGAAGACCACGGCAGATCTTATAGCAGCACTCTCAAATATGTATGAGAAGCCATCAGCCTCAAATAAAGTCCATTTGATGAGGCGGTTGTTCAATCTGCGAATGGCGGAAGGTGCATCGGTAGCACATCATCTCAATGAACTCAATACAGTCACGACCCAATTGAGTTCAGTTGACATTGAGTTTGATGAGGAAGTTCAGGCGTTGATACTTTTGTCTTCCCTGCCAGAGAGTTGGAACGCTACAGTCACGGCAGTGAGTAGCTCATCGGGAAAGAGAAAGTTGAAGTTTGACGACGTTCGTGATCTGGTTCTCAGTGAGGAGATCCGACGGAGAGAGTCGGGTGAAGCTACAACCTCTTCAGTATTGCATACAGAGTCAAGAGGTAAAAGTTCAACCAGAGGAAATGGATCAGATGATAGGAGATCCAAATCCAGAAATCCCAACAGTTCGAAGGCTATCGAGTGTTGGAAGTGCGGGAAAACCGGGCACTACAAGAATCAGTGCAGGAGTGCACGGGAGGAGTGGGAGGCAAATGCAGATGTGAACGTTGCCTCCACCTCAGGAGGAGATGATGCGCTGATATGCTCTTTGGAGAGCAAGGAGGAGTCTTGGGTGTTGGACTCGGGAGCATCATTCCATGCTACTTCTCAGAAAGAATTCCTCGAGAAGTATATCCCCGGAAACCTTGGAAATGTATATCTTGGTGACGATCAAGCATGTGCCATTATTGGCAAAGGTGTAGTGAAGATTAAGCTGAATGGGTCAGTATGGGAGCTGAAGGATGTCAGGTATATTCCCGACCTGAAGAGGAACTTAATCTCAGTAAGCCAGCTGGCTAGTGAAGGCTACACGATGACTTTCCATGGCGATGACTGGAGGATTTCGAAGGGCGCAATGACGATTGCCAGAGGTAGGAAGACTGGTACCCTGTATATGACAGCAGGTGCACGTTGTTCGATCTCAGTTGCGGCAGGCAATGAGACTTCAAAGCTGTGGCACCAGAGACTCGGTCATATGAGTGAAAAGGGGATGAAGGTTATGCACACAAAGAGAAAACTCCCAGGTTTACAATCAGTAGAGATTGATGTGTGTGAAGAATGCATACTTGGAAAGCAGAAGAGAGTTAGCTTTCAGGCAAGTAGCAGACCCCCCAGGAAGCAGAAGCTAGAGCTTGTTCACTCGGATGTTTGGGGACCAACAACCACCGCGTCGATTGGTGGGAAACACTACTTCGTGACTTTTATTGATGATCACTCTCGGAAAGTATGGGTCTACTTTCTGAAGAAAAAGTCAGAAGTGTTTGAGGCTTTCAGAAGATGGAAAGCCATGGTCGAGAATGAGACCGGTTTGAGGGTAAAGAAACTCAGAACAGACAATGGTGGTGAGTATGAAGACACCAGATTCAAGAAGTTCTGCTATGAGCACGGTATCAGAATGGAGAGGACCGTGCCCGGCACGCCTCAGCACAATGGTGTGGCTGAGCGCATGAATAGAACGTTGACAGAGAGAGCCAGAAGCATTCGGATGCAGTCAGGTCTACCGAAGCAGTTCTGGGCAGAAGCAGTCAACACAGCAGCTTACTTGATCAACCGAGGTCCATCGGTTCCATTGGAGCACAGAATACCAGAAGAGGTATGGTGCGGAAAGGAGGTAACCCTCTCACATCTCAAAGTTTTCGGTTGTGTAGCTTATGTGCATATAAGTGATCAAGGCAGGAATGAGCCTGATCCCAAGTCTAAGAAATGCACGTTCATCGGGTATGGTGAAGACGAGTTCGGCTACCGCATTTGGGACAACGAAAACAAGAAGGTGATCAGGTGCAGAGATGTGACATTCAACGAGAAGGTGATGTACAAGGACTTGCACAAGACAGATGACGGTGACTCAGAGAGCGAGTCAACATTTGTAGATGCAGATGATGTTCCGGATAACCTCTCGGAAGAACCCAATGCAGAAGATCCTCAGCCAGAAGAGACTGTTGGACAGAATGGTGCGCAGAAGCCCGACGCACCAGCTCCGATGTTAAGGAGAAGTACTCGTCCTCCTGTGCCTAACAGCAGATACATGAATTATATGTTGCTGACAAATGGAGGAGAGTCTGAAAGCTTTGATGAAGCTTGTCAGAGTGGAGATGCGAGCAAGTGGGAGTTTGCTGCGAAAGAAGAGAAGAAATCTCTGATCTCCAACCAGACATGGGGACTAGCTGAGTTTCTCATGGGGAAGAAGGCACGTCACAACAAGTGGGTGTATCGAGTGAAGAAGGAACAGGGTGGTTCCAGAAGATACAGAGCCCGACGAGTTGTCAAAGGATTTCAACAGAATATCCAAGGAAGAAAGGATCCAGCGGATATGTTGACAAAGGCAGCGACCTTTCAGAAACTGAAGTTGTGTGCAACTTCAGTTGGCCTTCATGCATAGATGATGAAGGCGGAGTCACACAGGAGAGGAGCTTGATGAGATAGCCTGATTGTCGTCGGTTTGGTCTCCAAGTGGGAGATTGTTAGGTTGAAGATGGATACCAACCTCCAACGGCGGAGGAGCTCCGACGAGCTCCAGGAAGACGCAGACGAGCGTGGCGAAGTCGGCGGCGACCCCCCCAGGCGTGGCGGCGGCGAGGTCCAGGCGGCGAGGTCCAGGCGACAGGACGAGCTCGAAGCCTCGAGCTCTGCGTTCGTTCGAAGCTGGCGTCGATGGCGAGCTCTGCGTTCGTTCGAAGCGGGCGTCGATGGCGAGCTCTGCGTCGATGGCGAGCTCTGCGTCGATGGCGAGCTCTGCGTTCGCCTGCCCCCCCGACCTCTGCGTTTGTTTTTTGGGCGAACCCGACCTTTGCGTCAGGGTTAATCGCTGGCGACAGGCTGTCGCCAGCTCTCTCATCTCCGCCTATATAAACCCTCTCCCTAGGGTTTCGAAGGTGCTTGCTTCTCCCCCTCTCCTCCGATTTCTTCTCTTGGGATCTGCCCTAAAACGCAGCAGCGTTTTTCCCTAAAATCGCAGCAGCGATTTTCCTTTTTAATCCCCAGCTTCAACGTTGTTTTGAGGGGAGATTAAGTAAAGAGATTTAGAGAGAGAGAGAGAATTAAGAAGAGGGGATTTTATATTGTGGGGTATTTATTCTCAAGTGGGTATTGAAAGGGTTCATACCCTGTTATTATTAACACTGTAGCTACAGTGTTTATTTGAGAAATCCCAGTTTAGGGATCTGCTCCTAAAATTGTAATTTCTTGTTTGATTAATAAGAAATTATCTGTGTGGCTCCCGAGGACGTAGGCAGTTGCCGAACCTCGTTAAATCTTGGTGTACTTGTTCTCTATACCGCGTTTCCGTTGCATTAGGGGATTTAGGCGTTAAATTCCCAACACCACCGGAGCTGGATATATATATTCCAAGTACTGTTCCCTCGAAGGTGAATGTCGTTTTCGGTTGCTCGTTAGAATAAATGTATGATCTGATGTTCATTCCGTCGGTGTAGCTAACATGAGAAGCTGGGAGTACATGAGACAGAGCAGGAACAGTTACCCCTTCTCCTTGATGGTTGGCAATAATCATGGCGGTGCCTCTAGCATTCTTGACGACTTCTCCTTTCTCCACCCAGTCATTATTTCCGTCATCCCACAAGACAACTTTTCCCTTAACGTCAACACAACTCAGCGAGCCATTTACACAGTACGAACCATCAGTAAGGGGAAGTAAGTTGGATTTGAATCCCCTAGGTTGATAAGTGGACTCCCCATTGAACCAGGCTTTACTTCCTAACTCCACTGTAGTTCTAATCTCTCGATCTATAGTACTCGCTCCTACTGTCAGAATCCATGGGGCATCATTTGTGACGGTGCCATAAGCAGGACCGTAGTTTCCAGCTGAACAACTTACGAAAATGCCCTTCTCGATCGCTGCAAATGAGGCGGTTGCAATCACGTCACTATCTAAAGGTTGAGCATCACTTCCAGGGGAGAGTGACATAACATCTACTCCATCTTCGATGGCAGCATCCATTCCAGCTAATATATCAGAGTTTGCACATTCTTCTTCATTGCACACCTTGTATATAGCTATATGGGCAAAGGGTGCTGTTCCTGAGGCTGTTCCGTTAGCTTGGTTGTCGATGTTGGCATTTTGCACGAACATGCCTGCAGCTGTGCTGGCTG
>NC_033795.1:4402167-4435377 GCF_001876935.1 Asparagus officinalis | reverse complement strand
TGCCCGCCGTTATCGTAGGGCCCATCTTTGACTGCTGAACTTTGCATAGCTTTCAATCCTTGGGCAAAGTTTCTCGCACCGATGAGCTTGTTGTTGCTTAGAGATGCATTGAACTCACATTCCCTTTTCCACTTAGCGGGCGGACGAGGCATACCTGTTAAAGAAAAGGGAAAGTTAGAATTTAAAATTATAACTCTCAACCCCTGCGACAACCTCAAAGTTTTGGTGTAGTGTAGGGCAACATAGGTTCCATTCCCATAGGATTTAAAGTAGAATTGAAAAAAAAAATATCGCTAGGTGAGTCTAAATTTCAGTCCACCGAAAGGGCTCTTAACCTATAGAACATGTTAGAATATAAAATTCATAACCGTTAACCCTCACCGCAATTTTAAATTTTTTTTTTTTTTTTTGCAGAGGGTCCTTTAACTATAAAATAAAAGGGAAGATATAGACATTCATGAAACTTGAATGTTTGAAATTAGTATATGATTCCAAAAACATTTTTTTTGCACCAAACCTGTAACTATACCTTCATCATGAAACGAAGGATGATCTGGTGCTACTCCTGTGTAAAAAATGCCGATGATGACACCCTTTCCATAATTAGAATCGTTCCAGAAGCCTGGAGTGTGCCGATGCAGGCCCAAGAAATTGGGAGTGTGGGTTGTATGCAGAGGGACTGTTCGGTCTTTGTGGGCATGAACCAAGCCAGATTTCTTCTTTAGCTTGAGCAACTCTCTTTCGCTCAATTTTGCAGCAAATCCGCTGATGATGTTCTCGTAAGAATAAATCATACGAGGCTCGGTAGAGCTTGAGCTTGCAATTGTAACGGGCAAGAATGAGTTGTACCATTTTCGTTGCTCATCAAAGCTGGCAATTGAAGCTAAAGATGGTGACCTGTGTACATGGATTATGTATGTCTCTAGCTTTTCTTTAGGCTTGGCATGAGAGACAGGTAAAAATGGACAATAGTAGGAATATGAGAGAGATGGTTGAGATTGAGTAGAGTTTATGACTTGGATCCATTGCTGATGTTGAGGGAAAATATGTGCATAAGCACATTATATATTTAAGTGTTTATGGTTGTGATTAATGTTTATTTTCCCCCCTTTTTAAGGAGCTAAGGGATATTTAATTTGTAGAGTGATGTAGGAAAAAGCTGGATGATTGATACTGTAGCCTTTACTTGACAGAAACTCAATTTTTCATTTAAAATTTGATCAGGTCTCATTTGAGGAAAAAATATCATGATTATAAGTTTATACATATTAAAAACAATAGAAAATGGTTGAGATAGAAATGCTTCTTCTGTTATCAATGGAGAACAACTATTGTTTTAAAGTATTTCTCTATGTTGCAGTTTGAATTATTAGCTTACTATTCTGGATTCAGCTTACACTTTTCTACTCTTGAGATTTTTTTATTTCTGTTGCACATTTTAGTGATAAAAAATCAAATATTGGAGAAAACACAGTTTCTGATCGAATATTTTCATAATTTCTAAGTATTTGTATCCATCACTGTTGTATTTGTATTTATTATTGAAAGGTTAGTATAAAAATCTCTGTAAACTATCATAACGTCATCAATAAAAGAAAGTTTCTACAGTATTTGTATTTAGTGATAAAAATTTTAGTCAGATAACACAAGAAGGAAAAGGAAAGAAAAATTAATGTAATATTGTCAATTGAAAACATCAAAATCAATATTAATTTTTTTGATATACAGAAGGTGCAAGGAATTTGAGCTAAAATTATTCTCCTTCTCCTCTTCTTTTTTAAGCTTAATTTGCTAGCTTGCATCTCCATTGAGTACACGGAAATGTAACCCATTGTTTAGGGACTCATTGACCTGTGAATCTGTGATAGGAGGTGTAATTATTTTTGTTTAATGACCATCTTAATTATAAAATAAGCCGACCTCAGCTAATCATCAAGGATGAGGATACTCCAATTGTAGGTTTAATGCATCCCCTGAAACCAAAAAATATTGTGATTCAAAATAAATTTACAAATATCTGATGTGGGACTATCTTGTTTTTACAAACAAATACTAACATGCTCTAATGATTATGTATTAAGAGCATCTTAATCAAATTCTTAGGCTTAACTAATCTCATAGCGCGCAAAGAAAATCGATTAATGTCATCACAATATCACTAATCTTTCTCAAAGGGATTAGGATAACGGTTTTGTTACCCTTCTTTCGTTAGAATGTCTTCGTTATATAAATTCAAGATAATGGGGCATCATCTTTACAATTAAAATACCAAAATCATAAATTGTTTGAGATATCATACTCCCTTTAAAAGCACGAGTTCGGGAAAATCTTTTCATGGTCAATATTACTCTTCATTATTTTGAATATTTTATTTAAATCTTAATCTATTCTAATTCTAATTGTACATTATCTAATCCCACGTAAACTACCTAATAGCTCAACAATTAAAAAAAAAGATTAACAAACTACATGAAACATTATTTTGAATATTTTAACTACCTAATAGCTCAACAATTAAAAAAAAAGATTAACAAACTACATGAAACATTATTTTGAATATTTTATTTAAATGTTAATCTATCCAAATACAAACTACATGAAACATTATTTTGAATATTTTATTTAAATGTTAATCTATCCAAATACTAATTATATCCCATATTAACCCGCATGAACCGTCCATAGCTCAATAATCTAAACAAATAAAATTAAGAAATTCTACATAGATAACATATTATAATACATGAAGTATTACAAAGAAACCCAATTTTTTTTTAAAAAAAAATACACACAATATCTTTAAAAGTTTAGAATTACCCAAAACATGCTGACTTTTCAAAACTTAAAACAACAAACATAAAATCTAAAAATTAACAATAGCCCCAGGAATTTGAAATTGCAAAAATAACCTCAAAAGTTTAAATTATAAAAACGCACCATAAAATTCAGTGCTTTTAAAACTTACAAACAACATAGACGGATTCCACAGATTACCATTAGGCACTTGAAAATTTAAAATTTGTAAAAAAAATTCAAAGTTACAAAAATTATGAAAAGTTCAAATTATAAAAACACGTCCTAAAATTCAGAGATTTTAAAACTTGCAAACAACATAAACGGATTCCACGGATTACCTTTAGGCACTTGAAAATTTAAAATTTGTAAAAAATCTCAAAGTTACAAAAATTACGAAAACTCCATCAAAAGTTAAAAATCTCAAAAAATCATGAAATTTAAAAAGTTATAACTCGTAGATATCACATCTGGAAGTTATCAGCAGATTGCTGGAAATTAAATTTTTTTTAAAAATAACCCAATGTTTTAGTAATTGTAAAAAAAACTCAAAATTTTAGAGTTGCAAGAAACATCTTAACATTTGAACTCTCATAATATGAAAATTACAAGCACCAAACATAAAATTTAAAATTTTTAAAAAATCTATCAAAGTTTAAAAATTACAAAACACCCCCTCAAAGTTCAAAATCACAAAAAAGCTAAAATTTGGCAAAAAAAAGTGTAACTGTTTGATATTCTTTCATCAAGATATATAAATTTAACTTTCAATTTAAAGTTTATCATCCCTTTTCAGTATCTAAAAGTAGTCTAAGTTGATATTAGTAAAAAATGGCAATTACAATAAATTAAAACTATTCAGTTAAGGAATAAAAATTTTAAAAATATATGGTAGATTAAAAATTAATGTTGTTATATAAATTTAATGAACTGCATATAATTTTACTAATAACATTAGTTAATAGAAGACTAAATTATATAAAACTGATAAAAGACTATAATATAATAAGTTAGCATTAATTGATTATAATGTATAACCATTCATCTCTGATGTTATTAATATTTATAGAGTAAAAAAATACAAGGAGTTAACGGATCCAAAGGGATAACCTCTTGGAGCTCCGTTATACCTCCCTCAAACCGCAGGCCTATCTCAGCTTCAACAGCTTGTAAATCAACTTCTCATTATATAATTATCTGCTTAATTCACCATATAATTTGATGTGTCAAAACTGGAAGCATGTTTTGCAATAGCTCAATAGCATGATATGTGACCATAGATCATTTGGAGATGACAAGGAGTAACAAGTTTATGTATAGAGAAATTATCAGAAAGTTCATAGATATCCTTTAAAAAAATCAAGTTATTTTCATTTCAAATGGAGAAGTGAAGGAAATAAACCTAAAATTCGAAAATATTCATGAATCACTTGAAGTGACATTCACAAAAGTTATATCTAGCAAAGAAGCACCAACTGAATTCCCCTTAAAGAACATATTGAACAACTTTGTCCCGATCAAAAAAGCATTTTCTATAAAAGATACAAGAAAAATTAGTAAGCGTTTATAAATTTTCATACTTTATTCTTGAAATATTAAAGGAATCATAAACTTAATATAAATAAATAATCTTATAATAGAAACTAAAGTGAAGTCATTGATCAACTATGTTACGGGATATAATAAGCCAGATAAGATATGGGAAATCATTATAATAGACAGAAGGTATACACATGATACTTAGTTACAATAGCATAAGTAAAAAAAAATTCCTATATAGCGGCATGACTTTGCAAGTAACTTTATTTGGGGATATGATTACTAATGAATGATCAATTTTTAAAGACATGATCAAAGATAAACATGTAATAGCATAGTTAGATTTCAAAATCTTTAAATATGAAGGTAATATATTTTACTTCTAAAATTTTTATTAAAAGTCACTAAATATAAAATTCACATTATATCTGTCTCAAAATTATGTGGGAAATATGCATGCCATCGTAAATTATGTTAACAATACATATCAACCCAAAGATACAACTTATTGAAGAAATAAGAGAATGGTAAGTAAACCAAGCAAACATCCATATAACAAAATAAAGAAAAAATATTGCACTTTAAATCTAATGTGCATGATTCATTCATAATAAGCTGCTAAAATAAAAGCATATCCAACAAGGCTCTTTACAAATACAATACAAATTTAAACTATTGATATATGCAATCATCACAACATTCAAAGAGGTATGTTCTTACAATACCTACTCTAAAATGTACACAATTAAATTTAAAAATACTCTACCAATATACAGACACGCTGTTGGACATATAATGTAAAGATAACTACCATTTACAATATAGTTGAGCCGTGGTTCTAGCTTGCAAAGGCTACAACAAGAAGGTGGATAGTGATGTTACTAAGAATGTCTAAGTGATAAATGTCACAGAATCACTGATGATGTAATACCAATGTTGAGTAATGTCCCTTCTTCATGAAATAAACATATCAACATTAAATATTAACATTATAATCTAAGGCAATTTGATAATAAAAAATACAGTTATTTGTTCAGATTCTTGTGAAAAATGACATAGACAGAGCAAAAAAGTAATATTATTTAACGCAATAGAAACTCTTATTGAATGCATACTAGAAAAAATTCATTGCAGAGAAAAAAGAGGTAACTCCTAACCTTATTTTAAAAATAAATTAGAAACACAATATATATTATATATATATATATATAATATATATATATATATATATATATATTATATATTATATATATATATATAATATATTATATATATAATATATATTATATAGAAGAGGAGAGAGAGAAGAGAGAGAGAAATATGGGTATGCTGGTACCAACATAAATTTATGCTTAGTATGATGTGTCACATCCACATCCACTCTTACCCATGTGAATGTGGTCCCATATTGAAATGAGTGGAGGGAGATGTGACACCTCACTACCTAGCATACCCATATTTCTCATAATATATCATGTATATATATATATATATTTATATTATATCTTATATATATATATATATATATATATATATATATATATATATTATATATATATATATATATTATATTATATATATATATATTATATATATATATATATATATAATATATATATATATAATATATATATATAAATTAACATTTAATCTCATTAAAACATAAAAATAATCAAAGTCTGTATTTTTAAAAGTTTTTGTTGAATATCGAAAATACATTTAACTTCTTTGTGAAATAAGACGTGAAGATAGAAGATGAAAGAGCTCATGGAAAAATAACATCACAAGAAATCCAACTCCAACCTGATGTCACAATCAACGTAGACAACGAAGACACAACTCTAGAATTGCTTAGGAAGAAGATAAATGTAAAGAATGATTGACCTTAACTTAAAAAATAAAATAGAAAGAATAATGTAGGTTGTCTAAAAATCACAATAGATAGCTTATCCCCCATCAAATACCGATGATGGAAGTTACAATCTGACGACTTCCAGAAGGCCATAATTTGAAGACTTTCACGTAGATCGCTGGAGGTTACAATCTGACGACCTTCACGACAACTGATGAAAGCTCTAATTCAACAGCCTTCACAATCAACATCGGGAGTTACAATCTGATGACTCTCATATTTTCAAGGAGCCAAGACGAAGGTTATAAGGTAACGATCTTTGCAACGCTCTAGCAAAAGAGACTACAAATTGACGGTCTCTTCATATTAAAACGCAGATATCTCTCAAACCGTAAGGAATTTGGCAAAACGGAGGAAGCGAACTGAAGCCTTTGGCTCAATTCAGATGGCTCCGTCTCGTCGAGATAGCCGATTTTTATATATAATTCGTCCAATTCCGACTTACGGTTTAAAAGTTATGACCTGTTCTTCGCAGCAAGTTATGTTCTGAAGTCCGTCTGTGAGACTGCACTTCGCCTGAGCATTGGACTTAGCATGAAGTTCGTCGAGCCCACCTAAGGATCACCTCTGCATCCAAGATTCAAAACGCAAAGGTCATGCCCGTGTTCTAAACTCAAAACGCAGAGGTCGTGACCTCATTTGAGATTCAAAACACAGAGGTCGTGACCTCATTTGAAATTCAAAACGCAGAGGTCGTGACTGCGTTCCAGATTCAAAACGCAGAGGCTGTGGCTACATTCCAGAGTCCAAACGCAGAGTTCGTGGACTCAAAGCGCAGAGTCCATGCAGAACCCACCTCTGCGTTTCCCAAACACAAAACGCACACGGACTGTGCGTTCTCCAGCAGACATCTAACTCTGTGACGCAGAGTTAAAGCACAAACGCACACATAACGTGCGTTCTTCAACAAACTCAACCATGCGTCCCAAACTCTTGATGCAGAGTTGAATTTCAACGCACAAGTGACCTGTGCGTCTCCAATTCCAGAACGCATGCGGCCTATGCGTTTCAAACCTTTGACAAAGGTTTAACTCTACGTCTCAGGCCTTAGACGCAGAGTTAAGGTCCAGAACGCCAAATTAGGCGTTTGACTTGTTCAAACACAAGCCGAACGGCCTCAAAACCGTTATCCCACGTTCTGAGGGATTTTCGCCCACTTAGGAGCGGATTTAGGGGTTAGTTATACCCCTAATCCCCCTATAAATAACCGACTTACTCAACTGAGTAAGGGGTTGACGTGTGCTGGCATTAAAACCGCTTAAGGTTAGCAGATCTCGGCAGCAAAAAACCGCACGAAGGAGGAGATTTCTCTGGAGATCAACAAACTACTCAGTAGTTAGCAAATTGAATCTGAGGGGATCCCTTCATCAACGGCAAATCAACTTGGCTATCAACTGAATCTTCGGTTCTAACAATTCTGTTACAGAGTTTCAACTCGCTCTGAGTTCTGAAACTCGTTTAAGAGTTCGTAATTAAACTTGCAACGCGAGTTAATTGCACTAATCAATTATTCGGTCCTTAACAACTCTTTTCAGAGTTTTCAACTTGTTCAGAGTTCTTTACACTCGTTAAGAGTTCTAAACCGAATTCATCAAGCAAATCAATCGTTTTCGTGAGATAGTACGGTCGGATCGTCAACGGAGAGCAAGTTCGACGCAAGCAATCGAAGGAGGCACTCTATCGCTACCAAGAAGAACCCAGTTTTAAACAAAGGGGAGAATCAAATTCATTCTCCTCTCTTTTGTAATCGGAATCCAAATTGTAATCGATTTTGAGAGAATACAAATTAATTTTTCTTTCATTGTCTTTTTACTGCAAATTTCCAACAAACAAATAAAAGATTTATTTTTCGAATTTTATAGAATAACTTAATTTTTTGAGTAAAACCAGGAATATTTAGAAGGGATTCTCATCAACTCTTTTAAGTATTTTTATATGATTATGTGGATGATTTTCTCATATAAAAGTGTACTAGAGTTATCATTAATCTTTAGCTTATGATTTACTCTGAAGTTTATGTATGATTAGCAACAAACTTTATATTCTCTTTAGTTTCGCTCTAGCACACGTTAATTAATCATATCTTGGCTTATTGGCTTTAATTATTCATCTTTTTTTTATAATGCTATTTTTAAGTATTTTTTACTTTTATAACATTATACTTTCTCAAACCAAGCTTTGTTTCATGTCGGTCCAAATAACGTAAAAATTCAAATTAGTTTTAGATTACATTTGTTTCCTAGCAATTCAATTATCAATCATGAAAATTTAAATTTAGTGTAGCCCATTTAAACAAACATCAAAGAAAATAAATATATAAAGTTTCTTAGTCATTAATCTATATATAGGCGACAAGAAAATTTAGTGTAGCATGTAATCTCAATATAATATAATATATATATTATATATATATATATATATATATATATATAGAGAAATATGGAGAACCTTGGTACCAAGTTCTTTCATTGAACTTGGTAGTCGAGGTGGCCAAATCTAGCCTTTACATCATGCCTCGGAGATGGAGCCTCTTTTTTAAAAGTAGGGTGAATAGTAATTGAGGCTCTCTCTCCGAGGCATGATGTAGGGTCTTGATTTGGCCACCTCACTACCAAGCTTCAAATGGAGAAACTTGGTACCAAGGTTCTCCATATATATATATATATATATATATATATATATATATATAGAAAAATGGAGAAACTTGGTACCAAGTTGCTCCAAGCAACTTGGTAGTGATGTGGCATAATCTTGTCCCTATATCTACATTGGAGTTGGTGAAGGGTGGTTGTGGCTCTATCTTCAAGATGTGATGTAGGGGCAAGATTATGCCACATCACTACCAAGTTGCTTTAAGCAACTTGGTACCAAGTTTCTCCATTTCTCTCATATATATATATATACTAGTTTTTATGCACGTGCAATGCACGTGGTTAAATATTAAAAAAATATTATTTTATATTTATTTCATTACTTTAAATAAGTAAGATTTATCATGAGTTCAAATATGTATTATTGAATTATAAGATTTATTAGTATTTTATTTAAATATTAAAAAAATTAAATGTAAAGGAATTTAAGCTAAATTTGGATGAATATACGTATCTGGCATATAGTAATTGTTAGTATGAATTTTAGTTATAGTAATGTAGAAAATATTTCAAAAATTTAAGTTATTTTAGATATTTTTTGACTTAAAAAGCTAAGATCATTGTTTGATTTATTGCAAACTTGTAAATTATTTTTGTTCTAAAAATTTTTAATTGATCACTACCACCAACACTTAACAGGAACTTAATTAAAGTATGAAAGTAAATCTTGTTCAAATTTGGTCCCTTATTCAACATGGCAACAATCTCAACAAGTAATAATTAGTAAGCCAAGGTTTTTTTTAAAACAATGAATATTGAGGTTTGTGACAACCCCAAGCAAATTTATCACAATAGTAATTCTTTGCCAATTGGTTAAAGATGTCACCTTTATATCATAAATGATTGATCACATGTTGCGCTATCCATAGACAATAATAAAATATAGTAAAATGATTATATATCAAAGTGTAATTTTATGTGATGTAAACAATCACATAAGCATACAAAACTACTATAAAGTTAAATACATGCTGCGGTAGCTATCAAAAAATAAGATGTTATATAAAATGATTAAAAAATATTGTTCTTGAAAATTTCTAATTGAACCAAGATCAATCTTTCTCCACCTTTATCTTTTTTCTGGGCAACTCTAGAGTAGCATCTTCATCATCTACGTCGATTGTAATATCAGACTGGAGTTGAATTTCTTGTGCTATTATATTGCCTTCGCCTCGTTCATCTTTTGTCTTTTCATCTAACTTCACCAGGAATTTGAATGTTTTTCCGATGTTCAAAACAAATTTTTGGAAATATGGACTCTGATTATTTTTCTGTTGCAATGAAAACAAATGTTATATTAATACTTATGAATTTGTTTATTTTCTAATTTACTACTTGAATAGAGTTAGGAATTACCTCTTTCTTTTCTGTAATGAATGTTTCTGCTTTGCATCCAATAAGAGTTTCTGCTGCGTCAAAGAGTGTTACTCTTGCATTATCCGTTCCATTTTCCACGAGAATCTTAACTAAGTACATGTATTTTTCATTGTTAATTTCTAAAGATAATTAGTATTGTATTTTAATATGTTCATGGCATTAAAAAATATATATTACTTAACCTTGGTACTGGGTCATCAATGATTCTGCGGCATTTGTCATTCAGACACTCTTTACTAACATCTTTATCAACCTTCTTGTCACAGCCTTTGCAAGCATAGAACCATGGCTCGAGCCTATTTAAAATAGTAGTTATCTTTACCTTAAATGTGCAATATCGTGCCTGTATATTAACAAAGTTTAGTTAGATTTAAATTTGTAGATAAGAATATGTATATAATATTGTACCTGTATCGAATTCTGTGACTTATGCATAATATCACTAATATGAATTTCCTTGGCATTTTTAAAAAGCGTCGATGGAGATCATTTTGCTTTTGCAGTTTCTTCCAATTGAAACCTGCATATTATATTAAAAAATAATAATATTCCATTATTGGATTATATGAAAGTATGCATGTGGAGTTATATTTTTTTGTATCTGATTAATACTCATGACTACACTTGAGGCCATATCGCCTTCTGATATATGTATTTATATTATGCTGATATTTATTTTCCTCTACATATTCTTTTTTGGTATTATTACCTCTGTCTTGTTCTACATATTGGTATGAATGGGTTTTTGCCTTTTGTCCCCCCTAGATTTATTTTACTTGCAGATTCATGCTTCACATTTTCTAATTCACCCTTACATTCTCTCGCACTATTTTTCGCTTTTCTTGCTAAGACAATAACATCCGGATGAGTAAATTAGTAATTATATAGATTTTACGGTGAACCGAAAATAGCAATAGATTTACAGGGTATTATTGTATGTGAACAAAACATCCCTTATTTTTTCATGAAGCATGGGTACTTTTCATTTTATCTATTCTCGTTTTGAAATTTAATTATATCAAATGACAAGATGTTACCCCCTCGTCATTTTATCTATTCTCAGTTTGAAATTTAATTGTGCTAGATGACAGGAAACTTCCCCGAACGCCGAAGAATGTAAGCATAAATTAGCAATGATTTGTATTCTATAGATGGATTGATAAGATAAATTTGGGTTTATATGTATAAATGTTTTTTCCTTGGTGAAGAGGTGGGGACAGATTTTCAAAACCGGAAAAAATGAGAATTCTCAGTAAAGCAGTTCCCTGAGGGGGTGTTAGTCAATTGGGACATTTTCATGCAAAATGGGATAATTGTTAAAGTGGAATAATATTTCGCTAGTGGGATATTTTAGTGGGATAACTAGGAACAATTTTGTGAAGCGGGATATTTTGATAAAATAACGTGGGATAAATTTTTATAATCATGAAGTATATATTTATGCATTTTGAAGATATAAATACTATTTATGTATTTTAAACTTACTATTATTAATTGATAATTACTTACAAGCTATTCGTTACTATTAAATAACTTTTGGTTAGACTATAAGATATTGACAATTATTATTATGATGACGGTAACCATAATAGGAAATAAGTAAAGGAAAAAAATAAAAAATAACAAAATAAATACGAGTTCTAGTTTTTTACCACATAGTTCCAAGCTAAAACTTGGAATAATTTGAGAGACTAGAACTCTCATTTTTGTATAGAAAAATAAAAAAAGTGGGATAATTTTGTACCATTATCCCAATTCTAGTTTTGTTAAAGTTCTGCTTGACTAACACTGTAAAATTTTATTCTAGTTTTAGTTCTATGTGACTAACACCTTAAAATTTTATTCTAGTTTTAGTTCTATGTGACTAACACCTTAAAATTTTATCCCACAGATTATCCCAGTTCTAATTTTAAGTTCTAGGTGACTAACCCCCCCTGAAGGAACTATTTAGTAAACAACATGTTGCAAAAGCACAAAGGGATTAAAAAAAGATGTAAAGGAACCGATGTTTCTTGACAATAGCAAGTCATATGGGTTGTGAACATGCTTAACATTCAGCATTGTATTTAATTTTCATAACATACTAAGGAAGATGTCAAACTTAAAGAATAACTCAAATCAAAGTGACATTTAAAGGAACATGGAAGGAAACTGGACTCACAAAAGTACAGATATAAATAAACATCGTCCAACTGAAATCTAACTCTCTCTGCTTTTATATGTAACCATCATAAATTAAAAACACAATAGATAATCCTCCTCTATAAAACATATATGTAGTAAATTTATTACAAACATTACAAACTAAATAGTTCCGTGAAACATATAAATTTGTATAATATTATATTATACTCTTTAATGTATAAAGTTTCCGCGTTAGCGAAATTTTGTCGGCGAGGTGGTTATTTTATCCCTCTTTTTCGTGAGAAGCCAAATTGATATATGGTAGCAATTTAATAGGTTGCTAATATTGCTAATTTGGGTTAGTGTATTAATTAATAGCATTAATTAATCTAGGAACAAGGAGGCGTGTTAATGGATATAATTTGGTCGTCTAATCGGATAACTTTTCAAAGTTTTCCGTGCTTGTTAACTTTGGATTTTGTCCCTATAGCTTCACAAAAGATTACTTGCATGTGAGGGAGCTTTACCTCATCTTATGACACGATAGTTAGATTAAAAGTTTACGTGGAGGGTTTCAGAAACTTTGAAAATTCTTGTAGAGGATATAGAATAATAGCCTTATTATCTTCCAACGGATATGATATTATGGATATGATATATAAAGTAATTAATCGGGGATTGATAGGATTTGTTATTACGGGCCGGATTTATATAACAAACCCATAAAATAATTTGTTATCAATCGGATATGATATTTATTAAAGTTAGTAACAACATCATTTCTTATCATTAAATTAAATTTAAAAATTAGAATTTGATTATAGATAGGATAGTTCAAACTTTATAGGGGTATATATCATTAAATTAAATTTAAAAATTAGAATTTGATTATAGATAGGATAGTTCAAACTTTATAGGGGTATATTTGTCTAAAAAAGATGATTATAGATAGGATAGTTCAAACTTTATAGGGGTATATTTGTCTAAAAAAGATTTTTCCTAACTCGTGTTTTAAAGTGAGTATGATACAAGAGAAATTAAGTCAATAAACGAGGTACTCGAAATTCAGCAAAGAACTTAATTATGAATGTAAACCGCCGAAGACTTCGCAATGGAAACATGCTACAGACTACCCAAGAATAGCAATGATCATGCAATCACATACAAATTAACTCATTAATTCGGCTGCTTTATTTAACAAAAACCTGACACATGTCTAATTCTGAGAAGGACACGAGATACACATGATGGCCACCTGTCAAACATAACAATATAACATGCCTTCATAACAAAAATATACATGCTATATAACTTGAAACACCATGGAGGAAGATGTTCTAGATCTCTTTCCTGTTTATTGAAGGGCAAAGGACTGAGTATTTAGGGGCAAGATAAAGACGCTAATATACCAGACCCCTTTGACATAAAAAACACGGACCTATTCACAATTGTTGTATATATACAACAAATACTTTAGACTTCAATATTCTCACCTAGACGATAATTAGTCTTGAAGAAATACAAAATAAATAGAATGTTTTGTTAGGCTTGGAAATATTATATTTCTATACTATGCCTTATAATAAAAGATTATTGACTTAGTATGTTTTGTTAGGCTTGGAAATATTATATTTCTATACTATGCCTTATAATAAAAGATTATTGACTTAGTATGAATGTGTTGTAATCTACACAAAAACTGAAACTACTTAAAAACATGCAAATAAATCTAAATTATAATAATATCAAACATGCAAAAACTGAAACTACTTAAAAATATGCAAATAAATCTAAATTATAATAATATCAAACATGAAGATTTACCTTTATAGATGGGAGAACCTGCAACAATCAAATCCTTAATCACCGAAATTCTGCAATAAAATTGAAGTAATTTTAAAAAAAATTAAATTGCCTTAAAATGTAATTGCAATGTAAAACAAATATCACCATCACCATTCGCCATTAAATCAAATACACAATATTTCTAAAGAATAATTATGCATGAAAATAATATATATAATAAAGAAACATACATGTTGAAGGAGATGGAGTTAGTATAAAAATTGTGTAATTTCTTGGTTTATATATAGGTATTAGGTATTACATGTGATAGGATAATAGTCATAATTAGAGTTTTATTAGGATTTGAATTATATTACAATCAATCGGGTTGAATTATTGAATCACACGATAAATATTCCAAGGCTGGTATTAGATATTAGGTATTACATGTGGTATAATCTGTTGCTGATAACAGTTTTATTAGGATAAATATTTCTTCGTTTGAATTACCTGATAGCTTCGTTTATTAATTCCAAAATAACCGAATAGAAAGATATTGGCCTAATAGAAAGATATTTACCTTCTACGAAAGATTTAATCGGTTATTTTGTTAATTCCAAAATAAGAGCATCTTTTCCCATCATTAAAATTAAATTTGAAAATTTTAGATAGTTGGATATATCAGTTTATATGCAAGCAAAAAAGATTTGAGAAATAGGTTCTCTGGCCTCCCATCTCACAATCTCCAGAAACTAAAAAAATGTGATTCACAAAAACGATTTACAAATTTCTTAGAAACTCAATGTTCGGCAAAACATAGACATGAAAAAAAAAACATAATTTAAACACAACAATTACTGCATGAATATATTTTCTGCAAAACAAAAGAAAACCTGCGTCATATCACATGATATAGCAAATAAATCCCATGACTCTAGAAGTTACATAAATCAAAAATAACAAAAACAGAAAAAAATTCTCATGTCAGATTCCATCAAGGGTATCATCATAAGTTTGTACTACTCGTTGGCTACCACAAAGAGGACACTTATATTTCGTATGATTCAACAGCCGATCAACGCATCGCAGGTGAAACCTGTGGTTGCATTTGGGAAGCAGCCTCAGCTTCTGCCTGTGTTCAAAATCCTTGCAGCAGACCAAACATATCTCCGGTAGATCGTAACGGGTAACCGTAGAAGAAAACGGTCGTAAACGCTCGTTATACACGAGCTGTTGCATTTTCTTCAACTGTTGGCCGTGATCCCGTTCGTTCCGCTCAGAACGCTGAACGAAATAGTCCTGAGATTGCATTAGCGATCAAAATTTTCTGTTGGGAGCACAATTAATCGATTTGGTGTTGAGAATAAAGGAGAAGGTGAATTTTTATGGAAAATTGGTTATCCTTCAAATTGGCTATATTTGATGTTGATGGCAATGCACGGTTGTTCCACAACTTGAGGGAGTCGAGCAACTTTCGGATTGAAATAGTATAAAAGTCTGTGATTTGAACGATAATGAGAATACTTAATATGATCCATTAAAAAATTGATTTATTGGTCCATAAAAGGGCTAATATTAGAAAAAAAACCCCCCTGAACTTTTAAGGTGACGTTCTCAGTTATTTTAATTCGTCTAAATACCCTCTACTTTAGGGGTTTCACAAATAGTCCTCCTGAAATTTTTTTATCCATTGCAAGAATGAATAGGACCCAGATACAGGTCGTTGGGAAAGAATAAAGTATGAATTGAATCAGTACTTATTATATTTGTATGAGAAAAGTGTTCCTAAGGTGACGTCTTAGATAACCATCTAAGTACGCGGCCTAAAATCACATTATTGAGCTATATTGTGGATGATCCGCTCCGTTGAACTTGATCTACATATTCTAAAACCCTTACACACTAAGTTTAGGGTGAACCCATCGTCGTTTGACCCTCCGTCGAGTCGTGTGAAAAGTTCTATTCATTCGAAACATTTAAAATTGATACGATTGGATGAATGGTCAAACGACGATGGGTTCACCCTAAACTTGGTGTGTTGGGATTTTAGAATATGTAGATCAAGTTCAACGGAGCGGATCATCCACAATGTAGCTCAATCATGTGATTTTAGGCCGTGTTCTTAGATGATTATCTAAGGTGTCACCTTAGAAACACTTCTCCCTATTTGTATTCACATAATAATAAAGAATATCGACACGATTATATATGATATAGGGCGTGGGAAAGAATAAAGTATGAATTGAATCAATACTTACTATATTTGTATTCACATAATAATAAAGAACATCGATACGAAGCAGAACTCATAGTCCACATTTACCAAATTTGAATTATGTCATCGTCCAGACAAGTGGAAAATATGTTCAGATGCAAAATAAACACAAGGAAAACAAATAATTTTGAAAAATATATAAGTAATGTGACATAAATATAATAAATTTCTTAATTCTGGTCTATCAATCTATCTGACAGACTGTGAATCTAGGATTAGAATACAAATCATATCCTACCAATAGGGAATGAGTCATTGAGTATCCATATTCGCTCGCATGTTATCGGATCCAAATACGGATATGTGGGCGGATAACCGCATCCGTTTTGTACCTCTAATCCAGGAGACCTCATAGATTTCAACGTGCTGCTCGTTTCTCAGCTCGAGCTCTCACTCCTCAACAATGGGAGCATCATCATCAAGGTCAACCTCAATCAACTCCTAATCCTCTCTCTTCCCTCTCGCTTGTTTGATCTCAGCATCCGACAATGGCGATCCCATCTCGGGTCGAATCGGTCGTCTCCTCCATCGTCTCAGTCCATCCCCACGAGATCTCTGCCCTAGTCCACTCCTCCTCCTGCTTCTTCTTCGTGAGTTCGAATCCTTCAATTTCATGATTTCATCCTAAATCCCTTAAAGTTTACCTCTTTTTGGTTGGATTGATTAGTTGGTGCTTCGAATATCAGATTTTGAGCGCGTATTTTGTGATATTGCCTCTGCGAGATGATGGGGCGATCTCGTTAGGGTTGGGGAATCTTCCAAGTTTGTTCGTGGGTTCGCTTGTTTTGACTCTCATTGCTGCTCCGCTTTCGACCCTTTTCTTTTCTCTGCCCAATTTGTCTAAATCGAGGGTAAGATGAATTCTTTTCTTTTCTTTTCTTTTTTGGGTATGTTTGAAGATTATAATTACTTGGCACGGTATTGTAAATACTAGAAGTTAATAGTGGGGAATTACCGGTGGTCTTTTGTGAGTGAAATTGGAATGGTTTCGTTTAGTTCTTTTCCCCCCATCTAATTTCTTTTTATTGTTTAATTAGTTACTTTACAATGGAAAATTGAATGGAATTAATTCTCTAGATGAAATTTTGTTGTTATTTAATACATGGGAGCAAGTCCATCCTCCAAACAACTCCTTCACTGTGGGGTTAAGTTTTGCTTTCTGGCATCTATAGAAGGATAAGCAAATGATCTTTCGCGTGTGAAATTATAAAAACCGTAGCTTTTGGTTTGTGAAAGGATAAATTTTGTAGCTACTTTGATTACTATATTTTATGGTACAACTATACTTTTCCTTGACAAGCCTTTTTCAATCTAAGATTCTAATACAAAATTAAGTTCAATGTAATCCAAAACTGAAATAAACTAAAACAAAGTATAAAATACAACACTATCATAATCAGAAATGGAGATAGTATAAAGGGGGGTGATAAAATCTGTCAACTAATGATTAAAATTTAAGGGCTAATCCAAGTAAACATTATTGTTAACTTAAGCATATAAATCATTAATCCATTTGCCTTCATTTAAGCACTTACCGAGAAATTTCCTCTCAGACACTTCAAAAATTGATTAAACCTGTTAGCAATTAACAAAGAAAAATAACTACTCCAAGAAATTAGGAGCTACAGTTGTACCAAGAAATTAGCTCATTAATTCAGAAAAGCAGAGCATCATCTGACAAACTTGAAGAAATCTTGAGATTTTTCGGACGCCTTATCAGAAAAGAAGGATATTTGAGGTTGGAAGGACTAGTACCAGATTGATTGTATTGTTTGATTCGTAGTACGAGTTAACAAGATACACCACATTGGGATGTAAGCAGTTGAACAGTGGTAGACTTAATAGGTATGTTTTTTGGGGTCGTCAGACAGTTGAGATTATGAATGCTGACCTGTGAGAATAAACACTATGTTAATAAAAGCTTGTATATTTGACATGTATAAACAAGTCATGATATAGTATATTATTGAAAATAAAGTTACTTCTTTAGTTAAAAGTTAAAACAATAATAATGAATTCAAATTAAATTGGTCAGTTAAAATACATACTCTTAAGCTTTAAGACAACAAATAAGTCTAATAAGAAAGAAAAAAGTACTATAATAAAATAACTCAAAAGTCAAAATAACTTGTTGAATCACTTACTTATAGTGCTCTTCTTCATTTCTTGAATCCCTAGTTTCGGCAAATTGGATTAAGACCACACCAGGAGATGGAACTCACGAAGATCGAAATCCAAAGGTGAGTGGGAGCTTAGATACTGATGGAAAGGAAAGAAAGATCAGAGTTTTGTTGGATTGATAAAAGAGTAAAAAGAGAGATGAAACATATTTTTCTTATTACAAAGAAGGCCTTTTGTGTTAAATTTTATTCTTTTTATACATGATGCTTATATTGTACGTTTTCTGCTACTGTCTATAGTGAGTATCTATGTCTTTAAAAAATTAACATTATTTACTTTTTGATCAATATCTGAGTTCGTAATATTGTCTTGAATTTCAGGCATTGGTTTTGATACACAGATTTTTTAGTGTATCCCTTCTCCTATTTTTTGTTCTTTGGTTTACATCTTCAGCCGGACGACTGCCTCCCAACCCCAAGGTGAATGCACAAACAAACACAAAAATAAAGTGTTTCTCTTAGTGATCATGTACCTATTGTTGATTTTATATTACACTGGTTGAAATTTCTATGTCTAGGTCTCAGTTTTGCATGGATCGATAGTTGAGGGTACGAAAGACAATACTGCTGTAGGCAATCCTACTGAGTCTGCTGGATGGGGAAACCATGGCTGGTTTTACATTTCAGTCAGGATTGGGTTTTTCCTATGGGTATAACTGTTGCTTTAATTATTTTTTATTAAAAGTGCTGTTGAAAGCAACTTGTCAATTTACCTTCTGACTTAGCTTTATCTGTTCTCTGAAGGTTGCCTTGCTTAATCTTATTACAATCTCTTCAACATGGGCCCGAGTAATTGATATTATGGATAATGAGGTAAGATTCCTTTCAAAGTGCAGAACAGTGGTTGAGAATGTAATCCCTGATTTTTCTTATTAGCATTCAGTCAGGTTCAAGATTGTTCGGCTTTGTTGGTGCCGGAGCTACACTTGGGCAGCTTTTTGGTTCATTATTTGCAGCAAGCATGGCTCGTTTAGGACCATGTATGTACAATTTTTATTAATAATGAATGTGCTTCTTTCATATACTATTTTGCAGTCGTATCAATACAGATGAATTCTTTCATTATACTACAGCTAATCATCTCGTGTCATGCCATTTTAATTGTTGTTTTGGTTCATTCTCAGTTTTACTACTATTTTCTGCTCTGTTAATGGAGCTTGCTGCGCAATCATCAAAGGGAATCAACCTTGATACATGCCATGGTGAAGAATTATCTTCCATTAGGTATGTTCCTAAAAAGTAACAGCTCCAAAATTTGTTTGTTTGAACTAATTTATAATTAAAGTATTTTCATTGAACTTCTTCAATTTATTGTTTACTCTGGAAAAAGGTTTCATTTAGCCATCTCTGTCATTTACTGATTTACATTTACTGGTTTAAGCCAGAAAACAACCAGAAAAGGAGAATTTACCAGTCTGATCAAGGTTTTAAATATCGTTTATTGGGGATTTATCGGACGGTCAAAAGCCATATCGGATAGCGGAGATCAGGGATATATTGGGGATAAGTAGTATTTATTGGAGTGTCATATCGAAGGGTGTGCATGCATAATATAATGTCCTAAAATATAATCTTGAATAACATACAATCAAATAACAAGATAAACTAACAAACTGTAGAAGCTTAATGAAATATAAACATACCATAATATAAATGCACATGTTTTAGATCACTAACCAAATGTAAATACACATGTTTAAGATCACTAACTGATAATTCCAACAAATTTTACCACTAAACTCGGCTGATTTATTGCCTTATCACCGCTTTACCGCCGATAATTACCCCAAAACGATAACCAATTAAAAATTGAACTTATCATAGCAGAAGGGCCCCAAAACTGATGATTCGCCGATAATATTGATTTATCAATCAATATTTAAAACCTTGAGTCTGATAACTAAGCAACATGGGTGAATGCGATTAAATTCTGAAATGAAAAAGTAACATTCATTTGAGAATACATATGCTTTAGTGCTACATGCATTACAGGGGAAAATGAATGCTTTTTCGCATAAACACACCTAACACAGATGGAGATTTTGGTTTGGCTACCCATGAAAGATATGATCTTAGAAGAAGAAAAGGAGAAATGGAGATAAAATCTGAAAAAGTTTAGGACAGAGAAGGAGAAAACAGTTTATCTGCAGAAGATTTGACACCTTGATCAGGCATGCTTCCAATTGGATTTCACATCTGTTATTGGATCATTGGATCGCATGTCATGTGATTGATGGAGGGAACTTAAGTTTCTTTATTGATTCTCGGTAGCTCATTTAGCAACCGTCACTTCATACTTGATTTTATTTTCCATATAAATGTGTGTTTGTAGATGCTGGAAGTCTTATTTGGACCATTCACATGTTATATAACACAAGTTATGTGTCCCCCCTTTCATATAGAGAAGATAATCAACATATTGAGGCTGATGATGAGCTATCATCTGTCCCTGTGGAGTCTTCTCCAAAATCACCTACATATATGGTGAAACCCAATCTGTGGATCATGCTAGAAGGGCTGCAGCTGATACTTTCATCAACATATCTCCTATATGTCTCCTTATTTCTGTGGCTGAGTGCAGTTATCTCTTCCTTCTTCTATTTTCAGGTATAGTTAATTTAATTGGGGTAAGTTTCATTTTCCAAAGTACTTTCTTCTACGCTCGTTTAGATGCCCAATACATATTATCAAAATGTTTCCTGAGTGCTCAACCTGAAAGTATGCATCAGTAGTATATCAAAAAATCTTAGAGTGCTTGACAATCGTATATAAAATTATTGATTGCCCAGAAAAATATATTCCCTGCATTGAGCGAACAGAATGAAAACACATTTTAAATCATATAAAGAAAGCTTGTAAAACAAGCCTTTGGGAAGTGAACACCATGTAAAAAAGATTACTAACAATTCAATTTTGTCACAATTGACAGAAAGTAACGATAATTGCCATTACTGTCACAAGCCATGTTGCTCGAAGAAGATTGTTTGCACTGATAAACAGTGTCATTGCTGTTTTCATTCTTGCTGGACAACTCTCTGTAACGGTACGATGCTGACTGATATAGAGTTTCTTAATGTTTTGTTATTGATTTAATTCCAAAGTAATGCTCTTTTGCTCACACATAATAAAACATTATTTATGTTTATATTATTTCCGCACCTTTATAACTGTATGCTGACAGAAGCAGCATTTGTTGATGAGCTTGTAATAGTTTAATTCAAAATAGTTAGCTTGCTTCCTCATGAAACTGCAGGCTAGTGCATAAAACATGCAATATATCCTAAAGTAGTATAGGCATGAGTTATTTTTGGCATTCTCAAAATTTTGATGAACTCAGTACCTCATGATGAGTACATTTGCACCTAGATATGCTTGGAAAAGTTCGAAACATAACTAAACTACCTCCAACATATATATTTTAACTAAACTACCTCCAACACATATATTTTTGTTAAATGTTTCATCAATGATGGTAAGAGTTTTTGGTCTAAAAGTTGAAGTTTGAAAGTTAGGGACTGCTAACTATCAATGGTACATGAGACTATTGAACCCAATATTGACGACCATGTTTCTGTGAAATTGTGAAACCATGCAGCTGCAAGCTATTACATGCTCCCACGTCTAGGATTGACACGCTTTTCTGTTAGTTGTGATACCAACCTTTAGAATCTCCAGCCTGAATTTAACACACACACACACACACACACACACACACACAGTGTTGTAAATAGCGGCCAATAGCCGGGCTATAGCGGCGCGAATAGCGGTCGCGGCCCTTCAGCGCTACGCGTAGGGGTTTCGCGGCTGGCTTAAGCGAGAAAATCCGCTATTCATTCGAATAGCGCGTAAAAGCGGATTTTAGCGGGTTAAAAGCGGGTTTTCGCGGTTAAAAGCGGATTTTCGCGGTTAAAAGCGGATTTTTGTTGTTAAAAGCGGCTAAACCCGCTAAACCCGCTATCACACATATTATGATGCTATATTTCTTGAATTTCTTCATAGTTTCATTCATACAACAAGCTTATTAATTGTTATTTATTGATAATACAAGAAATTTACAACTAATTGAATTTTTAGATTTTTTTATGAATTTTCTTATTATTTAGGATATGTAAATATATTTAAATTTGACCGCTATTTGACTGTGCGCTATTTGCCGCGATTTCGCCGCAATAGCCCGATATAGCCTTAGCGGTACCTCGCCGCGACGCGCCGCGATCCGCTATCAGCAACCTTGCACACACACAAACAAACACACCATGAACTCTCACCACTTTCGCATAAAACTAGCAGGCCTTTCATGTTATCGAGCTACTTTAAAATTTCAAAAAATTTTATTCAATATCATCTATTTGTGAACTTAAAATCTGATGGAATTTTCCCCTTTGTAATTTAGATAGGCAGTGAAAAAACTAGCTATTCTGAATTATAGCCTGAGAGTTATGGAGGAGGGATGATATTTTTGGGAAATATTCATGGTATTTTTCTATAATAGACGTGTATGCTTAATTTCCTGCTAAAAAAGTGGGAACTCATGGTACTTTCGAGTCTAGCCTTTAGCCAACCCACTTGGTATTGGATGTTGGATGCTACTTACTCAGCAAAAGACATATGGGATGCCTCCTTTCTACTTCATAATTGTTTTACTTAGTAATTGCAGAGAGAACACAGATAATATATAGTTCATATCTTTTGTCACCTGCTAATTTTCTAAATAATTCTACAGGGTCGTATCCTGACAATTGCTGGTGTTACTTTTGCTATATGTTCATCCCCATTTGTTTCTATGTTAAATATGGTTGCTCTAGCTTTTTGGCCCACATGGATTGCTGTTGCTATCTCTGAGACTCTTCGGAAGGTATGGCTACTAGAAATTCAATAAGTCTAGCATTCTAATTATTTGCAAACAATGTAGTTGAAGCTTTGTAATATTCTTAGATTCAGCTTTGTAACATTCTTAGATTCATGGCCAATAGTACATGTTCACATGTTGAACGCAATTCTCTTGATAACAGCCATATTTCTAGAGAAATCTGAACTCATCTCAACCTACCATGTGGTTACTAGGAGTGACAATAGAGTCGAGTTAGCTGGGTGCATGTCAAACCCAGAATTGACCGGACCCGCATAAGCCAAACCAGAACCTGGTCTGTTAAATAAACAGTTCAGGTACCCTCATCCATACCCATGAAAAAGCAGGATCCCATAACTGACCTGGTAACCCGCTTAGGATATGGATCGGATCGAGTATAGTTAGATTAAGTTTCCAAAGTTCTAGTTTCTTATTTTAAATAAATAATAGATGAAGTTATGTATTCTAGCATGGATTATTCTTGGACCTGGGTGAAAAAGTGTAGTTCATGCCCAGACTAGCTAAGCATGGCATGAGATATGTGCGTATGTGTACACACACACATATATGTATGTGTGTATTTATGTGGGTGTATACATACATATATAGTGATATTGAGAATTACGTAAGAAACATTGAATTGCCTGTTTTAATAAAATGAGAGTTAAAAAGTCATATTATTTACTTATCTTACTTTCTATTACCTTGTAGGTAACTACCTATGTTGTAACAAGACCAGGAAGGGAACTCTTGTTCACTGTTGTCTCTCAGGATGAAAAGTACAAAGCCAAGGTAATCTGCTGCATTAGTCAAAAGAAAGGTTTATGTAGTTTTATGATATTGGTAACTAAATAATAAAGTGAGATCAAATAAATAATGCAGTATGTTACTTTTCATGTTATTATTTTTTAGTTTATATATTAGAGAAATTGATGGAAAAGGGAACGAGAAGGATCACAAAAGTTAGTAGGGGAAAAGTTGAAGCATGGACTTATAACTGGCACTGTTATGTGTTTATCAATGTTTAAAGCATATGAGACTGGGCAAAATTTCAGCCCTTATCCATGTAATTTTATATTTAAGATGAACAACCCATGGTATTGTTAGTAACCGGATCTTCCTGCAATTGTGAGAGAGGACAAGAGAGAACTGAAAAACAATCACAGAAGGCAACAATTTTTACATGGTTTATGAAGATGCCTATGTCTATGGCCACAATAAAGTTCCTTTTTTATCTCTGATAAAATAACAATTACAAGAGAGTGTCCACTTTTGTAGAGAGAGACTAGGGCTACAAGTTACATGTAGAATAACCTATATAAATTTCTTTTGATGAGAACTTCACCTATATAAATTTCTCAAAATTCTCTTTTGATGAGATCTTCACCTATATAAATTTCAATAAAGAAGAATTCTCAGTTGTTCAATTATCTTTCTTCCATTAAGGAGGCCATAATTTTGAGAAAGCATGCCTGCTATGTTGCATGGAAATTTTCAAATCAAGATCTCTATAACAAGGATCAAATATTGGACTCTTATTCTCCATATAGCAGTTACAACTTGAATATTTGTTGATTGTAGAAATTATTCTACATATTATTGGAGATCCTACTGAATTGTGGCCCATCTATTATACCACTACTCTCGTGGTTATTACTTACTAACATGGTTCTTAATCTTTGGAATACACTGACTTAAAAGTACAATTTCCATTATGTCCATTTTAAAGCTTTAAAAAATAGCTCTGATTGGTTTTCAATCCAAACCCAAATCTCAATGTAAAAGATGTCAACAGACATATGTATAAACATTGAACCAATCTAGCAGGATATGTACCCTGAGACTATGTCATGTTTTTTCTATTGAATTATGGAAGTATTGTTGATGAAACAAAAAATGAGTACTATATTCCTGCAGGTCTGTATAGATGTCATTGTCCAAAGGCTGGGTGATGCTGCTGCTGCTGGAATATATAAGTTGCTTGTTGGCAACCTTGACAAGCGTCCATCTTTGGTATCTCTATATGCACTACCGGTATGTTCTATTGTGGTACTTAGTGAGCATTTATTTCCAATCGGTATTTGTCAACTATTGTGTTTCTTAATGAGCATTTATTTCCGATCCGTATTTGTCAAATCATAATATTAGCAGAATATGCATGCAAACAACATTA
The DNA here is from genome assembly GCF_001876935.1 of Asparagus officinalis. NCBI lineage: Eukaryota > Viridiplantae > Streptophyta > Magnoliopsida > Asparagales > Asparagaceae > Asparagus > Asparagus officinalis. Next base: position 4,409,719 of record NC_033795.1, on the reverse strand, counting down.
CTATTAAGTCTCATGCATCGCATGAGTGACAATAAGATTGTAATATAATAACCATATGACCATGTGGATTAGGCTTTCCGGCATAGAAAATGTTATATAATGACGTTTTTGTGGGGTTGTAACCCTTTTCACCGTGATAATAAATCCATTATACTAAAGAGAAAACAAACAAATAAAGCTAAAAAGATGAACTTGCGGGAAGCCATAACAGTTTTAACTAGGGTGGTCAGGAGCTGTAACAGATGCATCTGAATATTCTTGCTCTCAAATTTTATTGGAGATAATAATTTCAAATTATCCGGTTTAAGCCTTTTTCCTTCTGATTTCAGCTATGTTTCGTGTGGATAGTCACAGCGTTGCATCTGGGGAGACGTCAAACAAACCTGGCTAAGCTCCAAGCTGTTTCTGCGCTCTAACTCCTCCGTTTAGACTCCAACGAGGGACACGTCTTGAGGTCTGAAGAAATTGAAAGATACGATATACTTGCTCAACATAGAGCACATGAGAAACAACAACAGTGTAACACTAGAAAAGGTAATATGTAATACTGATTGTAGTTCAACCGTGTTTTTTTATACACAAATGGAATACATTTGCCATTTTTTTTTTAATTTAAAAGAAAAACAGAGCCCCGAATTCATGTCCAAGTTCAGTTTTACTGCTACAGGATTGACTGAAGTTTCATGTTCATTAGTTGTTTATGTCTTTATTTCGCGTTGGCTAGTAAATAATAAAAACTGGAAGCTTAAGTTCACTTATGGCTAATGAAAGAAGCTAAGATTTTTAAACTAACATAAATCACCTATGAATGATCATCACAGCCTACGAAAAAGTTTATATACTATATGTGTTCCGGTAGGAACGGTCTATAACATTAGATTAAAATAGGATTCAGGTTGGATATGGATCTGTCTTGTATCTGAAAAAATCTGTAAGCTTTCCTAGTACATATGTATTTCTGGACAAGAATCTGACTGGGAATGCAAACTTGAATTTTATTTTTTTTGGGGGGTTCATATCAGAGATTGGGTGTCCTAATCAGATTCCAATTCCTCTATAATATATATTTTTTACTGGATTCGCTTACAATCTTACTGTTAGGTAATAAAGAGCATTTGCAACTACTTAGGAAATCTGTTAGAAAGAAACACGTTTGTTAGGTATCTCACTTTTCTAGCCTATTTCCGCTCTTTGAGCTTGGACATTGGTCTCTTAAGTTTTCAACAGGAAACACTCTTTTCTAGATGAGTGTGTCAGGACCTTTCCAAGAGGTTTCCACTATTTTGGTCAACCAAACGGAGAAGAAGGCGATAAACTTTCGTTAACTTCATCTAATGACAAACTTCAGTTAATGGTAGACTCGATATTTGATAAAATTTTCATCGTTTCCATGAAATATACATATTGAGAAACTTTTTAATAAATCTAACGATTTATGTTTCAACAGATGGATCCTTGACTTTTGGCTAAAAATTATTATTGTTATTATTATGATCTGCCCATGTTCCGCTCAAGATGACAATTCTCACGTGCTTAACATTATGGGATAGATTATGTATCGTCGCTAATCTTGTGAAGAGGATTTGAATTTATAATTTATGTCTTTTTTGCAACAATAGTCTATGATACATTGATCGGAGGTTTTTTTAAAAAAGACCCTTTTTGCTAAATAATTAGCAAAGCCGACCGTTTTGCTAATTATTTAGCAAAACTGACCTCTTTTTGACCAACAAGTCGGTTTTGAAAAATTACTTCTTCGAAACATACGGGACTATTAGTCGTGTATGTTTAGTGGCCAGTAATTGGTCACTAATCTTAAGCCAGAAAACTCACGGAACTACTAGTCCCGTGGGTTTGTTGAGCCCTCGACAAAATATACGGGAGTAGTAGTCCCGTACGTTGAGCAGAAACTCTCTCAAGCTCGCCTAGCAAATTCACGGGACTACTAGCATATCCACGGGACTAGTAGTCCCGTGAATTTGCTAGGCAGACACAAAACCTGCACAAAACATGCACAGACCCCTTTTGCTTCATATACATTGTTTTTTGACCACAATTTGTGCAAAAATATAACATTCACTTCGTATAAATTGATATACAATATAATATATATAAAAGTTATAAACTTTAAGAAATAAACACTGGATAAGAACACATTTAATCAATTCACAACATCATAACACAAGAGATATGTCATATACATATCAACACAACAAAATATTATAAACAAATCCAAATATATCAAGTCTATCCATACGACAAAATATATTCGACATATTGTGGAGCATGCTGTGCAAAACCAAACTGTCTAAGCACACGATCCGGCACATGCATCTCCATAATTTCAAAACAAATGAGAGGAATGCTGACTCTCCATATATTGTGTCCCTCCATGCAAATCAGTGGTAGATGAGGTAGGTAAAGTGCACATGGTTGCCACTCGAACTACAAAGTATTTCATATATTAATAACTCTTTGAAATATATCGGTAGATTTAAATAACTTAAATTCAATTTTGATACCTGATAAATTTTCATTCGGTTGGGCTCTCCTCTATAAAAATCTAACTGTCTTGCCGGGGCCTCATCGTATGCTTTAGTGACGTTCCATCTGCATGTATGATATAAGGTAGGTTGTAGTTTCAAATTTAAAAGTTAAACTTAAATTTTCATTAATTAAATCCAAAAAAATTTACCCGCATCCTAGTGGAATCTATCCATCTAAATCTTGCGTCTCGCATAATCTTGGTCTTAAAACCAATCTCTCACATACCCAAACTTGTAACAATATCAAACATCCCTTGAGCTCCTTATTTTGCATATAAGCAACCTTCGACATTTCCCTATATATGTATGCTAAAACAACATTACCCCATGATAATGTCCTGCACCTATTGAAGTCCTGGAGAAGCGGTAACCACTTATCACATGACAAATGTATTTAGTCATTTTATAACAATAATGAGCAAAATCTAGCAAAAACGTTCAAGATAGTACATTATAACAATAACAAGTTGTCTTACCTCAAATGTACTTTATGTTTACTTGAATCGGGAAAAAGAAGCATCTTGATCATGTGCAAAATATATGCATGAGTATGCTGCTGGATCATGACTTGGGATGCATCGTCTGGCAAGGGGTTTGTGAAATTTTCTTTAGCCACTTCAATCTAATATATTCTCATGCAAGGACTCCAGAGATAGTCCTAACAAATCATCACAGACTCGACGTCACACATGCCTATTAGTCACAGTAACACAAGGACCATCAATGCGGATACCAAAGATCATTGCTACGTCCTAGAGAGTAATAGTCGCCTCGTCGATACGTAGATAAAAAGTGTTAGTCTCTGGTCTCCATCTATCCTTCAATGCATTAAGTAGTGCCCAATCAAGCTTCATCCATCGCAATTTTGAGCATGTGAGAAGACATGCTTGGGCTACTAGAATAATGATACACGGATCTTCAAGTGGCCAACGCGTATGTCCAAGACTATGATCAATCATAACTAGCTCCGGTCCACTCTGCACAATAAAAAAAAAAATTAGAATATAACAATGAGTAAGTAATATGTGACTATAAACTTATGGCTAAAAATTTATGAATCATTACAGATGTAAATGATATACTCTCTAAACGGTGGTGTGACTGATCATAGAGGACGTCATCACTAACCGACCCGAGAAGCATAGTGTATATACCTGCACATATAATTATTAACTTATTAGTTTCTACCGAATTAATAAGACTATAATAATAAAAAATAGAGATAGAAATAGAAAACATATTACCAATTAATTGCTATCTACTTGTTCTTGATGGACAACAAGACCTATTATGACCTAATTGATTACATTGTCCACATTTAATTCGCAACACTACTCCTTCCCGGCATTGATCCATAGCACCTCTAATGCGCACAGAGCGAGGTCGTCCCACTTGTTTTTTGTATTAAGGTGGTAATATACATGGTATATTATTATCCGGCCAATAACGACTATCGTCTGGAGGATGTAAACTCTCCTTATAAGCATTTCAATAATAATTTGTTGAATACCAAGCTGAGCAATAATGATCATATGACAATCTAGTGCCACCATCCTGATTAGAACTAGTCGCTAAAATATGTTCACATGGCATTTTTTATAATTATGGTATATTACAAGTACAACTTTACTCTTGGCATAAAGATAGATGATGTAAGTACCTTCACAATCTTTAACCTCCTATTCATTATCGTTGAATGACTCAATTCTACATGTTCTTATGGCCACAATCATTTTCTGCAGAATACTCTTATTTTTTCAGAGTGTAACTACTCATTCAATTTGCACCATCACCACGTCTCTTAATAAAGTATGTGTTTAATCTATAAAACGTCCTTACAACCAAGACTTGAATTGACATAGCACGGGCACCCTTGAGTAGGTTATTAAAACTTTCAGAGCAATTAATTATCATCATATAATAGTGCGCTCCACTATCTCTACGTAATGCCCATCGATCTTTATATTGTGGCTTCAAGTTTTGTTCAATCCAGTTGTGTGCTTCAACTGATAGGAATTTAATTTTCTCTCTACAATGTTCATATACCAGTGTGTCGGCTGCACACCCGGCTTGCCACAATAGATTTTGTAAATTAACCTCTCTATGTTTTTTTTTTAAAATTATCTCTTATATGAAGCAATACCGGTGATGGTGTAGTGCACTCCACCCCTCGTGTAAGACTCGTGGAATTCCTTTCATCCGGTCAGAAATAAAAGTAATCATTCTAGGACTTTAAACAATAGGGATGTATCTGTAAATACATTAAAAAAACCACTTCCAACTCAATTTATCCTCCACCTTCATAACTACGAAAGCTATTGGAAATAGCCCACTATTTGCATCTACACCGGTCGCAACCAAGAGCACTCCTTTGTGCTTGCCATATAAATATGTGCCATCGATGCTCAAGAGTGGACGACAAAAATAGAACCCTTTGATAGTGGGTCCAAATGCCCAAAATACTTACATGAACCTCTCCACTTCTGATGCGATCTCTTTAGACAAGATTTTATATTCGGTACTTGGATTTTTCCTCTTAATTGCTTCAAGATATTGCGAAAGTAATTCGTAAGATTTTTTTCCAATCTCCAAAGATTTTAGTCAACGCCTTTCTCCGTGCATCATATGCTTTATACTTGAATATAGTTATTTTTCTCATATCATATACCCTATTATCTGACTTGGAGTAAGATCAAGTTCTTGCCTAACTTCGGGCATAATTAGTTTCAAGATATAAGAGGAAGTTGTTGCCTTATAATCGGCATTGACAATCAGATTGCAACATGTTTGAAGACCGTAATAATTAGAGTTCATAAATTTCCCATTAGATTTTTTTCCTAATAGCTGCATTAAGCTTCCATGGACACTTTAAATTTCTCTCGTCTTGAGCACTTGTATACTCTCCTTGAGCTTTCTCCTTGAAGTAGCACTTTACATGATAGTTAGTTGTATTGGTTTACCGGCTTGAATTTTACCCGATTCTTGATTGCCCATTCACGTATAGTGAAAACTAAGGTTTCCTTATTCTCGAAAAGATCTCCTTTTTTTGAAAGTGAAGTCCTCATGTAGATCGAAATTAGAACCAAGCTCAACGAACTCAGCTTGTGAGACATTTATCCACTCCTCATTTTGAAACTCTTCTAGCAACGGTTCTTCAGACTCCACATAATCATTGTTTACACAACATTCATCCATCCAACGGGCATCATCATCAATTCCTCCAATTGCACAATGTATACTATCAAGACGTTCCTCCTCTTCAGCATCTTCATAATCATCATCTGCGTCTGCATCCTCATCCTCTTCTTTAATAGAACAAACCAGTAAATTAATTGAAATATTACCTGACGCGTTGTGGAACACGTCACTTGACATTGCACCTGAGTCATTTTCTAAGTGCAAGGCACCTTGAGAGAATGAGATTTGATTTTCAAGTATGCAGGAGAACTCTCCATGAGTATATGAAACTTCGAAAATACTAGATATTGGAATATTTTCAATGAACAACTTGATTAAGATTTGCTTTTCCGTAAGTTGTGTCATGCCACTCAATTCTTGATCATTGGTGGTGTCTACAGCAATTGTTCTTTTTCCATTTATCGGACAATTACAAAAGACCTTAGTGGCATATTGTGCATAATTAATTCTAGTAACTTTGTATATTTTCTCCATCATTCCATCGAAATTGTAATTTCTAGATAATATAAATATTTTTCTAGATCCTCTTTCATATATAGATATATTATTCATTCTAACACTCAGTTTTTCACTGAATAAGTAAATAACCGGTATTCAATTCGCCATTTTAACTAAAGAATTAAAATTCACCATATGCAAATTAGATTTTTTTCCTATTGATTATCATAATTAAAATATTTATTCTAAATATACAATTATTTCCAAACTACAATATTAACTAATAATACAGAGAAAATTATGAAAAAATAAGAAATTTATACATTGATGAAGTTTTGAATTTCGTTGACATCAGAGAGACTAAACTGTGTCAGATTTCAACAACGCCGGAGTGATCTTTGGGGAAGATCTTAATTAGGATTTGGAGGGTATGAGTTTGGAGAGGATAAGAAAGAGAAATTTGAGGGAGGAAAAGGTGAGTTGGGAGAGAATCAATAGAATGAGGGAGAGAGATTGAGGGAGGAATATTGGGGGAGAGAGATTGAGATTGGGGATTTCGGCTAGGAGAGAGAAAGAGAGAACGAGAGAGATTGGGAGAGATGTTGTGCCCTAATTTTTAGGGCACAGCAGGGGCTTATATAGCCCGACAAATCCATGGGACTACTAGTCCCGCGGATTTGTTGGGCGAGCTCGAGGGAGTTTCTGTTTAACGTACAAGACTACTACTCACGTACATTTGTAGTCCGTGGATTTGCTGGGCGAGCTCGAGGGAGTTTCTGCTTAGCATACGAGACTATTACTCTTGTACGTTTTGTCGAGTGCTCAACAAACCCACAGGACTACTAACAAACCCATGTGGCTAGTAGTCCCGTGGGTTCTCTGCCTTATGTTTAGTGGCCAATAATTGTCCACTAAACACACGGGACTAAATAGTCTCGTATGTTTCGAAGAAGTAAATTTTCAAAACCGATTTTAGTCAGATCGTTTTGCTAAAAATTAGCAAAACGGTCGATTTTGCTAATTATTTAGCAAAAAGGATTTTTTTTAACTCCTACAATGACCACGCCCTTCCTCTACTGCTTTTATACTAGCATTTAGGATCAAATAGGTTGAACTAACGTGGGCGACCGAAGAATCTGAAACTTTCAATTACAACTAACTGCAATCCAGCCTATCACAACATCCATTGTCGTCTAGTCCGGTTAGGATACCTGGCTTTCACCCAGGCGACCCGGGTTCAAATCCCGGCAATGGAATGATATTTTGAGTTTTAGTTTTTAGGATTTCATATATCCCGAGAATCATCATACTCACTGATAAATTACCGTCCGATCTTTAGTTGATTTTCTGTTATCATAATGTTAAAAAAA
>NC_033795.1:4394667-4397167 GCF_001876935.1 Asparagus officinalis | reverse complement strand
GACCCTCTGATCAGTCGACCGCGAGCATAGTCCTGGTTGACTGGATCGCAGTTATGGGCTTGGTCGGTTTTCCCATTTGGTTTTAGATTGATTGGTTGATATAAATAGAAACGAACGTTTCTAGGGTTTAATAGAGGCGATTTTGAGCAGAGATTGGAGAGACTTTTGAGCACTTTGAAAGGGAGAATTTATGAGGGACTTGAGAGTTTTGTTTAGGGTTTAATTTGTGAGATTATTGAGTTATTGTAATCTCTATGTGTACTCTCTCTCTTTATTAGTGAAATCTTCCCCCATTACCCCGTGGACGTAGGCACATTGTCGAACCACGTAAATTTGATGTCTTTCTTGTGTGGTACCTGTTTTGGTTATTGATTTGTTCTCCTATCTTGTTCGTGACTCCGATTCCACTATGCGCGACAAGTGGTATAAGAGCTTTAGGTCGGCTTGGAGTTCGATTTGGAGGAGAAAGCTATGGTTTCTGCAAGAGATTTCATCTTGCAATGAGTGATGGACAGATAAATTGGAGGATTTGGTATGGATTCTCGTTTGAAGAGATTGGATTGTCACAATGACCGAAGCAAGTACATCTGGAGCATCCTTGACTAAGGCGATACAAGGTTTGAGCATTAATAATACTAAAATTGATGTTCAAAAATTCGATGACAAGATAAATTTTGGTTTGTGGAGGTGTCAAGTGATGGATGCATTGGATGCTCAAAATTTGAAGGAGACTTTTGAATTACAAGAGAAACCTGATGATATGGAGAATAAGGTTTGGAAGAAAATAAATAGTAGAGCATGTGGGGTTATTAGATCATGTTTGACGTCGAAATTGATCTAAGATGTCATGAATGAAACATCAACGAAACGGTTGTGGGAAATACTCAATGATAAGTATTTGACGAAGAGCATTGAGAATAGACTTTATTTAAAGAAAATGTTTTACCAATTCAAAATGAAGAGGAAAGTTTCCATTAGATAACATGTCAATAATTTTATAAAATTGCTATCGGATATGGCCAATGTGGATATCATGGTAGAGGATGAAGACAAGACGATGTTGTTATTATGTTCGTTGCCAGAGGATGATTATAGTACCTTTGTCCTTACAATGGTAGAACCACTGCCAGTTATAAGGAGGTGACATCAGCAATGGTTAATTATGAGTTGAAAAAGAGTGATAGTGAACCCTCCGAGAAGGCATTGGGAGATGCATTGGCAGTGAGATACCGTAGTCCCAAACCCCGTCCATTTAATCGCTTAAAATCGAAGCCAAGAGGTGATCATAGAAGTGTGTGTAATTAAGAATCAATGTGCTTTTACAAAGAGGATGGACATTAGAAAAATGAATGCCCAAAGTTGAAAGATAGAGCTGTGAAGAACAAGGGGAAAGCTGTACAGACTTCAAAGGTGAATATTGCTAAAGATAGTGGTGATAATTCAGATTCAGACTCTTTAGGCTACTCATGCCTAGCATTACCGTCAGCTTGTTATGCAAACTTTACAGAGTGGATGTTAGATTCGGGTGCTACATACCACATTTGTCCTAGGAGTGATTTTTTTCTCTAGCTTTGAGGAGTTGGAGAGGGGGAATGTCGTGTTAATAAGAAATGATCACGAATGTCCCATTGGTGGTATTGGAATATGTAATGACCATGAATTTTCTATATTTGTTAAAATAATTTTCTTGATATTTTAAAATATTCAATTATTATTTTAAAAAAAGAGTATTTGTATTTTCTTGATTTTCTAGAATTTTCTATGATTAAAAGTCTAATTTTATATTTATTTAAATAATTTTGATATTTATAAATTAACTTAGTGCAGTAAAAACTTTTAAATTAATATGTTTTGTTATTGTTACTATTACGTATTACCTATGGGTGTCTCGGCTAAACTTTGGCTGAGACACCTATGGGTGTCTCGCTGAGGCCTGGAGCATTGTTCCGCGTGTTCTGTTCGTTTTCGTCGTATCTTCATCATCCGAACTCGGAATCACGCGATTCAAAATGTATCGGAATGTCGACGAGGAGATATACGAGATTCCATGATTGAATCATATGTGGATTAAACGGGACACGAGGGGCACATCATCTTTCGTAAGCGATGCTTAGCTCCCGATACATTCGTGTTTCCGTTATTCCGAAGTTCCATTGCTTTGCATGGTTTATTGACTCACTTCATGCGCTTGTCGACATCAATTAAGCTTCTGTGACCCGGATAGTAACGTTTATCATCTTCTCTCTATCTCAAGCTACGTACGGGAATTCGTGGGCAATTTTTAATGCCTACAACACACACTCTTCTCTTCTTCTCTCTCCTCTCTCACCGCCAACTTCACCTCCACCACTTGCACCAGATCTGCCTCCCCTAAGTCCCTGTTGCCTCTCTCTTCCCTCAATCGCCCTCCGCATCCCCTCACTGCCACTGCTCTCTCTAGCCCGAGCCTCCTCCCCATCCTTTCTCCGTCGAGCTGCCCCCAGATCCACAACCTCCGCCG
>NC_033795.1:4393362-4393667 GCF_001876935.1 Asparagus officinalis | reverse complement strand
GACAGGCTGGCGACAGCCTGTCGCCAGCCACGCGAAGACGCGGACGTCGGAGCGCCAAAACGTGGACGTCAGAGCTTGGACGCGAGGGTCGGTGTCCCAAACGCGAGGGTCAGAGTCTGAAACGCGAGGATCGAATTTCCCAAACGCGAAGGTCGGATCCAAAACGCGAGGGTCGCGTTTTCCACAATTCGAGCTCGCCTGCTCGAGCTCCACCTGAAACTGTGCTTGTAGTTCGTCGTCAACTTCGCCTGAGTCGACGCCCACGCTCGCCTGCGTGGTTCTCAAGCTCGTCGGAGCTTCGCCGG
>NC_033795.1:4391228-4392362 GCF_001876935.1 Asparagus officinalis | reverse complement strand
CTTTGGATATGATCGTTGAAGCTCTATTCCATCCATCCTCCAACAACGTTGTTTGTCTACAATAAATAAATAACACAAGCACTAGACAAACAACATTAGTTGTAAATTGATTGTTAAACATCATCAAAACAAGAAGGCCAACAATCTTCCCCTTTTTGATGATGACAAACAATTTACAAAAAGGAATATATGCATGAAGGAAATGAACATATACAAGATAATACACATGCATATAAACAAGGAATTGTATACTCATAAAATTTCTCCCCCTTTGACAACATCAAAAAGGGAACAAAAGAATTAAGAGAGCGAAAGCTCCCCCTACAAATAAGCATGGGTGAGTATAAAACAAGTATAGGGATTGCTCCCCCTATCAAAAAGCCATATAGAAAATATGCAATGAAGATCATGGCAAACATATGTGAGCAAGCATAGATGGAAAATATGCTAAACACAACTCACATACAAACAAGATAATGAGAACACATATCATATATAGAAATACCAATATGAAAATAGTGTCTCATAAAGAACATAAAAACATATATAATAGTAGATTTATGAAATCAAAAAAGAGGAACATGAGAGTTATGCAAAAAGTTTTTAAATGAAAACAAGTCAACCAAAAGAAATCATAAATCAAAGTTTAAATCCAAAAACGATGTTTGATCAATCAAGAAAATTTTCTTTGTGGTATTTGATCAAACCACATATGGAATATATTATAAGGCACGAATAGATGATCCATAAGCACAAACACATAAATATCATCATATAAGTGAAATATAATGAATTCAAAGCAATAATTCATAACAAAATCTTTGATAAAATAATTTCAAGAGAGGCAACAATATATCAAGTTCTTAAGCTTGGTCTAACCCATATAATCATTCTAGCATCCGGTAAACATGATTTGGGAATAAACACCCAATAAACCCGGAGGGTTATATAAACACAAACCTCTCATTTAAAATCAAAACTAATAATCATGAAAATAAAAGATTTGATTAAAGAAAAATTATTTTCATAACCAAAAGATTTTAAAACATAATTTTCAAAACCAAGAAAAGAAAATTAAAAACACTAAAATTCTTGGTTTAAAATCAAATTTGTTTTGGTACCCAAGTATTCTTG
>NC_033795.1:4373263-4390228 GCF_001876935.1 Asparagus officinalis | reverse complement strand
ATATATATATATAGAGAGAGAGAGAGAGAGAGGAAACTGGAGGTGCACTGCCAGTTCACAGAAAACGTGCGCTGCAGGGGTTTATTCACAAAAAACCCAGCGATAAATGCTCCCCAAATATCTTCGTGACTGCCAGTTTCTCTCTCCTCCCAAATGCAAAACCCGTGACCTTCTCTCTCTCTCCCCCCCCCAAATCTGTGTCTTCTCTCCCAAAATCCCCAATTCCACGCCGCTCATCCTTCTCCGTTCCGCCATCGGAGCTCATCCTCCTCCGTTCCGCTCATCCTCTCTCTCTCTCTCCGTCAGCCATCGGAGCCGTCAGCCTCCGCGAGAATCGAGGCCGCCGTTCCCCAATCCCTCGAAAAAACACCCGATCTCGAACCTTCGAAGGAGGAGGTCGTCAGTCTCTTCGCCGTCATCACTGGAGGCCGTCGAGCTGTCCAAACCCTAGCCACGATTTGAGTCTCAAATCCTCCCCACAGACCTTACCCTCTCCCCTCCTCCTTACAGATCCTTTGACATCACTATCGTCGCCATCACTCCCGAGAACCATCGGACTCGTCGCCATCACTGGAGGCCGTCGAGCTGCTGATCTCGCGTCACTGGACTATTGACTCTCAGGTAACTAAGCTCACTCCTTCCCATGACAACTCAGCTGTCCATGTTTTAGTAATAAGGGTTTTAGTTTATGTTTAGTTTTTGCTTCCCTTGCTGGTGAAGAAATTGCCTCATGTTCTCAGAGGATTATCATTAAAATTATTGACAATTCCTCCAAATATGATTGCTCAAAGGATAGATGATTGCATGTGTTCAGATTGGTCTACAGTTTGCTCTAACTGAGAAAATCATCCTCAATTAGACAATATGTTAGTAGTCTAAGACATAACCTAAATCATACATTTCTTTGACGATTGCTTGACATCCTTGCTGCTTACAGTCTAAAGATTTTTTAACTGAATTGAACTTTTCCTCTTCTCCTTTGTTTTATATTCCAATAAGTTGTTTTGAGCATATATTTTAGAATTGTTTCTAACTTCTATAGAACCAGGGAATTGACGCTAATTGGAATAAACAATATTGTCCAGGTTGAGTCTACTGCGAAGTAATTAAGTTCAGGTGTGACTAACATTGCCAGTATTGGCTATCTGGTTATAAAACTAGTTGGCTCCATTGCATGTGTGGATGAATTATCCCTCTTTCCTTATACAATTTATTCCTAAAAATACATAATTATATCTTTTCTGGTTGTAATTCAATCTTCTTTGTTGTATTAGGTTTGGTTATTTTCTGGAATGGAGGAAACAAATTCAACTAGTGTAGAGTTCGGATCAAGTGCTATTGGAAGTGCAATTGCGGACAATACTGTAAATGCTCCTAAACCACTACTAGGAATAAAGTTTAATAGTTATGAAGAAGGTTATAACTATTATAACTCTTATGCATTGTTGATGGGTTTTGGAATAAGAAAGAGCATGGTAAATTACTCCCGTAAGACTAGAGAAGTAGTAGACAGAAAGTATGTTTGTGATAAGGAGGGCCATAGACCTAAAAGAGACAAGATAGAAAATCCAGTTCGGCGAGAGACCCGAGTGGGATGTAAGGCAATGATGCGAATTAAATTATTGGAGGACAAATCGTGGGAGGTCACGGGGTTTATTGAAGAACATACAAATCATGTGTTGAGTAGTCCAGACAAAGCAAAAATGCACAGATCACATCAACAATTCCATAAAACTCAAAGATGTAAAAAACTTATTGATAGTTTGCGAGAAGAAGGTATGCCTCCTTCCACTATTTCTCGTGTCATCAATGCAACTAATGGAAGAGAAGGTGAATTAGTGACATCACAACAATGCATTGATCATATCAGAACCCAAAGAGTCAACAATATTGGTCATGAATGCATATCTATCATTCGACATTTTCAGAGTGCGACAGCGAATGATCCAGAATTTTATTTTGCAATAGAAGTAGACAGTAGTGGACAAATGAGGAGTGTTTTCTGGGCCGATGGAAGATCAAGAGCATCTTATTTGAAATTCAGTGATGTTATTGTGTTTGATGTGATATACAGAACTAATAAGTTCAGTCTTCCATTTGCTCCATTTACTGGTGTAAATCAACATAGGCAGTCTACTTTACTTGGTTGTGCATATTAGCCGATGAACAGGAAGATACCTTTGTTTGGTTATTTGAAGAATGGCTGAAATGCATGCATGGCATTGAACCAGGTGCTATTATAACAGATCAGGATAGAGCAATGTGTAATGCTATTCACTCAGTGTTTCCAACGACAAGACACCGTTATTGCTATTGGCACATGCAAAAGCATATTATTGATCATTTGCCTACTTTGGTATCTCGTTATGGTGAACAGTTTCAAAGGTATTGGGGCTTGTGGTATAATAGTTCTTCAATTGAACAATGTGAAGGATATTGGGTTGAGATGAAAGAGAAGTTTGATATAAATGAAGAAGGTGAGGGATGGTTGCAAACAATTTATAAATGCCGAGATCACTGGGTGCCGTGTTATCTGAAGGACAATTTTTTTGCTGGAATGAGATCAAGCCAAATGAGTGAAAGTATTAATGCATTTTTTGATGGGTATGTTAACTCACAGACTCAATTACACGAGTTTGTGACACAATATGAAAAAGCAATAACTCATCATCGCTTAAGTGAAGCCCATGAATATTTTAAGAGACTTAACTCAAAGCCTGTCATGCTCCTTGGACATCTAATTGAGGTTCAAACTGGAGAAATGTATACACGCAATATGTTTGATGTGTTCCAGACTGAATTCAAAGGATTTGGTACAGAGTTTTGTGAAGAATTGAGAAAAGATGGGGACATTGTTGAATACAAATTCAAAGGATTTGGTACAGAGTTTTGTGAAGAATTGAGAAAAGATGGGGACATTGTTGAATACAAGGTCTGTAAGTTTACAGATAGAGGAAAATGGGAGGTGGTCACTTATGAACAATCTAGTCAGATGCAGTTCCGTTGCACTTATGCTTTGTTTGAAACTAATGGTGTTGTATGTAGACATATATTATCGCAAATGATGGCTAGGAAAATGGATTCATTACCTGACCATTATATCCTACACCATTGGACTATACATGCTCGACATCGTAACATTAGGGTTGGCAACATTATATATGGAAGAAACATCACAAGCTGTGAAGAGAAGATTAACTTATTGAAAACTTGGGCTTTAAGAGCAAAATTCAACAATGCGCTCGAGCTTGCATTTGCTTCAGAAGAGAAGATGCTAAATCTAGATGATGTGTTGACAAAATTTATAGAACCACTGCAAGAAGAAGTTGGAGAACATTCCTCAAATCAAGATCAAATGGTGGATACTCCTCAAATTTCTGCACACATCTCACATACAATGGAGCACATTCCTCAGATTGCAGTTCGTGATCCTGATAGAGCTGCAAGGACTAAAGGTCGTCCACGTAATGCAACTAGAATCCAGTCAGGTTTAGAACAAGCACAAGAAAAGAAAGAAATGAAGAAACGTATATGTAGCAGATGTGGTGAACTCGGGCATTATAGAACTAGCTGTAAAGTCAACTTGCCAAGGTACAATTAATATTTTTCCATGAAAGTTCATAACACATAAATTTTGCATTTAGTACAATTATATATTAATTTGTCATGTGATTTGCAGCTAAACAAAAATTGGTCTGGATTCTTGAGCACCAAATGCATGGATTTGTGGAAGGTAATGGTTAATACATACGAAATAACTTGTACATTGCCCTTTTTTTAATATAATGTGTTTTTTTTAATTTTTTTTAATACAGATGAAGTTCTCAACAGAAACTGGAAATGGAAGCTACTTGTTTTGAGTTTATTTTGTAATGAAGCTAGTTGGTAATGTAGACTGCAAATGTACTATTGTTTTGAGTTTATTTTGTAATGGAAGCTACTTGGAAATGTAGACTGGGAATGGGTTTTGAGTTGTCAGGTGTGCCTCAACAGAAACTGGTTGTTATCCTTTATTGGGTCAGTTTTGTTGTCTATTTTGTTGATGAGTGTTTGTGTCTCCATTGGGCTGTTTTTCCATGCTGTGGCTCAGCTTTATGCATAACGAGAATACGACAATTTTTCCATGCTAACAATAAAAAGGTTGCTGTTTTGTCAGGTGTGATACAGGGCATGGCTACCAGGTATTGTGCAAGTCTGGGGAAAATTCTATTGAAGGATGATCTTTTAAGATGCAATAATAACTTTTATAGATAGTTTTTGTGTTTTGTTTAGTTTAACTGGACTGGAGATTATACAAGATAACATGCAATGATATCTGCAATACTTTCCGTTTAAGATTGCTGTTTTGTGATAAATCTGTAAGCATCTGTATGTTTGGTCAAAACTTTTATTACGGAACATAGGAGATTTTCACAGGGTTTATAGGTCATTTCTGTCAAATTTTGGCTTCACTTCGGCCCCATGTACATTTGACTAACATGTTAATTAGCCCTGCAAAAATTCTAGAAGAATTAAAACCTCAAACCGAATTCATTCTCCAAAGAGATGAGACTAGCCGCTAAAAGTCCGTTAAGTCATTCAACTAAAATGAAAACCAACACGCACATTCACTCCGTGTGAGCCACCAAACCAAGCCCCTCCCCAGACCAACACATTTTCTATAATTTTTTGGATGGATACATCGTGTGAGCCACCAAACCAAGCCCCTCCCCAGACCAACACATTTTCTATAATTTTTTGGATGGATACATCTTTTTTGGATGCATAAACTCCTGTCACCCAGCAACGTCTCCTTCCTTCTCTGGAGATAACTTCACAAGTAATGCATTGATTAGTAGAAACGTCTCCTTCCTTCTCTGGAGATAACTTCACAAGTAATGCATTGATTAGTAGAAAAAAGAACCACAATCGTTGGCATATACATGATAGCCATGATAGCCATAGCTACTTCACAAGTAACTCATACACTCCTACTTCAATTCCCAGATTACAAAAGAACCACAATCATTGGCATATACATGATAGCCATAGCTGACAAGACGAACAATTTCCTCTAAAATTATGAGCACTGAATCCACCACTGAAACTAGGAGGTGCTATACTATTATAGATGGGTATAAACAATTTTCCAGATTACAAAAAAACCACAATCAAGTCTCTCTCCACACACTGAACAGATATAGCAAGAGAAGCTCTTTTCACACATTTGTCAAACATCAAACCCTTCCAATTAAAATCCAATAAAAGAGAAGCTCTTTTCACACATTTGTCAAACATCAAACCCTTCCAATTAAAATCCAATAAAAATACCATGCATCATTTTGCGTTCAAGTGATCAATCAAACCCTTCCAATTAAAATCCAATAAAAATACCATGCATCATTTTGCGTTCAAGTGATCAATCAATAGATACATTCTTACACCCTACTTAGCACAAATCCAATAAAACTACCAAATACAAATCCTAGAAAAATACCAAATAAAAGAGCAAATATAACAAGCTTCAACAAATCCATAATATCAATCCCAATCTTTCTCTTTTCCCGCAATTCTCCACTTGACACGGCTCTTGAAACTTGCGGCGTCACGCTCGACTGCTTCGTCTGAACAAGCTCTGCATTTGAACCTTCAAACTCCTCTTCATCAGATACCCATTTGAAGAATCCACAATTATTCACTTTCCAATTAGCGCATCCCAAAAACAATCGACCGGGGTTCGTCTTAGTTCCAGATCTGGAGAGTATAGCCCTCCTTCCACAATGGCACAACAGTCCATGACGATTACGATTGCTTGACTCCATGATCCACGGCTTCAGATACAAAAGTTTGCATATTCATAGCAAATGGTGAATAATAATTGGCAAAATAATAAAAACACACTCAGATGGCAAAATAATACCTGATGCTTATTTATTTCTTTTTCTCTGTGTATACCTGATGCTTATTTATTTCTTTTTCGCTTTATATTTGTTAGACACCTTCCCGTTATGTAGTCTTCATATTACTGACACCATTTGAACACATTATTTCATTAATGAGACTGATTTGTGCTGGTTAGTTCATTTTTCTTAGCATCCTCATCATTCTAATACTGTAAACACACATAGATATATTTTTCTTTTCCAAATTTGCTTGTTAGTTCTAAAACAATGCATCACATTAAAACAACGCATTCATATGACACCTACAGTTGAAATATATCTTTCTTTTTAACTAAATGGTATTCCATTTTGATCAGAAGCAATGATCTGAAATTCAAAGCAACTTAGCTATTTGTCAACATCCCATATCAACTTGCGCATAAGAACAATGAGTTATTTGTCAACATCCCAAATGCAATTACTTTGTGAACATCCCAATCTTCGACACGACGATACTCCCAAGTTCGAGCTCCCAAGTTCAAAACTGAATTATTGACAATTCAGGTACTAGTTCAGGCAAAACAAGAGTACAATCTGAAACTGTAGCCTAAAGATGCTTGCAATTCCAACCTGTTTTTACCCAAAACTCTTAATAAATATGATCATTTCTTCTAAAAAACACCTATATATATAGCAAATTCCATTCATTTTGGAATCTTAATTTCTTCGGTTTGCAGAACATAAGCACTTGAACATACTTAGTATGAGTATGACGACAAGATCACAAGAGTATGAGTATGAGTATGAGTATTCACCTCAGAAAGTATGACGACAAGATCACAAGAATTAAAGAATAAATGAAATCACAAGGCAAGAAATATGAATTAATAAAATCAAGAAATAAAACTAAGAATGAAAAGAAAATTTAAGAAAGTCAAGATGGAGGATTCAAAAGAGGTAAGAAATCTAGAATATAATCCACTAACCAATTTCAATTACAAAATATAAACTATTCTCTTTTTATCATATTTCAACTTAGATTTATTAAGCATAGATTATCAAACCATTTAAGGAAAGTGTAACCTATCAAATTATCATCTAAGTTAAAATTACTATTCATGATAAGAACAACAACATGATAATAATCCTAGAATTCATAAGCATAACCTATCAAACCATTTAAGATAAGCATAGATTATCAAATTCTTCTTCTACCGATTAGTTCTCTAGTTGATTATCCTAACATGAACATTTTAAGTACAAGAGAATAATTCATACAATATAAAAGAAATTAGACTAGTTTCATACAATTCTAAGATTCCTACAAGAATTAAATTCACATCTTAAGAAATAAAAACAAGAAAAAGAAGACTAATTACAAAATTAAAAAGAAAAGAAAAATCTAAACTATGAACAAGAAATAAATCTAATTACAAAGAAAATAAAAATCTAAACTACAAAATAAATTGCAGAAATTAAATGCAAGAAAAATAAATCTACTCTACAAATTAAAGTGCAAAAAGAAAATAAAAAAGACAAGAAAGTAAATCTATACTACAAGCATGAATTTAAATCTAACTAATAAGCAATAATAAAGAAATTACTAAAAAGAAATAAAAGAGAAAAGAAATGCAAACCTTCAAATTGCTCTTCATCTCCATCCTCATCATTCAACAAGAGGAGAAAGAACAAATTTAAAGAGGAAAAAATTATTTTTATTAATTGCAACTAAAGTTACAATTTTTGGAAGGCCTTCTCAATTAAGAGTAGCCCTCCTCTCCAAAAGGAGTTACAAAAATTTTCACACCCTTAACCCCTCACTCTCTACCCCTATTTATAGTAATCTTCAATGAATATGAGCCATTGGATTTGTCTTGAGCCCCAAGCAACAATCTCCACCTTTGAATTTGCTTTTTGTTCTAATCTTTATTTGATTTTCCAAGGCCCAATCTTAATTTGATTTTCCAAGAAGAAAATTACAAGTCCGGCCCATTTCTCCATTTGATTTTCCAATTGCAAGTCCAGCCCATTTCCATTCATTTATTGACCATATTGTCTTGTGAAAATCCAAGTTGCAGCACACACAAATCCAGCCCACTTAACATCCAAGTGCAGCATCCACATCCAAGTTCGGTTTCCAACTGCAGCATGATTCATTTTATTTTCAAATGATGATTTTTCATGAAAAATCCAAGCCAAGTTATGTTGTCCAGCCCACTTGATTCGGCCCATTCTTCATTTCATTTGCTTTTGGAAATAAAACCAAGTCTTCACAAGATGTTCGGCCCACTTCAAATCTTTAGCAACTGGCCCAAATCAAGTCCACATTTCCCTTGTGAAAATTCAACTCTCTAAGTCCAGCAATCAAATCCATAGCCAGCAGGTCTGGTCCAATGCAAATTTGCATTTGATTTTGATTTCAAAAGATAAATAAAAATCCGGCCCAACTTTGATTTTTTTTTCGGCCCATTCATGATCTGCAGCGGTCTGTCCAAGTCCGATTCGTGTACATATGTGAAAAACAAAGCCAAGTCCATATTTCATTGTGTAATCTTTTTGCTTGGGCCTTCACAAATTCGAAAATTGCACTTTGGCTTCTTGAATCATTTCTTCATTTAATCAATGGGTTTTTGTTGAGAGATGAGAAGTTAAGATTTATTCTTCATTAATCTGCAATTAAAAGATAAAAACAATTATTAGTGGTATATTTATTCATATAAAATAGATAATAAGGATATAAAATTGTAATAAAAATATGATTATCAAATACCCCCACACCTAAACTTTTGCTAGTCCTCTAGCAAAGAAAATAAAAAGAAAATCCTAACTCACTTTCGCAGGAATCGCGGTTGTATTTAGCGCATACAACAAGCCTTTAAACCTCTAGGTTATCCTAGTGGACGAGTTATAGTCTCGTGAGGGTTTGCAGTGAATATACCCACAAAATTCGGTCAACTTGCCAAATTAAAGAAGTCAGTAAATAACTAAATTCACTTGATAACTTTTAGATAATCTAATTGGAGCCAGTTATTACTCAAGAAAACATTTTTATATATAACTCTAAGGTATATTTTCAAGAAAATCTTCTCATTGCAGCAATACAAAACCAAGCCAAACTTAGAAATTTAATTTAAAAGTTTTGAAAAGAACATGCTAACTCTTTGTTTTAAATAATTTTCAAGTTGCTTGATTTAAAATATTTTCCAAGACCATATAATTAAAACATTTATTAGTTTTTTTTAATTTTTTTTAAAATAATTTTTTTAACTTTTTCTTCCTTGGTGATTTTTTTTTCTACTCTAACGGGCTTTCTAAGTGACCATTTAATGAGTTTTGGGCCAATGGATCCCAATCCAAATGGGCTTAGGTCATTAAGTATGGAAATACTCCTTAGGCTTAATTACTCGGTCAGCTTAGGCTTTATAAGATAGAATCACCTTGAATTCAAGAGTTTTTTTTTTTTTTGGTGCCCATTTTTCGCACTCTTCTTTTGCAAATTTTTTTTTTGTATATGTATATATATTTTGAAAATATGTAAATTAAGACACTTTGAAAAAATTTATTTTTAACTCTAAGTTAAGCATGCAAAAATTTTATTATTTTAAATAAAAGTCTAAGTTAAGGCTTAAGTAAAGTATGCTACTTTAAAAATTATTTCTTAAGAAATTTATTTAGAGTTATCATAAAAGGTGAACTTAAGTAAATAACCAACTAGGGATTAGAAAATTTCAAATTTATCAAACAAATCAATTATTACATAACTCTATCAATTTGGCAAGTGACGATATTTTAAAAAAGTTTATTTTTTAAAAGAAAAAGGGAAAAAATTTAACTAAAAATGTAAAATGAAAAAATAACTAATTCTCACCCCCACGCATAAATTTTGCATTGTCCTCAATGCAAATTCTATGATGCACAAAGTAAAGCAGATAAGAAGTGAAGTACTTACATTTGGTCGGCTGATAAAAATCTGCAATTACTTTTGGCCTGAGGAGGATGGAATCAAAAAAATTTATTCTTTTTCTTTTTTTTTTCTTTTTTTTCTTTTCTTTTTTTCTTCTTTTTTTTATCAACTGAACAAGAAACTCTCAAATGAGAGAAGAATAAATTCTTTTTATTATTCTGAAATAAACAAAATAATCAATGTAGAATGAAATATTCAACATGAAGAGTTCCTGTTCTACATTGAATCCTACATTATTGCTGAAAATTCTTCTCCGGATTTTAAACAAATTCAGAATGATACAATCAATAATGTGAATTTCCAAGCATTTCGGGGTGTTCAGTAATTCTTGCAACAAAGTAAGGTAGATATTATTGGTGTCATGCATTTTGTATTTTTTAATGAACTTAGACTCTTGTACTGTGAAGTTTTGTTTTCTAACAACCAATTCTTCCGTGAAGTTCTGAAAATTTGGTTGTTGATTATTCTCCAGGAATCTAAGTTCATCAAGAAAGAGTTCTTCAAAATTTAATTCAAAGCAGCAAATGTTTAACACAGTTTTATTATTCTCAAGGACCTGATCTGCTTCTTCTAAAAACTCTAACTCTTCATCAAAAATTTCCTCAAAACTCAAATCAGACTCTTCTTCTTCTTCTTCTTCTGATATTTCCTGAATGTAGTTTATTTCTAGAGGCTGATTATTTGGTTGGTCCTCTGGATTAAAAATATTGAGATCAGCAGTCAAATTCCCAAAGGACAGCTTCATTTGACCAGTTCTACAGTTGATGAGAGCATTAGAAGTGGCTAAGAACAGTCGTCCTAAGATGACAGGTATATGTCCTTTGGGATTGGAAACAGGCTGTGTTTCCAAGACTACAAAATCTACTGGAAAAATAAAGTCTCCAGCCTTAATCAGAACATCCTCTAACTCACCCATAGGGACCTTAACAGATCTATCAGCCAACTGTAAGGTGCATTTGGTTGGGTTCAGTACACCTAGACCCTATTGCTGATAGACTGAATATGGAAGCAAATTGACACTGGCCCCTAAGTCTAAAAGCGCATTATCAATGTGAGTATTACCAATGATACATGAAATGATGGGGGAACCTGGATCTTTACGTTTCAAAGGTATGGGATTTGACAGCATTTCACTGATATTGGCGGCTAAAAAGACTTTCTTTGGAACATTTATTCTCCTCTTCTTAGTGCATAATTCTTTTAAAAATTTAGCATAAGATGGAATTTGTTCAATTGCATCTAAGAGAGGAATATTGACCTTAACCTGCTTGAATGTTTCAGAGGAATGTTGACCTTAACCTGCTTGAATGTCTCTAGGATTTTCTCCTCCTGAGGAGAGTGTTTCCTAGACCTGAGTCTATCTGGAAAGGGAGCAACCGGTCTAAATCTATCAAAAGCAGGCTCAGGTTCGGGTTCAGGTTCTTGGTCATCTGAGGGGAGTGATTGTTGAATAGATTCATCAGAAGGAGAAGGAGAAGGAATTTGTACAGGATCAAGAGTTTGACTTGGAGGAGTTCTCACTTGATTATCGACCTGTCTACCTGACCGAAGTGAATGGATTGTGTTCACTTGAGCTTCATAGGATGAACTGCATCCTGTGTTATTAGGGTTAACCACAGGTTGACTTGGAAATTTTCCTTTCTCTCTTTCACTCACGGCACTAGCTAGTTGACCAAGTTGGGATTCTAATCTAGCTATAGCTTGAGTGTTGGAGTTGAGCATTTGTCCGGTTGATTGCATGAAGGAATTCAGCGTACTAGACGTTTGAGTCAACATATTCGTGGTTTGAGTAGAGGCCTTAATTATGGTTTCTAAACCCCTTTCCAAGACATTGAGACGTTTATCTTGATCTGGATTGTGAGGAGTTTGAATTACAGCTTGATGAGGAGGAGACTGATTTTGATACGGCAGATTGGGTTGTTGAAATTGTGAATGAGAATTGAATGGAACTGTGTTTCCCCTAGGAAAATGTTGGGTCGAAGCGGGAGTGAAATTTTGAGTTCCGGGAGAATTTCCTAGATTCCATGCAAAGTTGGGATGATTTCTCCAACCTGGATTGTAGGTTGGAGAAAATGGATCATTTCTAGGGTGCTGGAATGCAGCGTTCATCTGTTCTAATGAATGATTGTTTCCTAAGAGAGGGCATTCCTCTGAAACGTGGGTAGGAGACTGACAATTATGACATCCTGGGAAAGAAACATGATTGAGTTGAGCTGGAGCTCGTTCCTTAATTTCTAAGGCTTCTAACCTCCGCAGAATTGTCGCCATCTTCGCTTCAGAAGCAATGTTTGACTCCAAGGAAAGACCACTAGACTTAGAATGGGGAACTGATGAAACCCTGTCATCGCACTGTTCCCATTGCATTGTTTTTTCAGAAAGACTCTCCAAAAACTCCCAAGCTTCATCAGCATTTTTCCTCATAAAATCCCCGTGGCACATTGATTCTAAGGAAGTTTTTGCAGAATAATCTAATCCCTCATAAATTATTTGGCACAATCGCCATTTCTCTAAACCGTGATGAGGACATTGGATGAGAAGATCTTTAAATCGGTCAAAATACTTCCAAAAAGGTTCTCCTGAAACCCTGTCATTGCACTGTTCCCATTGCATTGTTTTTTCAGAAAGACTCTCCAAAAACTCCCAAGCTTCATCAGCATTTTTCCTCATAAAATCCCCGTGACACATTGATTCTAAGGAAGTTTTTGCAGAATAATCTAATCCCTCATAAATTATTTGGCACAATCGCCATTTCTCTAAACCGTGATGAGGACATTGGATGAGAAGATCTTTAAATCGGTCAAAATACTTCCAAAAAGGTTCTCCCGGGATAATTTTAAAGTTTTGAATGCTGTTCCTAAGCTTTACCGTTTTATGAATAGGAAAAAATTTCTTTTTGAATGTTGTTCCTAAGCTTTACCGTTTTATGAATAGGAAAAAATTTCTTAAGAAAAACGGTGACAAATTCATCCCAAGTTGAGATGGAATTTGTTGGTAAGCTGTACAGCCATTTTTTAGCTTTATCCTTAAGAGCAAATGGAATAAATCTAAGCTTAACCGCATCTTCATTTAATTCTCTTATTTTAATCATAATACACACTTCCTTAAATTCCGAAATAAAAATATATGCGTCTTCTGTTTCATTACCAAGGAATTTGGGAAGCATGTTTATGTATTGCGGTCTAAGCTCAAAACTTATTCCATTTATTTCGGGGAGCCTAATGCATGAGGGGATTGCATTCCTAATGGGATAGCACATATCATGAAGAACGGGTGGATTAGGATGCTCCATTTTTATGATTGGTTCAAAGCGAATTAATCGATGTGTATTATCCCTAATCCACTGTTGCATACACCAAAATATTTTTTATTATTATTATTTTTTTTATTTTTTTTTCTTAAAGAAAAGAAAGAAAATTAGTTGTTTTTTTTTTTGAGAAGATAAAGAAAAAGAAAAATCCTAACTGAAACAAATCAAAACAATCACTTTTCAATCAACTCTAATTCTAGGGTTTAGCCTAACTCAACTAGACCAGCTCCTAACAAAAAACTCCTATAGTGAAAAGATCAAAGTTTTACCCAGATAGTTATCCAGGTAAGGATAGTACTAGAGGGTGATCAAAGATCAATTAAGTACCTCTTTCCTTACGGAGCGCTTTACGCAACCCCTAAACCTTGCCTTAGACACCAACTAATCTGAGAAAACTTAAACCGGTTCACTTAAGGATTTCTTGTTCCTTATTGAGCTCGAATCCTTAGGGGTCAACGTCTAATGAGTTTTATTAGGCTTGGATCTTGTTAGTAAATGTCAAAGTGAAGGGTGAATTTTATTATGGTCTACGGAAATAATTTTTTTTTTTAAGATCCTAATTGTCACTAATTGTGAGAAACTAACTAAAGGTGTGGAATTGAAAATATAAGGAAGAAGACTTACCACAAGCGAATATCCAATTCCTCAATCTCCAATTCTTGATCTTTAATCTCCAAGTAGTTCTTTCACAATAAACACACAAGTTAAAGAACCAAAATAATTAAAACCTACTTAAGCACCTTCCCCGGCAACGGCGCCAAAAACTTGATGCGGCATAAACATGTACCAAAAAGGTTGCAAGTGCACAACCGTGTCAAGTTATAGTATTTAAGATATCGATCCCACGAGGAAGGTGTTTTGTAGGAGAAAATATAAAATCGGTTCTTATGTTGTGTGCGTGACAAATAGGAGTGATGAGTGAATGTGATTGTGGAGAGATAGAGAGAGTGGAAGTGATAGTGTGTAAATCGGCACGAGATATAAGTGAGAGTGGATGTGACAAAGAATGAATATGATCAATAAGGCAAGAAGGAAAAGGAAAATAAAAATCAAGAATAAAGAAAATAAAATTCAAGAATAAAAGAAAATGCAAGAAATTAAAGATGGTGGATTCAATTATAGATATGGGTAATCTACAATTGAACCCACTTCTTAGAAAAGGGTGATTCCCTAGAGGGTTCTAGCCTAAAGGCGAATCAAACAAAATAAAAATAAACAAAAAGAAAAACTAAACCCAAGAGGGTTCTAGCCTCAAGGTGAATAGTATAAGAAATTAAAATCTAACTACAAAATAAATTGCAAAATCTAAACTACAAAATAAAATTGCAAGAATTAAATGCAAGAAAATAAATCTACTCTATAAGCATGAAATAAATCTAAGGCAAGAGGGTTCTAGCCTCTTGGCTATTTAACAAGAAAATAAAATCTAACTACAAGCATAGAAATAAATCTAAACTAATAAGCAATAAAAGAGAAAAAGAAAGAAATGCAAACCTTCAAATAATTCTCCATCTTCATCTTCATCTGCATCATCCAACAAAGAGAAGAAGAGAAAAATTTAAGTGGTGAAAAAATTATTATTATTAATTGCAACAAAAAGTTACAATTTTGGAAGGCCTTCTCAATTAAGAGTAGTCCTCCTCTCCAAAAGGAGTTACAAAAATTTTCACACCCTTAACCCCTCACTCTCTACCCCTATTTATAGTAATCTTCAATGAATATGAGCCACTGGATTTGTCTTGAGCCCCAAGCAACAATCTTCACCTTTGAATTTGCTTTTTGTTCTAATCTTTATTTGATTTTCCAAGGCCCAATCTTCATTTGATTTTCCAAGAAGAAAATTACAAGTCCGGTCCATTTCTCCATTTGATTTTCCAATTGCAAGTCCAGCCCATTTCCATTCATTTATTTGACCATATTGTCTTGTGAAAATCCAAGTTGCAGCACACACAAATCCGGCCCACTTAACATCCAAGTGCAGCATCCACATCCAAGTTCGGTTTCCAACTGCAGTATGATTCATTTTATTTTCAAATGATGATTTTTCATGAAAAATCCAAGCCAAGTTATGTTGTCCAGCCCACTTGATTCGGCCCATTCTTCATTTCATTTGCTTTTGGAAATAAAACCAAGTCTTCACAAGATGTTCGGCCCACTTCAAATCTTTAGCAACTGGCCCAAATCAAGTCCACATTTCCCTTGTGAAAATTCAACTCTCTAAGTCCAGCAATCAAATCCATAGCCAGCAGGTCCGGTCCAATGCAAATTTGCATTTGATTTTGATTTCAAAAGATAAATAAAAATCCGGCCCAGCTTTGATTTTTTTTTCGGCCCATTCATGATCTGCAGCGGTCTGTCCAAGTCCTATTCGTGTACACATGTGAAAAACAAAGCCAAGTCCATATTTCATTGTGTAATCTTTTTGCTTTGGACCTTCACAAATTCGAAAATTGCACTTTGGCTTCTTGAATCATTTCTTCATTTAATCAATGGGTTTTTGATGAGAGATGAGAAGTTAAGATTTATTCTTCATTAATCTGCAATTAAAAGATAAAAATAATTATTAGTGGTATATTTATTCATATAAAATAGATAATAAGGGTATAAAATTGTAATAAAAATATGATTATCAAATACCCCCACACCTAAACTTTTGCTAGTCCTCTAGCAAAGAAAATAAAAAGAAAATCCTAACTCACTTTCACAGGAATCGCGGTTGTATTTAGCGCATACAACAAGCCTTTAAACCCCTAGGTTACCCTAGTGGACGAGTTGTAGTCTCGTGAGGGTTTGCAGTGAATATACCCACAAAATTCGGTCAACTTGCCAAATTAAAGAAGTCAGTAAATAACTAAATTCACTTGATAACTTTTAGATAATCTAATTGGAGCCAGTTATCACTCAAGAAAACATTTTTATATATAACTCTAAGGTATATTTTTAAGAAAATCTTCTCATTGTAGCAATACAAAACCAAGCCAAACTTAGAAATTTAATTTAAAAGTTTTGAAAAGAACATGCTAACTCTTTGTTTTAAATAATTTTCAAGTTGCTTGATTTAAAATATTTTCCAAGACCATATATACAACTATAAAACATTTATTAGTTTTTTTAACTCTTTCTTCCTTGGTGATTTTTTCTACTTTAACGGGCTTTCTAAGTGACCATTTAACGAGTTTTGGGCCAATGGATCCCAACCCAAATGGGCTTAGGTCATTAAGTATGGAAATACTCCTTGGGCTTAATTACTCGGTCAGCTTAGGCTTTATAAGATAGAATCACCTTGAATTAAAGAGTTTTTTTTTCTTTTTGGTGCCCATTTTTCAGAGAGAGAGAGAGAGAGAGAGAGAGAGAGAGAGAAATGTGTATGCTTGGTACCAAACACAAATTTTGTGCTTTGTAGTGATGTGTCATATTCCGATCCACTCATTCTAATTCCCAACCACTCCCGAACCTATATGAATGTGGGCCCCGATTTCAATGAGTGGAGAAGAATATGCCACCTCACTATCAAGCACAAAAACTTATGCTTGGTACCAAACATACCCATTTTTCTCATATATATATTGGAAATATGATTCTAATGAGCCACCTTAGATTGAATCTAAGGATGCACCATGAAAATCACGTTATATGCAATCAGTTTACTTAATCAACTCTCTTTATCTTTTATATGGTGTATAAATAAAATCTAGTCATGTTGGATTGTAGTTACTCATGCATCAAGTGGTTGTAAAACTAACGATTTTACGACAATACAACAAAAGAGACAATGAAAAATATGTGTTAGAAGTCTTGAAACATTATGATTTTTGTTTTTTATAATTTATGCT